>NW_016107417.1:1166017-1212483 GCF_001604975.1 Cebus imitator | reverse complement strand
AAAAGAAAACAAATTAGCCGGGCATCACACCTGTAATCCCAGCTATGCGGGAGGCCGAGGCAGGAGAATTGCTTGAATGTGGGCAGCAGACATTGCAGAGAGCTGAGATAACAGCCACTGCATTCCAGCCTGGGTGACAGAATGAGACTCTGTCTCAGTTTCAAAAAAAAGGTTAGACCAAGTGCAGTCAGTGGCTTATGCCTATAATTCTAGCACTTTGGAAGGCCAAGGCAGGCAGATCACTTGAGCCCAGGAGTTGGAGACCAGCCTGAGCCAACTCTGAGGGAATGACCCCCTCTCCAACAGTATTTTCTCTCTGGTCCCAAGAGCAAGGGAGGCCTACCTTGTCTGTTCAGAGGGTTTGGAAGAAAGGAAGCGCTGATGTTGTTTTTCTGGGCCTGTTTTGCAGAAGCGGAAAATGGAAGAGAGTGATGAAGAAGCCGTGCAAGCCAAAGTCCTGCGGCCCCTGCGGAGCTGCGATGAGCCTCTCACGCCCCCGCCTCATTCACCCACTTCCATGCTGCAGCTCATCCATGACCCGGTTTCCCCCCGGGGTATGGTGACTCGGTCATCCCCTGGGGCTGGCCCCAGCGACCACCACAGTGCCAGCCGTGATGAGCGCTTCAAACGGCGGCAGTTGCTGCGGCTGCAGGCCACAGAGCGCACCATGGTACGGGAAAAGGAGAACAATCCCAGCGGCAAAAAGGAGCTGTCTGAAGTTGAGAAAGCCAAGATCCGGGGATCGTACCTCACTGTCACGCTGCAGAGGCCCACCAAAGAGCTCCACGGGACATCCATTGTGCCCAAGCTGCAGGCCATCACGGCCTCCTCTGCCAACCTTCGACATTCCCCCCGTGTGCTAGTGCAGCACTGCCCAGCCCGAACCCCCCAGCGTGGGGATGAGGAGGGGCTGGGGGGAGAGGAGGAGGAAGAGGAGGAGGAGGAGGAGGAAGATGACAGTGCAGAGGAGGGGGGTGCAGCCAGGCTGAATGGCCGGGGCAGTTGGGCTCAGGATGGAGACGAAAGCTGGATGCAGCGGGAGGTCTGGATGTCTGTCTTCCGCTACCTCAGCCGCAGAGAACTTTGTGAATGTATGCGAGTGTGCAAGACGTGGTATAAATGGTGAGCAGGGATTCAGGGGGTCAGGAACTAGGGGTATGGGAGTAGGTGGCAGGCTTTCCATATGAGAACAGCAAGCACCCTGGCATCTGAAAGCTTGTGGAATCCTATGAGGAGTGAATTGACCCTGTTTCCCAAACTTTGGGTCCTGTTTAAAGATGTGGTCAGTTGTGCCCACAGATGTCATTAGGGAACTTTGGCCATTTGCCTCCTCGCCCTACTCTATACTTTCTCATGTCTCTTTGTTATGGGGAGGGAGACTGATTTGGGAGATAGATTTGTAGTTTGTGCTAAAACTTCAGAGTCTTGTGGGCTAAAAGTTTCCTCCTCAAGTCAGCTGAACTCATCACATGTTAGTTGAGAGCCTGTGGTGTTTTAGTCACTCTTTTGGTGCTGATAACACAGTTGACCTTATTTAAGCCCCTGACCACTTACCACTCCATTTAGTGAGAGTAGTGGGCATGCCTTTCAAGATGAATTTGAAGGTGCTTACGTTTTTCTTCAGTTTTAATGCTCATCCCCCAAACCTGGATCAGAATTCCCTTTTCCAGTAAGCAGGGTCCAGTTTTGAAGCTTCCTTAGTGAAAGCTGCCATTTCTTCTTAAATTGGACAGACACTTGAGGGGAAAAATTCCTAGTGATGATGAACAAGGAGCTTCCCATTGGGTGTTGTTAATTTTTCCTTAAGGTCTGGTATACATTTACGCTAGGATATTTCCTTTTTATCTGGGTCACACACACATCCTATTACAGTAGTCTGGTGTCCTGACCAGTGGCATTCACTTGGGAACTTTTAGAAATGTCAACTGTCAGGGCCCTTATAGGCCTCTTAAATCAGAACCTCTTTAACAAGCCCTCCTCCAGGGGACTCTGATGCATGCTCAAGTTCACAGCAGCAAATCTGCTGTATTGTCAGCAACTTGCTTCTGCCATTGAAACTTCATGTGCCACTGGTAAAATCTTTTCAGTCTTTAAATAAAGACCCTATTCTTTGCAAACATGAATTTATTTCCCAAATCTGAATTAATGTGTGATGTAGCTAAATCCTCCTTAATATTTTTCTGTGTAGGGCTAGTAGTATTGCCTGGCTGTACTTGGTTTTCAAGGCAAGGCACATCAGATTCCCATTATGTGCCTTGCTAACCAAGCTGGGGAGCAGGGGCTATAAAATATTAAATGGAAGCCTGCATGATGTCGTTTGTGGCCTGTAGATTTGTAGACTGCAGCGGAAAGGCAGGCCTATCCCTTTCAGTTCTGCTCTTGGACTGGCTAGAAGATGTCGGGATAGCACTCAGGCGGAACTTGAGGGTGGGAGAGGACTTTGTAAGCCTGATAAAAGAGCCTCTTTTGATGTGATACAGTAATGGGCTGAAGGCATGATGAATTGTGGATATGCTGAGCAGCACCTTGCATCTCGGGCAGCTTTGAGTGACTGTCAAGGGAGAGAATGGAGCAAGCCTTCTTAGATTCAGACAGTAAGAAGGCTAGAAACTTTAAGAGGCTCCCTTATATACACTTTAGCAGGAACCATGCCATTTTAATGCAGGTGAAGGGGTTATAGACTACTGCTTGCTGTGTGTCCCTAACAACTCTTGTATTCTCAAACACTCTAGAGTAAATCAGGGTTAAGTGGCCAAGTTATATATTACCAACATACAGGTTTGCGAAGCATCTAGTCGTAGAGTTCAAGGCAATTTTTTGCCTATTCTGTGAGGCAAAAAATGATAAGGTGTGCTCCCTGAATACTTGTAGAAGAACCTAGGGAGAATGGCCCTCCAGGTGCAGCCTGTGTTGGGAGTTCCGCTGTTGGTGTATCAAGTTAATGAAGGCGAGTTCTCTTCCCTTCTGTCACAGGTGCTGCGACAAGAGACTTTGGACAAAAATTGACTTGAGTAGGTGTAAGGCCATAGTGCCCCAGGCCCTCAGTGGCATCATCAAGAGGCAGCCAGTCAGCCTTGATCTCAGTTGGACCAACATCTCTAAAAAGCAACTGACATGGCTCGTCAATAGGCTGCCAGGTAGGTGAGCAGCCCTGCCACTGTCTTTCCGGGAGCCAGAAGGAGCAGGCCAGAAAAGTTGCATTGTTGACAGTGCTTCTTAGCATCATCTGAGGGCAATGTAGGGCAGCAGTCCCATGCCATTGTTGCTTAGCAAGAGATTTACCCAGGGCCATCTTAACTGCCAGTCTCCAAGGCAGCCTCTGCACTGGCAGGCCAGTCACTGCAGTGGAGAGCAAAGAGAATGGAACTGGTGTTGCTGCCAGTGCTGCAGCTCTCCTCCACATAACCACTGGAGAGGAAACTTGAGTCAGATGTTACTTTGGTTAGCCCCTTATAAGCCCTTGAATTCTCTTCAGCATTTTGAGCTTAGAAAGAGAAATCACTCATTCTTGTATTGCTCTGGTGGGAACTAAGCAATCACTTTACCACTAAAGCTAGAAGATGTAGTATAGGATACCATGGAAATCTTTTAGCTGAATGACTGAAAGATTAGGCATAGTCCTTTTCTCCTATTAGACTGGAAGTCTGTTGACTTTGCTCAGATTGTTACAGCTCTGAGTATGCTAGGAAACAGTATATTATTACGTGGCTCATTCCATCCATTGCAGGACTGAAAGACCTCCTCCTAGCAGGCTGCTCCTGGTCTGCGGTCTCTGCCCTCAGCACCTCCAGCTGCCCCCTTCTCAGGACCCTTGATCTTCGGTGGGCAGTGGGAATCAAGGACCCTCAAATTCGGGACTTGCTCACTCCACCGGCTGATAAACCAGGTAGGCGCTGGGCCTGACTTCTCTCTGCTTGTCTTGGGGTAGACTTGTCTTCAATCATACCTTGTCCTCAAAAGCTAAGGTAGTCTCAGAAATGATGCTGTGGAAGAAAAGAAGAGCACAAAATGAAACAGAATGATAGGGTGTGGTGGCTCACACCTGTAATCTCAGCACTTTGGGAGGCTGAGGCAGGCGGATCACCTGAAGTCAGGAGTTTGAGACCAGCCTGACCAACATGGAGAAATCCTGTCTCTACTAAAGCTACAAAATTAGCTGGGCATGGTGGCACATGCCTGTAATCCCAGCTACTCGGGATGCTGAAGCAGGGGAATTGCTTTAACCCAGGAGGTGGGGGTTGCGGTGAGCCAAGAGTGCGCTATTGCCCTCCAGCCTGGGCATCAAGAGCGAAACTCCATCTCAAAAATAAATAAATAAATAAAAATAAAATTTTAAAAAACAATAAAATTAAAAGAGAAAAGAAAAAACAGAATGATGGTGGCCAGGCGCGGTGGCTCATGCCTGTAATCCAGCGCTTTGGGAGGCCAAGCCGGGTGAATAATCTGAGGTCAGGAGCTTGAGACCAGCCCGACCAAAATGGTGAAATCCCACCTCTACTAAAAATACAAAATTAGCCTGGCATGGTGGTACACACCTGTAATCCCAGCTACTTGCTACTTGGGAGGCTGAGGCAGAAGAATTGCTTGAACCCGGGAGGCAGAGGTTGCAGTGAGGCAAGATTGCGCCATTACACTCCAGCCTGGGCAACAAGAGCGAAACTCTGACTCAAAAAATACAGAATGATGGACTATGTACAAGAATAGGGTAACTATTTATAAGCAGATAAGTACCTACAAACAACGGAGTAAGGTCCGGCACAGTGGCTAACGCCTAGAATCCCAGCACTTTGGGAGGCCTAGGCGGCAGATTGCCTGAGGTCAGGAGTTCAAGACCAGCCTGACCAACATGGAGAAACCCCGTCTCTACTAAAAATACAAAAAATTAGCTGGGCGTGGTGGCGCATACCTGTAATCCCAGCTACTTGGGAGGCAGAGGCAGGAGAATTGCTTGAACATGGGAGGCGGAGGTTGCAGTGAGCCGAGGTTGTCCCATTGCCCACCAAACTGGGCAACAGAGCAAAACTTCGTCTCAAAAAAAAAAAAAAAAAAAAAATGGAGTAAGTCCATTTTGTGAGTCAGTGGAGTTTGGGGACCAGAGAGTATAAGCCTGAAAAAGTCTTGAGAAGCCTTTATGGTTGAGGTGGAGTCAAAAGCTATTTACATGATTGTCTAGAAAAGTGTGGTGGTATTGGGAGGAGAGGAGCATTCTGCACATAGCCTTTTGCTGTGTGTGTGAGGCATAATCTAGCAGCTTGAGAAGAAAGAAAACTTGTCTGGTTTCCTAGAAACTGCCCACACACACTGCTCACACCCTGAAGGCAGGGCTGGGTGTGGGCAGTTCTACTTAACCCCTTCAGGAGGGCCTAGCCAGCAAGTAGCTGTTGCTGTCTGGAGCCTTGGAGCTGAATTAGAGAATTGAGAGTTTTGATCTAGGCTCTTGACTGTGCAGGTCAGGACAATCGCAGCAAACTCCGGAACATGACCGACTTCCGGCTGGCAGGCCTTGACATCACGGATGCCACACTTCGCCTCATCATTCGCCACATGCCCCTCCTGTCTCGACTCGACCTCAGTCACTGCAGCCACCTTACAGATCAGTCCTCCAATCTACTCACTGCTGTCGGGTCTTCCACTCGCTACTCTCTCACAGAGCTCAATATGGCAGGTATGCCGCTACAGTTGTTCATCATCAGCAGTGCCCCCTGCCTCCAGCCCTCCTTGGAACTTGATCAGTAAACCAGAATGATCCTGGGTCTGTTGATGGACCCACGTCAGCTCATTTCTTCACATCTGGACAAGAACATGGATTTCTATCCCTTTTTTAACTGACGGGGGACTGAGGCCTTTAGTAGTTAAGTTGGTTGCCTGTGTGCACGGCCAGCATCCAGCTGGAGTTTGGTCAGCCTTGCAGCCCGTGTGCTTTTCAGCTGGTGATGGGAGTGAGGAAGCAGGGTCCCTTTAGTGGTGCTGATGGCACTGCTAGTCTCTGAGCCAGGTAGTTGTGGGACAAAGAGGGCTTTTGTTTAGCATTTTGAAGGAAAGACGGCTACGGGAATTGAATGGCTGAGGAAGGCTTTTATGGTTGTGTGTATGTGAGCATTGTCATTATGGGCACTTTCCCGACAGGTTGCAATAAATTGACAGACCAGACCCTGATCTACCTACGGCGCATTGCCAACGTCACCTTGATCGACCTTCGAGGATGCAAGCAGATCACTCGAAAAGCCTGCGAGCACTTCATCTCAGACTTGTCCATCAACAGCCTCTACTGCCTGTCTGACGAGAAGCTGATACAGAAGATCAGCTAAGACACACCCAGCCCAGACTGAACAGGAAACCGATCTTCCCCTGACTCCCCACCGAGGAGACTCTCTCCTCGACCCTGCACGGGCTCTGAGGCCAGCGTCACACTCCCTCTCTGCTCTCCTGTCCCTTGAGCCCTTCCTCTACAGGCGGGGCAGAGAGGGTGGTGGACACGAGGCTTACCTGCCTGCTCCTCTCCCTCCTAAGGAAAAGGGAGTAGCAGATTGATCTGAAGGGAAAGCACAGGCTGTGCTGTCGAGGTGCCTGCTTGCTTACTCGCCTGCCAGGAGTCCGGGCTCTCAGTTTGGGGTGTTTGTGCAACCTTCATCTGTACTGAGCCCTGTGCCCCTCCTCCCCACCCATGGTCCCCAGCAGTGCCTGGTTCTGAGCAAACTCCCAGGGAAGAAAGCGGCCCTTTCTCCACAGCCAGGCTCTCCTTGTGGTGTCCAGTGCACGTCTCTCCTCCATCACACTCTCCCGGCTTAACGCAGGAGGGGCCGGCAGCCCCAGGAATCCCAGACCCGTGCCGATCACACTGGTGCTGTTGAGATGTCCCAAACCTCACGTCCATATCTGTGCTCTCCCTCCTTTCCTCTCCCTTGAGCTTGATTCTGCCCAGCACTCGTACTCATTCACATAATGAGGTTTCTTACCCCAGCCCACCCAACTTACCTGCTAGTCTCTATGAGGTCCTTATTGCACTTATTGGGGTTGAAGCTCTTCAGAGGAGCTGGAACTGTCCACCCCAGGGACACACCCATTTTGTTGCTACCCAAGTAGATTCTGAGACAGGCACCATCTTCTTGTTCCCCTCTCTTTTGCCTCCCACTGGCTGCCCTTTTCCATGTGTCTTCATTCTGCCTGAAGAAGGCTTTCCCAGGATGCACGTCCTCAGAGGGAGCAGCCTATCTCCCCCAAGCTGGAGGCGGCAGAGGACTGGGCCAAGCCCCGACCTGCTTCCCAGCCAGGCTCCTCCAGGCCTCTGGTTTAGCGGAGCCCCAGAGCCCAGGCCTGTGTCTAGCTCCAGTAGCTCACTGACCTTCCAGGGCATCCAGGGGGTCCTGCTTAGAAGCCAGTCACCTGCCCTCTGCCTGCAGCCATGGAAGGGGGTGTGCATGTGCCTCTGTGTGTGTGGCTGAGTGTATTCCGCATGTGTGTGGAGGGAGGGAGGGAGGGGAGCATGGTGTCTCCCACTCCACCACCCTTTGTCGAGCCCCATCAGCTGCCCCCTTTTACTTTGCATTGAACGGCCTGTCCAAAGATCCTCTCTCTAGGGCAGCAGAGAGCTTTTTGCACTTTAAAAAAAAAAAAAAAGAAGAAAGGTCGGAATTTTCTTTTGGGTCAATATTTTTAAGTGTGTGAGGAGATGCTCAGCAGCAGCCTATGGCAAGAGCTTATAAATGATAGACGCAAATTTGCACTCTGCTCCCCTCTGTAAGGATATTGATAGCACAACCTTGTCCCCCCCCCCCCACCTTCTGGTCCTCCAACCCTGTCCCTTTCTGGCCCCTTTCCTGTAGCCCAGTCTCAGGCTTTCCTCCTCCTGAAGCCCTACAGGGGTAGGGAATGGAGCCCAGGCACCAGGGGTCTGAAATGTGAGCCACCCAGAAGAGAGACGCCAACTGCACCCTTGCCACTTCCAAAGCAATAGAGGCAGAGGGGTCCCCTCTTTGCCACCTAGCCCAGTTTTGACCCTGGCATTAACTGGGCTTAGAGCAAACTGGGTCCTGGTCAGGGGTGGCATTTTGTCTGTTTCTTCCAATCTGCTGAATCTTTTGGCTGCACCTTATAAACAGCAGTCTGCTCCCATGACCCTCTGCCCCTTCCATTGGTCTCCAGGCCCCAGTAATCTGGGGTTGAAACTTTGAGGAAATGCCAGTGACTTATTCCAGAGTGCCTCAGTTAGGGGAACTTCTCTGTAAAGAACCCTGGGTATTGAGCAAAAACCTTATTATTGTTAATGATCTATAATTGGAAGCTTCCTGCCTTTTTCTTTGGTTGCTCCTGTGGAAAATACTGAAAAGATTACTTTGTTTTATTTTGTTGTCTTTTTATAAAAAGGGGAGGTGGAGAGACCCCTTCAGAGCAGGGATTGTGCCGGGAGAGTGCCTCTGACTTTGGGACATTTCATCCACAGAAATTTCCAAGCCGATGGTTTCTTTTGGGTTTTGGTTTTTATGTTTGTTTTTGGGGTTTGGAAAAACATGCATTTTTACCGTGCACATAAATTGGTCAGCAGAAAAGGGAGCCCAGGAGTGGCAGCAGATGGACCATGCCGTGACTGGGTTTTACTTTTCTTTGGGACTGTGAGGGGAAATGGTTTTTAGAGGTGAGGGCTGGTCCATGTGGAGCAAAGAAGTGTCTCTGTTGGGGGACAGAGGAACCTGGGGAGTCCATCGCATGTCCTACAATCTGCTCTTAGACACGGCCTTGACAGGAGAGCCTGCCCTCAGACTGCAGGACCAGAACCCCTGCCTCCATCTTTCCAAGCACCGGGGCGAAAAACCACAAAGGAAAGGAAGAAAATTTATATATATATATAATATAAAATCACTTGGTGATTAAAAAAGTAACTGCTCCATAAATAAAACTCCTAAAGTCACTTATGTTTAAAGGGTTTGGTTGTGTTGTTTTTTGGAGAAATATTGTAAATATATATTTTTTTGTTGCTGATTTAGAGTCAATCTCCAATGTTGTGCTAAAAAGTTTAAATTAAATGTAAGCATTAAGGGGATAAGTCTTATGCTATCTCAGTTGACACATTGAGGTTATTTTGGGCCAGGGAAGGAGGAAGCTAGTTGGACTTTGTTTTGTTTTCTAAAAGTACTCCACTATTGGTTTAGAGAGAGCAAGGACATCTTTCCTCTGACACGTGGGAGTGGGTGATATTTGTGTAATAAAATTTTTAAAAGACAAAAAAAGAAATAGCCTCCAATGGGAAATATTTTAATTTAGGTTTTGTTTTTGTTTGGGGGTTTTTTGTTTTTGTTTTTTTTAAATAAAAAGCCTTTAAAAACAAAAACTAAACCTTTTCTGCTTTGGTGTGTGCGTGTGAGCAAGTCAGTGAGAAGGTCATGGCCAAGGCCAAGGAGCCCCTGGCTTTACCCTTCAGCAGCAGCAGCAGAACTGTGCAGCATCTGTACTTGGATTTCCTTTGCTTTTTTTAAAAAAAAAAAAAAAAAAAAAAAAACACCAAAAAGCAGCACTTGTTTCTATAAATACAACATTTACTTCATAAAGGTGAACTTTTTTTTTATTTTGAGATGGAGTCTCGTGCTGTCTCCCAGGCTGGAGTGCAATGGCACAATCTCGGCTCACTGAGATCTCGGCTCACTGCAACCTTCGCCTCCTGGGTTCAAGCGATTCTTCCACCTTAGCCTCTGGAATATCAAAGGCACATGCCATCATGCTCACCTAGTTTTTTTGGTTTTGTTTTTTGTTTGTATTTTTGTAAAGAGGGGTTTCACCATGTTGGCCAGGCTGGTCTTGAACTCCTGACCTCAGGTGATCCGCCTGCCTTGGCCTCCCAAGGTGCTGGGATTACCGGCATGAGCCACGGCGTCCAGCCCCAAGGTGACCTTTTTAATGGATATGAACAGTTTTAAGTGTGAGATTACCTGACATTTCCCACCCAAAAAGGCAGAGCAGCCCTGCAGAGGCACCCAGTGAAGCACTCCTTAGTGGCTGGGGTGGGGCATCTCTAATCTTCCATCCCCACCACTGCCAAGCCATCAGCCAGGGCCAGCCTCCTCCTGCTAAAGCTGCAGAAAAGTCACTGAGCTGGGTCTGGCCCAGGCAGGCTGTGACCAGCATTTCTCCTACCTCATCCTACTGCTTCTCATCGCCCAGCATGTTGAGTCCAAGCTTCCAGCCTTTAAATAAGTGCACCAGGTGCTGCCAGAGAACTGCCTCCTTAGCTGACTGCTGAGTCTCACAAAGGCGGCAGTCCCATCTGAGCAGGCTTTCATCACTACCTCCTAAGGAACCTGGGGATCTCTGCCCATCCTACTTCCCAAACTGACAGTAGGGGATCTCTGCCCATCCTACTTCCCAAACTGACAGTAAAAGACCATCTCTGATTCTGCAGCACAGTCTAGAAATGGACAAGGGTGTTGGACAACGAGCTGATTTAATGTTTTCCCCAAGGATGGATATGGATGTGGCCATGTTTGAATGTTACCAGGGAAGGAAGAGTGTCGATTTTGCCTCCTAAATATCTCAGAAACCCATGTGCCTCTTAGCATATCTCATCCCTGCCACCCTAGTAGAAGCCACCACTGTCTAGAACCTCAACCACAGAAGAGCTCCAAGGGTCCCCAACCCAACCCCCTGTCCTCCATGTTGGTAGCCATTTACCTTAAAAGACTGATCTGACTACTTCCCTCCCCTGCTTAAAACCCTTCATTGTGTTCATCTCAGGATAAACAATGAATATGGCATGTAATGTGACCCATGAGGCTGCCAGGCCCTCAAGCTTTATCGCCCATCAGTTGTCTCTCTTCCTCTCCACCCATAGCCTACTTTTCAATTAACACCATCTCTGGGCCTTTGCATGTGCTGTTCACTTCACCTGGTACACCTTACTCCGTTTACCTGTTACTTTCTCTGGGAAACCAACTCCTCTACTCCAGACGATCACGCCAGGCACAGTGGCTCACACCTAGTGGGAGGGTCGCTTGAGGCCAGGAGTCCAAGACCAGCCTGGTCAACATGGCAAAACCCCATCTCTACAAAAACACACAAACGGGCCGGGCGTGGTGGCTCCAGACTGGATCAGGCCAGGCACAGTGGCTCGCGCCTATAATCCCAGCACTTTGGGAGGCTGAGGAGGGTGGATAAACCCTGGCTCTACTAAAAATACAAAAATTAGGCATGGTGGCATGCATGTGCCTGTAGTCCCAGCTACTGGGGAGGCTGAGGCAGGAGAATTGCTTGAACCTGGGAGGCGGATGTTGCAGTGAGCCGAGATAGCGCCACTGCACTCCAGCCTAGGAGACAGAGTGAGACTCCGTCTCAAACAAAACACACACACAATTAGCCAGATAAGGTGGCATGCACCTGTAGTCCTACTATTCAGGAGGTTGAAGCAGGAGAATCACCTCAGCCTGGAACTTTGACACTGTAGTAAGCCATGATCGTGCCACTGCACTCCAGCCTGGGTGACAGAGTTGAGACCCTGTCTCAAAAACAAGACTGGTCTGTTCACCATCTTTCCAGGCCACAACTCTCAGAGCCCAGGTTCAGAAGGAAATAGCACTAACACCCATGCATGTGCAGGAAACTGAGGGCAGACCCCAGAGGTTGGGGACACCTGGCTTTCCCACAACAATGCTGTCATCCAGCCTCTGCCTTCCTCTCCCCTCCCACCCCAATCCAATGGGCAGGGAGTTCCACCTCCCCACAGCATGCCACAGGATAGCAGTCAGAGGGACAGGGAGAGAAAGACACCTTGAAAGACCCAGAGGAGGAAAGGCAAAGAAAGAGGTAGAGAGGGACATATAGAAAAAGAGATAATGGAGAAAGCCTGGGGGAGACATAAATGAGCCCCAAGATTCTCTAGTGTGACAGTGGTCACTCGGTAGGCCATTATCCCAGCCCAACGCTTCACAGTTTTTTTTTATTTTTTTGAGAAGGAGTTTCACTCTTGTTACCCAGGCTGGAGTGCAATGGTGTGATCTTGGCTCACTACAACCTCTACCTCGCCGGTTCAAGCAATTCTCCAGTCTCAGCCTCCCAAGTAGCTGGGAGTCACAGGCCGCACCACCACGCCTGGCTAATTTTTGTATTTTAGTAGAGATGGGGTTTCACCATGTTGACCAGACTGGTCTCAAACTCCTGACCTCGGGTGATCCACCCGTTTCGGCCTCCCAAAGTGCTGGGATTACAGGCGTGAGCCACAGCGACCAGTCCGCTTCACACATCTTATTTTAGTTAATCCTCAAAACAATTCAGTGAGGCCGCGCGGGGGACGCCCTTTGTACAGATTAAAAAGGCCGGGCTCTGAGAAGTTAGGTAACGCCTAGGGAACCCACCCCGGTTCCTAGAAGGTGGCACTGAGATCCGACCCCAAGTCTTTCCTACCCCACCCCCTGACACATGGCAAGTACCAGCGGCTACAATGTGGGCCCAGTGGGAGCGACAAGACCGTGCTTCGGACACTCACAGCTGGTTGCGAGCGTCAAGGCGCAAAGCTGCTCGGGGAACGGGCTGATCGGCGGCGCCGGGGCGCATGCGCGCTAGGCAGAGCTCCAAGCGGGCTGGGCGGGGCTCGGGGAGGATGAGGCAGGATGAGGGCGGAGCTTGGGGACAGGGCTGGGCCTGGCAGCTCGCTGGAGCCCGGTCTCGGCAAAACCTCCGAGGCGGAAAAGAAGCTTGGACCCGGGGGCGGTGCGGCGAGTGTGTAAACTTTCCAGAGAGTTCCAGGAGGAGGCGCTGCTCCTGGGAGGCGGGTCGGGAGGAGCCAGGGGTCTTGAAGCCCAGGGTCTTGAAGCCCTGCTATGGTTGGTGGGCTGGCGCCTGCGGCTTACAGTCCCCGCTCAAGATCCCTGCCCACTGCAGGAAAGAGCGAAGGGACCAGGGCCCTTTTTCCCTCGGGGCCTTTGCATCTACTGTTCTTCATATGTGAAAAGGTCTTTTCCCTGCCCCTAACACAACTCTTTCCCTCCCATCCTCTGGCTCTGACAAAAACGCCCGTCCTGAGTTTTCCCTGACTTCACCTGAGGAGGCTCTTGACTCAGAACTTGCCACATGCCTCATGGGGATGTTTCCCGCTTTCTATGAGATCAGCTGGGCTCTGCAGTGCCCTGGACGTAAGAAGAACCCAACGCATGTCAGCGGCTGTTATCATGTATGATTTGCCTATAAGCTCCCTGCCTGTGTCTTCCCGTGTTGGATCCGCAAGTCCAAGCACAGTTGCGTGGCATGTTCTAGGAGCTCAACAAATACTGTCAAATAATGGAATGAATCAATCAACTCCCAGCATCCTGGCCAGAGCCTGACACTGTCTGAGCACTCAACATCAGAGGAGTGGCTGTCCGTGTTGGGGGGGGGGGGGGGGGGGAGTGTCCCCAGGTCAATCTGGCACACACCTGCCGAGGCCAGGTAAGCCCCAAGCTCACCCTCCTGCTCCGCAAAGCCCAGGCTGGAGGCGACGAAGAGAGGTCTCAGCAGGACAGAACTTGCACTCCCGTGCCTTGCACATGCCAAGTCCCCACTGCCAGCCTCTCTCACGCTCATGCACACAATGTCATGTTCAAAACTTTTCCCAACCCTCTCCGAACCCTCCCCTGGCCTTCTTCCAAGTGCCCTCACTTCCTTAAACTATAGCTCTTGCCCGGTTAACTGGAGATATGAGTTTAGGGGTTTTCTTCCCCACCAGACTGGGCTAACGCTGAGTCTTGATTCTTTGTGCAGCCTTTACTTTGTGCTGAGGGTGAGGGGTGCAGCAGCGACCAGGACAAACAGGGATACCAAGGAAGAGACCACTGAGCAGGAGCTCTTCCGCCCACAAGGTGGCAGCACGAGCAGGAGCCTGCCCCTCCGCCGGAAGTGGGGAAGGGCAGTCCAGGCAAGGGAACTGTAAAGTCAAGGCCCCAGAAGTGGAAATGGACTTGGCTTGTTCTAGTGACAGAAGGAAGACCAGAGAGGCTGGAGACTGAGGAAAGGGAAGGATTGGAGATTGCTGAGTTAGAGAGATGGGCAGGCCCCAGACTGTGCGGATCTTACAGGCCACAGGAAGTGGGGTGGATTTTACCGGAAGTGCAGGGGCAGTCATTGAAGGTGGTTTTTGATTTAGATCGATAGAAGCTTGAGCTGCAAGAGCGGCAGGGCGTGTGGAGAGGAGGCTGCTGCAGGCATGCAGGCCGGAGGTGATTGAGACTCAGACCAGGGTTTAACAGGACACAGGATCAAGCATGTACTTCAGAGACACACACGCCAGGAATGCTGTATGAGAGCAGGGGTATACCTGGGGGCGGGGACTGGGTGAAGGAAGAGAGGAATCGAGGACAGCTCCTAGGTTTGGGGAAAACGGAGGATCCACGCCTGAGATGGGGAGGCGGGAGAGGAGCAGGTTGGACAGCGGCTGGGTAGTGGGAGCAACAGCTCAGTGTGGGCCGAGCTAACTTAGCAACATCTATTAGTCATCTAGTGGCGATGCCAAGTAATGATGTGTCTGTGGGGCTGCCAGCTGGGCGGAGATAGGGCTCCACTCCTCTTTGCACTCCTAGCGTCCTGGCCAGGGCCCAGAGCAGTCTAGGCACGGGACAAAGGTTCGTTGAGAGAAGGAAGGCCTGAAGCTGGCCTGCAAAGGCAAGTTTGCAGTCGACCTTCCCAGGACCACCAGAGGGCAGCACCATCCCAAAAACCAGCCTCCCCCAGGCCTGGGGCTCATACCAACCTCTTCTGAACCTGGGGCTTCCTGAAGCCCCTTTTCCTGGGCCCAGGAATCAATAAAGGGAGACCAGCCCCCCTCAAAAGACCCCAGCTTCAGGCCTGGCAGGGGGTGTGGATTGAGCTGTGGGTGGGAGGGGCTGAGTTTTCAGGTGGGGGTGGGAAGGTAAGGCCACCTCCTGGAACAGGATGGCTGGCATTTCAGAATCCACACACAGACTCTGGTCCGACAAGTTCATCAGGCAGAATTTTTTAAATAGAGGCTATTCCCGAAAACCCTGGTTGACATGTTGCTGTGTTCACAGTCCAGAAGAATCAGGGCAGGGCAGTGGGAGAGGAGGTTGGAGGCTTCATGTCGTGGCATCTGGTCTTGTTCCATCCCAAACTCCATGTGCCCCAAGAGCTCATTCACTCATTCATTCACTCATCAAACATTGATGCCTTTGAGTCAGGTCCTGTGGTGAGCACTGGGAGCAAGGGAAGAACTAGGGGCACCAGTGACAGTAGGAGACAGTAAGTACTCTTTAAATATACATATAGATGAGCATTTCCAATATCAGGATGCATTTTCCAGTTGATGCAGACATGTAATGAGGCTTCACTCCCCACTGTCAAAACTTGCAACAATGCATCTTGCAACAATGCATCTTGCAACTGGTGATGGATAATAGGGCCTAGAAAGTGGTAGGTGTAGAATTGGAGATGTACATTGTTGGAGTCAGGAAGTCAGGGAAGACTACCTGGAGGAGGTGAGTCTTAGCAGATGAGTAGGAGTTGGCCAGAGAGGAAGGCACACAGAAGGGCTTCCAGGCCCAGGAAACAGCAGAGGCACAGAAGTGAGAGTGGGTGGGTGAGTTGATGGGGGATCTTCAGGTGCAGAGGATGGTGGCAAAACAAAGAAGCTGGAGTGTCCAAGGTCCAAGTCCTTCAAGATCTTGACTTGCAGATTAAGGAGTCTGTTCACCTACTCCGCTTTGGGCAGAGTGGGGTGAGTCCTAGAGACTCTTCTAGGTCTCTCACTCTCAGTATCCCTAGAAGGCCCGGAGAGCTGCTTCTTGGTGCCAAGCAGGCAGTGACTCCATCAGATCTAGATCTGGGAAGGGCATCTCTGGTTAGGGCCTGCATCAGGGCAGTGGCCGGCCATGGGGACCCTGAGAAGTAAATAGATTCAAGGAGAGTCACAGGAGGTCAGAGAGTAGGCTGCAGTGATAAATTAGATTAGAGAAGGGGAGAGTATGAAGGAGCAGTCAGGGAAAGGAAACCTGGGGCTCTGATATGGGTATCTGGGTAGCAGATGTCACTCACGGAGAAGAGGACCTCACCAGCTGTGACATGCTCCGGTTCTAGGTTCTGCTGGGACTGATCCAAGAAGGTAGCCTAGAAGTGCACAGAGGTGGGAGTCTTGCTTTGCAAAAAGATCCTGGTTGCTGGTCTGCAAAGTGGTTATGAGATTTGAGCTCTATGCGCCCAGGGCTGGGAGGAGGGTCCTGTCACTTTGGAAGCAGAGAGGGGGTTAAGAGAGGGGCATGTTGCGATAGGAATGCTGCCTTGAGACACTTGGCTTTCCCCACTCCAAGTGGACTCTCAACAGGGTGGTTTTTCCCTGCCAGGCGCCACTGAAACCTCTGTGCCCTCCAGGGCTGGGAGAGGTTTTACCCCACATGTGGAACCATCATGAAGGAGCGTCTGGAAGGGATGGGGTACAGGGAAGGGAGCTGCCAAGCATGCTGGCCAGGGACCTGTGTCTACGAGCCAGTTGGGGGGTGAGGTTGGGTGCAGGGTCCTTGATCCTGAGTGTACTTCCTGGGCCAGGATTGGTTCTGGAGTAGGAGGGGTGGGACTGGGGATAGGGGAAGCCTGTAACTGGACTGCAGTTGTCAGGTCCCAGCCTCTGGGCGACCTACTAAGGATTCTGGGTCCAGTGCGGGCCCCAGGTTGGTTGTCCTAGTCCGGAGTCCGCGTCTGCAGTTCTGGGTGTTGGGTCTAGGACAGCGGTCTGGAGTTAGTAGTCCAAGTCTAGGTCTGAACCCTGACCCCCCAAGTCTAGGTTCAGGGTCATGGTAGTGACCTGGGGTCAGAATCAAGGTTGGAGTCAGTAACCAGGATGGGATCGAGGTCATGGTCCAAAATCTGGATCTGGGACCTGTTGGGAATCTGGAGTGTGTCACAGTCTGGGTATGGCGTTGGAGATCCAGGGCTGTGATCTGAGGTCATGGCCAGAGTCTGAGGTGGTGGACCAAGTTTGAGTCTGGGGTCCTGTTTGCAGTCTGGTGTCAGGTCGTGACTGCGTCCAAGGCCAGGGAGTCCGGAGTTATAGCCAGGGTCTGAGATGGAAGTCCCGGGATTGTGTTCCGAGGTCTGAACCTGTGTCTTGGTGAGCGTCCAGGGTTCTTGTGATCCACGTCTGGTGTCAGGGCCACGGCCTGATTGGGGAGCCTGGAATCCGGAGATGTGACCCGAGGTTATGGTCAGGGAGTGGGTCTGGGGTCGTCTTCGGTGCCGGGTCCCTGTCGTGTTCCAGGCCTGGGTCGCCGCCCAGCATCCTGGGCCGTGGTCGAGGCCCGGGACTGAGCCCGCGGTCTCAGGTCTGCTTCGGGGTCAGGCTCCGCGTGGCCTCCAGGGGGCGCCGCCGCCCGCCCGGCTCGGCCCCTAGCGGGCTCGCTGGCGCTGTGCGCGGCAGGCGGGGCCGGAGGCGGCGGCGGCGGCTCCGGGGCGCGGGCGCGCGGGTGGCGGCGGCGGCGCCCCGACTGCAGTCCCGGCGGGAGCGGAGCGCAAGCCGGGGCCGGGCCCGAGCCGGCACCATGGGGCGGCGCCGCCTGTGAGCGGCGGCGAGTGGAGCCGCGGGCGCCGAGTGGGGCCAGGCGGGAGGCGGCGGCGCCCGAGGCCGAGCGAGCCGCGGCCGGGCCGGGCCGAGCGCCGAGCGAGCGGGAGCGGCGGCGGCGGCGGCGGCGGCGGCGGCGGGAGGAGGCAGCGCCGCCGCCAAGATGGCGGACCTGGAGGCGGTGCTGGCCGACGTGAGCTACCTGATGGCCATGGAGAAGAGCAAGGCCACACCGGCCGCGCGCGCCAGCAAGAAGATCCTGCTGCCCGAGCCCAGGTGAGGAGAAGCCGCCCGCGGCCCCAGCAGGACCCCGCGGGCGCCACGGTCGCGGCCCCAGACCAGGGGCCCCGCGCTGGACCCCGCGACCCGGACCCCAGAGGCCGGTCCTCGAGACCCCCTGTCGGCCTCCCAGCCCGGAGCAGCGCGGCCTTGGCGCCTGCGATCCAGACCCTAAGCCCCTGACCCTGGCGCCTGAGCCTGGAGCGCCCCAACTCCTGAGCTCCTCAGCCCCATCGGCCCCTGGACCCGCTCGGGTACCCCCGGCCGCCCTGCTGCCTCCTTATCGCGCTCCTTCGGCCCCCCGCCCCGCCGGTCGCTGTCAGCCTCTGGCTCCCGCCTTCTCCCACAGGGGTCCGGTGCACCCCTTCATCCTCCTCCGAGCAGCCCTTGGTCCCTGTGGGGTCTCCTCCCCTCCGCCGACCACCATTTACCTCGCCTGACGATGTCACTCACCCTTTTGCTGTCCCTGTTCCTGGCACCCGCCTTGGGGTTTCTGCTACCCCCACCCGTCTCTCCTCCAGTCTACACTTATGTGAGGTGTGGGGGGACAGCCAGTCTTCCGGACTCTTCTTCCACCCTCTGGTGAGGCCGCTGTCCTGGATTTGGGCTTGAGAATGCTTTCAGGGCGGCGTGGTGTGCAGGACCTGGGGTGCTGCGGGCACCCTAACCCTCAGACTGCGCTCAGGTGGGGGAAACAACCCCTGTGCCCTCTCCCCCACATTCCTCCTCTGGCGGGCCCTGCATATGGTGCCCTGTGGGTGCTGTTGACCAGGGGCCCTCCCAGCACACCTGCAACAGCTGGACATTAGCTGCCACCTCTCTGTAAGACAACTGACATCACACCTGGTATCAAAGTTTAGACTGTTCAGGATGTAGGTATAAAAGTACACAGGATGTGGACAATTGCTGCGGTTTGTCCAGCATTTTATGGCTGACAGAGTCTCTCTCCACTGTGTGAGCCTCTCGTGGGGTAGGGAGGACAGGTGTGGCTTTTGTCCCTGTGGAACAGGTGGGGAAACTGAAGCTCCAGAGATGAGTGGCCTGTCCAGTGTCACACAGGTAGTCCCCAGGTGGCATCTGGCCAACAGATCAGGGCTTCAGATTTCCGGTTCTACATTTCATCGGCTACTCTGGCCTGTGCCAGGGAGCAGATGTGCCTGCCACGATTCCTTGTGTCGTGTGGCAACTCCTCGTGCATGCTTGACAGTTAGCCTCCTGATGCCCACTGGGGCCTGTCCGCACTGCTGTGGTCTTATCGTGTGACTCTGGGTCTTATCTTGCGACCCACCCTTCTCGCACTGGGCCTTGGAGTTCTCATCTGTGAAATGTGGATGGTGTGAAATAAGAGCTGTGACTCTGCGGTGTCCCTCGGCCTTTGAAGCAGCCGTCTCAGCCCTGGCTGACACTGCAGGGGCGCCATGCCGTGGCCTTCACTGGCCCCCTCTGCCATGCCCTGCTCACTGGGTGTTCAGATTGACTGAACATCAAGCCTGAGAGAGGAAAATTGGTCTGCGTTTTGAAAAGGCCGTTAGAGCCTTTATTTTTTTCTAAGACATTTACAATCAGATTTCTCAAAACAGGAACCAGACTGACTGTCAGCTGGGGGCTGTCCAGGGAGCCGTGACAGTTAGTACAGAAACGAGTTCAGAAATGACAACGCCACGAGGGAGGAAATGGGGGAGTCAGCCTCTAGGGCTCGAAACGGCTCTCCTTGGTGGCCGCAGCCTCGAGATCCCCCTGCAGGATGGAGTTCTGCAACGTGTGAGGCGGGGCCTTTTCTGGAACTCTCTGCCTTCGGGTAATCTCTCCCCAGAATGCATTGCTTCAGATGGGGCGCCGCCTTGGCTTGGCTCTGCAGGTGTTGGAACCCTGAGAAACAAGATGTTCTTCTTTTCTTGTTCTCTTTCCTATCCATGGTAGTGATGGTGGTGATAGCAATAATGATAGGAATTATTACTGACTTATTTTGACATCTGTCATCTCAGTTCAGTCAACAACCAACCTGTGAAGCTGGCAAGATGATGCCTGGCATGTAGTAGTTGCTCAAGAAATACCAGGACTGTGTGATGCCCCATGCAGTCCTGAACAGAAACAAGGTCAGTTGGGATTCTAGGAGGACAGCAGGAGGCCGAGCTGGGCAGCCTAGATTTTCACATTGGGTCACCATCAGCAGCATGGCTTTCAGCAAATTACCCACATCTGTGAAATGGACTGGAGGCACTAGTGCCGAATGTCAGTATGCTGAGGCCTGGGAAGGGCTGCAGGCTGCCCTGCCTGGGGTTCCAGGGCTGGGGCATTGGAGGCAGGCCACCCTTTGCATAATGCCTTGCACACCCAGGGGGGCAGAGGATCCCCAACCTGGGAAGGTGATCCTGCTGTGTCTCACGTTTGGCACTTTCCAGTTTGCAGAGTGCTTTTTACTTCATTTTGTCCATTTGACAGCTGTGGGAGGCAGACCCAGCAGCTGGGATTCTCCCCTTTAGCAATTAGAGTCATTGAGACTCAGGGATGGGAGGAGTCGTGTCCTCATCACAGAGGAAAGCTGGAATGGGGCCTTGGGTTTCTGGACCACACAGGCCAGTGCCGTTTCTCTGTTGTGCTGTACCCCTCCACCCACACCTGTACACCACTGCTGTCGCCCCTGTCCGCATTTTGCAGTGTGGGCTGACTGGCACCCCTCATCTGGGGCCATCAGCTGTCACAGTTCACCAGGCTCAGCCTCCTCTCCGTTGGCTGGGATGGAGCTGCCCTGGCAAGGCTGCTGCACTGAGGGGCAGCTCCACTTCAGGGCACTGTCAGATACAGGAGCCTGTCTTCCTCATACACACAAGGTCAAGGGCAGAGGCGGGGAGAGGGGCTGTGGCTTCTCCCTGTGATAGGGTACCACTGGGAATTGTTCACACCTTGGGGTGGCCCACCTTGGCAGCACCCCCATGGCTGGTGCCTGGAGATGTGGCTTGGCCAGGAGCTGGGCTGGCATCACAGCTCTGCATTCCAAAGGCTAGGGAATGGGAGTGGTTGGGCACAGTGCTACACCGAGTTGGCACAGGGGCTTCCTCTTCTGTCACCCTATAGAATCCGAGGACACAGTCCCTTTCCCCGACTTTCTTGTGGAAGGGGCAGCGTAATGCAGCCTTGTGTATCTGGAAGATGGGAGACCTGGCTTCTCCCTCTGTAATACCACCAGCTCATGTGGGACCCAGGCGAGTCCCTTAGTCCCAGTGGGCCTGCCTCAGTTTCCACCTCGGTAAAATGAGGGGGCTGCCCCTTCACTCTCAGGGTCTGTGGTCTGGGCCTTGCCCTGAAGGAAGTGCTGTCTCCCTTTCCTAGCAGCCAGTAGTCTTGTAATTATCATCATTTGCTTAATATGACCACTGAGGCCTCATGTAATTAATCTCTGGGCTCCTAGCTGAGAACCCTGACTGGGCGGTCCCAGGAGGTTTCCCAGCCCTCCCCGGTGACAGTGGCAGCCCCAGCAGCAGATTTTCAGAGCTGGGTGCCTCTTGCAGCCTCCTGATTTCTTGGCTGTTTCCTGGTCCCTCCCCCACGGAGAGTTTCCTCCTTCCTGCCCCTTTCTGGCTTCCCCATCTTCCCAGACCCTGCCCCTGTTCCTCCACTGCTGCCGCATTCCTGTTAACTCTTTGCAGCCAGAACTTCCTGCCCTCGATTTGTGGGGGAAGGGGTCCAGCTGGAAGCTTTTCTCCCTCCCTCCTTCCTCCATTCCTGCAGCACCCGCTGAAACCCTGCTGCTTCCAGTCTTTGTCCCTTACCCAGAAGTTTCCACTTCAGCGGCAGCGTTCTCCCGACTCCTTTCCCTGAAAACAAGATGATCTTTCCTGCAGTCACTCCCTCTGGGCCTTTGAAGCGCTGCTGTTCCCCAGGAATGGGGCTCTGGGATGTCTTTCCCATCTGTTTTCCTTTCTAGAGCATGGGTTTCACTTATTTGCCATTAAGTCGCCCGCCCACCATTACCTGAGTAAATGGATTTGAAGGGAGTGTGAGCAATGCAGGTTGGAATCTGTGCAGGAGAATCTGGGATCTGTTAACTCAGAATGAGGTGTCCTATTAATGCACGATCAATTCCTAGTAGTAAGTTCCTGGTGACGTCAGGTGAAGGCACAATCCGCAGCCAGCGTCTCCTCCCCATGCCTAGGTTGCACCCAGGTGGGCTTGGCAGAGGGGCCGAGTGCTCAGGCTGCTGGTGGGTTTGGACTGCGTGCAGTTGGTTGCTGCTTTGAGGATATTATGCTCTTGCCTTGGAACACACAGCAGATACCAAAAGCACAATATAGCCCTTGAGGACGCACAGCCTCCCTCACACCTGCCCCTTCTTCCCGGGCCCCTTCCCGACTCTCCGCTGGCTCCCCATGGGTCAGTTTCTGCTGCTGGATGGAGCTATATTCACATTATTTCTACTCTGCTGCAAATGAGATGCTAAAAATCAGGTGTTTGGCTGCAGCTTTTTTCTGAAACAATAACATCCTGCTTACTGCAAAGGGACCTGTCTATGCTGGCAGAAGTGGGTTTTTCTGGTATTAATATGTTGGCAGCTCTTTCCCTGGTGGGGACAGTTTTCTGACTCTAGAAACCATCTTGTGTTTGGGGTGGGGGACAGCCTCCTCCTGGCAACTGCAGGGCACGGAGTTCTGGAAGTTTGTTCTTGGTGCATTCTAACGTGATGTAGATTACGGTCTCCATGTCGGCAGTAAATTGCAGGGTGTGGGTGCTTGTGTCATATTTGTGAAGAAGCCGTGACATTTGACAAGGCCGCCAGAGTGCCTCTTCCCAATCATCCCCGCAAGGGAGCTGCTTTGTGGCCGCCGCGACGTTCCGGAGCCCGAGCTGCTGCAGATCCTGGCTGCCTGTGCGGCGCCTGCTCAGGGCTTGCCTTTTCTCTCCCCTGCTCAGGGCTTGCCTTGGACCTGACGGTTTGGGCTGATCTTTCCCATTTGGTCTATAGGCCTGTCCTTGGTCCTTGAGCTCTGAGGACATTGTTGGCCCCAGGGAGAGTCATTGAGAAATATTAAGAAGCCCCAGGGGACTTCCTCCTGCTGCTGCCACCTTGGTGTCAGGTTTCCTGGAAATGCCACAGGGAGCACCTTGGCGGCAGCCACAGGCCCTGCATCGCTGGCTGGTGAATGCTCATCTCCCAGGCCACGATGGTTCCCAGAATGGCTGCACCAGACCTGCCAGGCTTGTAGCCTTCGTGCCAGTTTGCGTCGTCCTGGATTAAAGCTTTAGCATCACTGTTGCACTAGGGGCACAGAAACCATGGCCCCTGGCTGCCAGCTGTCAGCCGAGGCTGCCTCCATCCTAGGTTCCTAGGAGTGGGGGCTGCCCGCTTCCTGCAGCCTGTGGTCGGGGTAAGGAAGGCCGCCAGGCCAGAGGCTGGGCACATGTCAGGGTCCTCCGACCCCATACCCAGCTCTTCCACAGAGGTCAAGGGGAGAGTGGAGGGTGCTGTGGTGGGAGGTCATTTCTCAGGGAGCCTTTGGACATTTTCTTTGCTGCTCACTCACTGTGGGCTTTGGAGCATGTGGCCCAGTCAGCTTCCTCCAGCCTCGGTTTCCTCGCTGTCGGCAAGAGTGTCTTTGCCTCTGACTTGTCACCCCCTCCTTTTCACACAGCTATGGCCTCTGACGCTGAGCAGAAGCCACCTGAGGGAGCCCAGGCCACAGAGCATGGCCTGGACTTTGCATTTCTTCTGAACCATGAGGTGCCAAAAGCTACCGGAAGTGCTCCCCTCAGTGCCCACTCCTTCCTGTCACCCAGCACTCAGTGCTACAGCTGCTCACTGCCTTCTGTCACCAGCGTCGGGCTGGGCCTGCTCTGGGAGCAGCAGGAGCTGGTGCAGGCTGTCCTCGCTGCCGTGGTGCTGGGAGTGGGGCTGACCACTCCCTCCCAGGGCTGGGCGGGCCTCGCGGGCACTAAGCACCTCTGTACAAGGAGCCCTTGACTTTGGCAGGGCAGGCTTCAGGCTCTGCCCTCTGGGCCGCAGTGAAGCCATGCAGTGCCTGAAGCTGGTCTGCAAGCAGGGGAGTCCCAGCCACCCTGCTCGGCTCAGCCCTGGCCACAGGCCCCGTCCTCCGAGGACACGGCAAGTGTGGAGAAGAGGCTCAAGCGAGACCGGTTACTGGGTGATTCCACTGTGGACTGTTGGTGAGCTGTAGGGTGCTGAGGAACGGGGCTCGGGCCACTGTCTCCCACGGCCCATCAGGCAAGGCACGGTGGGCAGCATGGCCAGCCTGGCATCTTAGGAGTCCCCCCTCCTGCTGTGTCCGCCCAGGCTTTGTAAACGGCCAGTGCAGTGGTGGCGATTCAGTATCTCGTTGACATCCTCATTTTACAGGTGGGGAAAATGGACATTTAAAGTTTGTGACCAGGCCTGGCCTCCCAGGGAAGGAGGCGGGGAGGGCCATTTGGAACCCAGGCACCCATCCCACAGTCAGAGCAAAGGTGGCTCTGAGGCCCTTCCCCAAAGGCCTTGGGAACCTGAGGGTCTTTCCACCTGGGACTGTTGAGGCCACTTGGTTCTCCTGATGCTCCGGAGTGGATCTTGGGAGCCATGTGCCCCTGAATCTCAGGGTTGCTGACCTGAGTTGGGGCAGGGACACACTCTGGGCTCACTGCCACTCCAGACTCTGGAGCCGTGTTGGAGACAAGGTGACGCAGCCCAGGAGGCTGCCCTGCCCCCGTGCCCGCCCATGCTTGCCACCCTGGCAGGAGCTGCCCCCAGTGGCATGTTCTTCCAACCTGCCAGTTCCCTTGGCTGCCAGACCCATGGGGATAGACAGGAAACCCTAAAATTGCCACTTTGGGGGCCTTCCATTCAAGGACTCTGCTCATGCCTGACCTTGTGTTTGGTTTCTTGTGGCGGCGGGGCGGGGGGGGTGTTTATTTTATTTAAAAAACATTTTTTTCTTTTTAAGGAAGAAAGTAGAATGCTGTGGGCTGGGAAGAATGCGGTGGCCATGCCCAGGGGTGGCTGTTGAGGGGAGAGATAGCCTCCGAGCCCCGGGTCCTGCTTCCTGCTGTTCCCTAGGAAGGAGAAAGGCCGTGCCCGGCAGGTTCCCCAGGCTGTTGTAGGCAGGGTCACTTAGCGAGCATGCTTCCCCCTTGGAGATTTTGTGTGTCCAGTTGAGAAGTGGCAGTGGCTCTTCCCTGGCTCCTAGGTAGTCATTCCCTCTGCCAAGCTGGCAGCAGTTTGGCAGGCTCCCAGGAAGCAAGTCTGGAGGTCAGTGGGGCTTACCGCTGAAGCCCCACAGCTCCCGTTCGCAGGACCATGCCCGGCTCCTAGCGGGTGACCCCCACAGGCTGGAATGGTTTTGCCTGTCATCTGTATCTGCCATCTTCCACCTTCCGCCTGACCAGCACCTGGTCATACCCACTTGACCCTCCATTGCCCCAGAAGACTGGCATTTTGTGATTTAATTGCTTTTTTTCATCCTCTTCTGCATCCCAAAACTCAAAATCTAGGCGCAAAAGCAGAGCACCCAGAGCTGAGGCGAGGGGTGGCAAAGGCCCCGCCTTCCTGGCCCACCTCCCACATGAGATGTGGGCCCCTGGCCTTGTGGTTTTCTCCACACCCCGGTCTCCCAGTGCACAGCCTGTGCCCCAAGGCCACCCAGGGCCCGGGCCTTCTGTCTGTAGGCACCGAGGGCAGAGACTGTCTTTCTCAGTGAAACAGATTTTTTATGCAGTCCCTGCTGTGTGAGAAGCACCAGTCTCTGTCCACTGTTTCCTGTGTCCCTGGGAGTCCCACAGGCCGGGAAGCATGTCCTTGATGGTGGATGGTGGCTGGTGGACATGAGCTGGCGTGTGGCCTGAAGGGGCGGCTGTGCTGGCGTGGACGAGGGGCCCATCCTCGGAGTTCCTGTCAGTTCTTCGAGGTCATCCTCGCTCTCCGGTTGGTGGGGGCACGGGCTCTCCTCTTCCCAGCCCGGCAGGGTCTGTTCCAAAGGAGTCACAGGATGCAAACTCAGGGTCACCTAGGCCCATCCTTGTCTTTAGTGTCCTACTTCCTGTTGGAGACACTTGGAAGAGATCACTGCCCCTCCCAGCCTCTGAGGGTGGGGAGCAGGCGAGAGAGTGGCGGTCTCGGACCGTGCTCACGGCAGCCCTGCTGGCTCATGCTATCTCACATGGCCTTTCCTGAGGAAGGCTTGAACCAAGTTAGATCAGGGGCCAAGGCCCGGGTTCCACTGCAGCCCTTCTTGGGAGGACAGTACCCAGCGGAAACGGATAGGAGCCCCCTCGAACCCAAGGCCAGAGGCCAGGCAGGGTCCACAGGCCAGGTCCACTCTGCCGGGAACCACTCTGCACAGACTGCTCTTCGGGCTGGAGCTGCTGCTCTTCCAGACCCTCGGGCCCAAAGCCTGGAAGCCCTCCCAGGGCTGGCCTCATAACCCTTCTCCCCAACAGCCCGAGCCTTCTACCACCCACCCTCTTCCCCTTCTTCCTAGCCAAGTGTTGCCTCTGCCTGGGCTTCCTCCCCATGGCGCCTCCAGTGGAGTGGGGCCACCACCACCCTGGGCCGAGCCTCCTGAGTCCTGCTCTCCCTGCTACTCCTTGGCTCTGAAGCCCCCTGGTTTGCAAGGCCCTGCCCTTCCTCTGACCATGGCCTTTATGTGCCCTCTCCCCTGCCCCGTTGGCCTCTTGCTCTTCCCTGGGCATACTCTCTCCTGTCTGTTCCCACGTTCACCGACCTCCCTGGCTTGGCCACCTGCTGACATTCCTTTTGCCCTCCAGGAACCAGTGGAGTTCACCTTCTCCACACAGCCTCTCCCTGACCCAGAAGCCTCCACCCCTTCCCAAGGCCTCTGCACATGCTCTCTGGCATCACAGGGTCAGAACCATGCCCTGGGCAGGGCTGCCTGGAGCAGGGGTAGCTTACACATGATGTACACAGCGCCTCATGGGTAGATGTGTAGCAGGTCGTTGTGACCACAGCCTGGGTGGCCAGTCCGACCAGCTCTGGGCTGGGCTCCTAGGGTCAGGGCCAGGGGTGCAGAGAGGCAGGGGCCGTGCCAAGCACAGAGAGCCTGGACTTGTGGATCCAAGTCTCTACCAGCTGTAGTCTTTTCACGGGAAGCCTGCTGGTGGCCCCATAAATCCTGCAGGGCCACATGAGCGTGACATGGGCTCAGGTGTATTGGCCCTACAAGCCCCCAGCCCCCCACACACCCTCAGTATGGCAGCTATGCTTTACCCCAGGAGCCCAGACTAGTGAAGACCAGATGCCAACCACTGCTGGCTGTTGGGACAGACAGGGCTGAGCTGGAGGTGGCCCAGGAGAGGGCAGGAGGGGACAGTTAGGTGGTATCTAAGGCAGGGAATGTAGCCTGGTGTGGCTCTCCCAGACAGCGCTCAGTGTGGGGGTGAGATAAACAGGGTGGGGATGTCGGGTTGGGTTTTGGGGATCACAATGGCCAGGCCCTCCCCTACGGCCATACCAAGCACCCCAGGGCAGAGGTCACATTTTATATCTGAGCACTAGGGACACATGAACGAAGACATGGCCTTTTCTTACAATTTAGAAAATTGAGATGTAATTCATACAAAATTCACTTTTATTATGCGATGTAGTAGTTTTTAGTACATTCACCATGTTGTGCAACCCTTACCCCAAAAAGAAACCCCATTCCCCACCAGCAGTCACACCTCGCCCTTCCCCCAGCCCCAGCAGCCACGGATCTGCATTCTGTGTCTGTGGATCTGTTCACATGAGTGGAATCTCACATCATGCTATGACCCTTTGTGACTGGCTTTGTTCAGCCTCATGTTTTCAAGCATCATCCATGTGGTGGCCCGAGTTGGTGCCTTGTTCCTTTTTATAGCTGAGCTGTGTGCCACTGTGTGGAGATGCCACATGTGTATCTGTTCATCAGCTCACAAACCAGGCTTTTGTGATTTGGCCAAGTTCCCAAAGCCAGCCACTGGCAGCACTGGGACCAGACCCCACAGGCCGTGGGCCTCTGAGCAGGGGGCCACCTGCTGGCCACCCTGGCCTTTGGGGACACAGCCTGGCAAGGGTGGTGCAGGCAAAGACTTCCTCAAAGCCCTCTGGTCTGACCTGTGGCTGGGATAAGTGAGTAGACCCAACAGGGTGGCCTCCTTCCTGGAGGGAGCAGTGACACCACCAGCAGTGCCCTCAGCTCATATTTCTGGGCCTGCAGCCCTGACGGGGCTCTGGGGGCTTCTGCTTACTGTGCCCCCTATCCCTCAGCATCCGCAGCGTTATGCAGAAATACCTGGAGGACCGGGGTGAGGTGACCTTTGAGAAGATCTTCTCCCAGAAGCTGGGTGAGTATGGCAGTGGCTCTGCCAGCCACTAGGGTTGACTTCTTGCCTCTACCCCAGCCAGCCCACCTGTGCTCCCCACTCTCTGGAGGTTTGGCCTCCCATCCACTCAGTGAGACCCCAGGGGTTGGTCCAAGTCTCGGTGACCCCGCATGCCTCCCAGACCCTGGCCATCAGCCCAGGGAGCCCCATGGTGGGGGTGGGGGCCCAGAGTCTTCCAGGGCCATCAGGGAAGTTCCTCCTTTGGGGTTTTTGTTTTTGAGAGTTGCAGCTTCCCCTTGGCGCTGCCGCAGCTGCTCTGGGCCGTTGGTAGAACTGACAGGAAGAGGCGGGGCCCTTCCTGTGGCGCCTGCTGAGCTGTGGTTGGCCCCGCCCCACCCCATGGGCCCTCTTTGTAAGCAACCTGCCTGGCGCTGGCCCTCTATTTCTCCAGCTGCTGTCTGATGCCTGCTGTCAGGAGTCTTATGCGACCCACCCTGTGGACCTGGCCTAGAGGGCAGGCTTGGGGCAGGTCTTGAGGAAGCAGGTGCCAGCCCACATGGCTCTTATTTGGCCTTCCCGAGAACAGGAGCTGAGCTCTGGACAGACAGTATCCTGGCCCAATAGGATCAGGCATTGGAGATCAGCCTCGGGGAGTCGGTGTGTCAGGAAGCACAAAATTTGGGTCCCAGGCCTGTGCCATGTGTCCTTGGGCCAGTTGCTTCGCCTCTCTGAGTTGATGGTGTCCTTATCTGGGAGATGGGACTCATGAGTCCCACTGCGCAGGCCTGTCAGGGTCAGATGAGAGCACTGTGCCCACTGTGAAGCCCCACCCTGTTCCTCAAAGACCCTACCCTAAAGGTCAGGCAGTGATGACTGAAGTGATGGCTGCCCTTCTGACCCAGGTGCCCAGGCAGTGTCCCTGAACACCTGGGAGGCCACCCAGCATGAACTCGGTCACCGTGTCAGACTGAAGGCCTGAGGAGAGCCTCTGTCCCCTGGTAGTGCACGGAGGCCAGGTCCCAGGGCCCAGGCCCCTCATTCAAGCATGAGGACACCCTATCTGGGGTCTCCTGACAGCCTTTCCTGTAGCCCACCTTGCCTCTCCAGTTTCCTGTGGCCCATCCCCTCTCTGTACCCCCTTCCCTGAGTCCCTAGCCCCCAACCTCTTTCCCAGGGACCTGCTACCTGGTGGAGGAGCCCTGAGTTCCACTCGAGCCTCTGCCACAGACAGTGTGTCTGACCAGCTCCCTGAGCCTCAGCTTCCCCAGCTGGACCCGCCCTCCCTGCCACTTTCTCAGGCTGCTGTGCAAATCAGCCAGACAGTGGAGGGGGGCTGGGTCCAGAGGAGTGGTGTGGCCCCTCAGAGCCCCCTGCTCACCTTCCCCGCAGGCTGGAGCCTGACCTGGCCCTGGTGGCCACAGCATCGCAGAACCCCTAGACGGGATCATGTTGCACCTGCACAGCCCACCCTGGTGGGGGGTGTTGGCCTCACAGAGCAGGCACAGGGCCCTGCTGCAGTGAGTGGGGGCCCAGGTGCCAACCCTGGCTGCCCATCGCTGTCCAGCTGCTGCCTGGGGAAACAGATTTCAGGAAGAGGGTAGAAACACAGTGGCCCCAACCCGGAATCCAGGAATCTTCAGGTTGGCAGCAGCCTTAGCAGCCGCCTGGCCCACCCCCTATCTGGGGCCAAGACCACCTCTGCCACCTCCATACCCAGTTCTGCCCAGGGAGCCCCAAACCATGCCATCTGCAATGATGGGAAGGGCTCTGAGAGAGGCATGGCTCTGTGACCTGATACGGTTGCCTTCAGGGTACCTGCTCTTCCGAGACTTCTGCCTGAACCACCTGGAGGAGGCCAGGCCCTTGGTGGAGTTCTACGAGGAGGTGAGGCCCAGAGGCCCAGACCCTGCTCTGACCAGAGAAAGGGAAGGAGGTTGGGGCAGCTCTGTGGAATCCACAAGCCGCCTGGCGTAGGCGCCCCTGGGCCATGCCGGGCTATAGATGACCTGCGGGAATCATGTCCTCCAGATCAAGAAGTACGAGAAGCTGGAGACAGAGGAGGAGCGTGTGGCCCGCAGCCGGGAGATCTTTGACTCGTACATCATGAAGGAGCTGCTGGCCTGCTCGCATGTGAGTGTCCTCGACTGGCCCCGCGTGCTCGCCCAGAATCACCTGTGTGTTGGGAGGGGAAGAGAGGACACTGTGGAGAATTCATGGCCACTTCTGTCTTCCTCAGCCCTTCTCGAAGAGTGCCACTGAGCATGTCCAAGGCCACCTGGGGAAGAAGCAGGTGCCTCCGGATCTCTTCCAGGTGTGTGCCTCCCAGTCCCCGCCCAGGCGAGGTCACCTTGGACAGCCCTGGGTCAAAGAGCCTGGTCAGCTGGGGGCGGGGCCTGGGCAGCCATGGTCTCTAGGGGCTCAGTCACAAACTTCCAGCTTCCTCCCTTAGCCATACATCGAAGAGATTTGTCAGAACCTCCGAGGGGATGTGTTCCAGAAATTCATCGAGAGGTGAGCACGGGGTGGTGTGGAAAAGGAAGGGGGAGGAAGGGGCCACTCTCAGAGGGATGTGGCTGGTGTGGAGGGTAGACGCCAGCCTTCATTAGGCCCTGAGCTGGCAGGTGGCTGGTCCGTCAGTGGCCCCCTTGCTAAGACTCCTGAGAGGTCAGACAGGCTGCAGGTCATCCTCTTTCACCCTGCCCTCCTCAGCACCAGGCAGCTCACAGCCCATCTCAGGCTGTTCTCTGGGAGCTAGGAGAGCCACACCACCTGTAGCTCTTTCTCTCCCGAGGACTATGTAGCACTTTGCTGGCCCACCTGGGCTGAGAAGCATCAGGGTCGGTAGGGATGGGCGCAGGAGAGCACACGGCCCCCATGGCCCTCACAGCCAGAGTTGACACAGTGGGTGGGAATTGTTGGCAGATTTTGGCTAGCTTTAGGGAGTGGCTTTTTTGGTGTCACTGCTGCCCAGCCATGGAGTGAGCTCTGTGTTACAAGAGGTATGCTAGCAGGGACGGGAGATGTACTTGTCAAGGATATGGGAGCAGGAAGTCTGGGTTAGACTGGAAGACCTCCTCTCTATGCTGATCTGATTCCAGCAGGAAGCCACAGCCAGGTGGCCGAGGCCTGTGCTGGGCACCCAAGCAGCCCTGTCTGGCACTGTGGGTGGGCAGGCCCTCAACATTTCATTCCTGGAAGAGGACATTAAAGCTCATGATGTTTCCACATCTACCCTGATGGGACCCCGGGGAGTGGCTGATAGGTGGGGTAGGCTCACAACAGCATCGTTCTTTCCACACCCTGAGTGGCCCCTGAGTCCAGGTTCTTCTCTTCCAGTGATAAGTTCACACGGTTTTGCCAGTGGAAGAACGTGGAGCTCAACATCCATGTGAGTGGGGCTGGGTGGGGCATGGAAAGCCGTGCACCTTGCTACTCCTCTCCCGGGAGCCAGGCCTGGGACTTGGCTGAGAGTAGGGAGATCAGGGGGTGTCTGTCCTTCAGCCCCTAGGGCTGTGGCTATGGGGGTCAGGGCCGGGATGCCGGCATGGGGAGGCTGGAGCAGGTAAGTGTGTGGCAAGGACAGCCAGGACACGGGTATAGGGACCTGGCATGGGGCCAGCCCCTGCTGCCCAGGTGCCTCTGCCCCACAGCCGGGCCCAGGCAACCTGTGGTGACCGCAGCTGTCGCTGCCCTGCAGTTGACCATGAATGACTTCAGCGTGCATCGCATCATTGGGCGCGGGGGCTTCGGCGAGGTCTATGGGTGCCGGAAGGCCGACACAGGCAAGATGTAAGCACCCTGTTTGGCGTAGGGGGATGCTGGGGAAGCAGGGATCCTGGGAGGCCCTGACGACTGGGTTCTGCACAAGGCCAAGTGCTGCCCCACCCACCCCTGTCTTGCCTCGCTATTACCCTCCTGCAGGCTTCTCTGGCCCCAGCCCTCCTTGTCTCTGATTTGTGTCACAGGCTGGTCATGGGTCTAGTCTTTCCCTCAGGAACCCCCAGAGGCAGTCCTGGGCCCCTGTGTCAAGGGTGGGTGTTGACTGCTGCCCTCTCTCTGCCCCATAGGTATGCCATGAAGTGCCTGGACAAAAAGCGCATCAAGATGAAGCAGGGGGAGACCCTGGCCCTGAACGAGCGTATCATGCTCTCACTCGTCAGCACCGGGGTGAGCTGGGCAGGCTGGGCTGTTACTGAGGTGCTGGAACCCCCATTGCCCCTGCTGACCTTCCCTCCCCTCCCCTCCTAGGACTGCCCATTCATCGTCTGCATGTCGTATGCGTTCCACACGCCAGACAAGCTCAGCTTCATCCTGGACCTCATGAACGGTGAGCGCTGGCCGGGCCCCAGGGTGGGCTGGGCCTAGGTGCAGGAGGCTGGGGCAGAATGCTGAGTGCTGCCTATGGGGCTGCCTCCCTCAGGTGGGGACCTGCACTACCACCTGTCCCAGCATGGGGTCTTCTCCGAGGCTGACATGCGCTTCTATGCGGCCGAGATCATCTTGGGCCTGGAGCACATGCATAACCGCTTCGTGGTCTACCGGGACCTGAAGGTACTGCCCTGCTGGCCCCAGGCCGCACCTCCGTGGCTGTCCTCTCCCTCCTCTCGGCATCCCGGCCACCAGGCCCAGAGCAGTGGGGCTCCTGGGACACGGCTGCCCTGTGTCTTCCCATCTCCACCCCTGCCCTTCCCACTCTCTGGGTCCAGGTTATGACTGGGGACAGGAGAGAGGACTCCACTTTTGCCCTTTCCTTGGGGACCCATCGTCCTCTCCAGTGAAGCAGTGACCCAGCTGGCATCTTGCCTGGCTAGGCCCCATCCCGAGCCATCCCAGGCAGCTCACTGGGCTTCCTCCACAGCCAGCCAACATCCTTCTGGACGAGCATGGCCACGTGCGGATCTCCGACCTGGGCCTGGCCTGCGACTTCTCTAAGAAGAAGCCCCATGCCAGCGTGTGAGTACCCTGCCACCCTCCCCCTCCTCACCCCTCAATACTCCTGCTCATGGCCCCCTTGCTCCCACAGGGGCACCCACGGGTACATGGCTCCGGAGGTCCTGCAGAAGGGCGTGGCCTACGACAGCAGTGCTGACTGGTTCTCTCTGGGCTGCATGCTCTTCAAGTTGCTGCGGGGGTGAGTGACCTGTCCCAGCTGGGCAGGTGGGTCAGGTGGAGAGAAGTTCCTCCCCAATTCAGGTGGGAAGCCAGAGGAGGGGAGCCCATAGCTAGCTGCCTTGGTGTTAGGGGTGGCACTGTCCCTGACTTTGCCCACAGCTCATTCACACTGCCTGCCTCCATTTCCCCATTCCTGTCCTTTGACTTTGGTTTCTGGCCCCTCTTGCCCAGACATAGCCCCTTCCGGCAGCACAAGACCAAAGACAAGCATGAGATCGACCGCATGACGCTGACAATGGTGGGTGCGGGTCTCAGCTTGGGCCTCAGGGGGTGGGGGGGCTCCTGTGGGTGACGCTGGCAACAGTGGGTATGGATCTCAGCTTGGGGCCACAGTGGGGTGGGGGATCCTATGGGGCTGGGGTCTCCTGTGGGTGATGTTGACAGTGGTGGGTGCAGGTCTTAGTTCAGGGCCCCGGAGGGCTGGGGGCTCCTGTGGGTGACACAGTGGTGGATGCGAGTCTCAGTGCCAGGCCTCGGGGGGATGGGGTCTCCTAACACTAATCATGGTGGATATGGGTCTCAGCGTGAGGCTACCAGGGGGGGCTGGGGGCTCCTGTGGGTGACATTGACAGTGGTGGGTGCAGGTCTCAGTGCAGGCCACTGGGGCTGGGGGCTCTCGAGAGTGTCAGGGTTGTGACTCTTGGTTCCGACCAGCAGGTAGAGATCTCGGCCACTGCCCCTATTCTGGCCTCTGAGACAGACCTCCTGCCCCATAGGCTCTCGCCCTCGCTATGCTGTTGGAGCATGACTGCCGGGCGAGCTAGGAAGCTTCGCCCTGTCTCTGTGGGCCTGGGCCCCTCTCTCCCCTGAGCTGGGATGGGGTCAAGTGCTCTTCCTCAGCCCCTGCCTATGTCCCACTCCTCTCCAAAGGCCGTGGAGCTGCCCGACTCCTTCTCCCCTGAACTCCGCTCCCTGCTGGAGGGGTTGCTGCAGAGGGATGTCAACCGGAGACTGGGCTGCCTGGGCCGAGGGTGAGTGCCCTGGTGCCTTGGGCATGCTGCTGGCTGCACCCCCCTGAGGACAAGAGCCCCTTCCAAGGTCCCAGCCTCCTTGGAGGAGCTCACAAGTTGGGGCATGGCCAGCCCTGTCCAATGTTCTCAGAGTGGAGGGGCTGCCCTGGGGGTTGCAGCTGCTGGAACCAGCGGGTAACTGGCTTCCAGAGGGACCCTTGTCACAGAGGGTGATGATAGCAGCTTTTTGTGTTTATTGAACATTTATTAAGCATTAGGCACAGGGTTGTAAAATGTACCAGTGCTTAAACTCAGAAGCCTGTGATGTAGGAACTGCTGTTCTCCCATTTGAGAGATCAGGAAGCAGATCAGTCTTAAGGAACTTACCCAACTTCACAGAGCCAGAAAGTGGCTCAACCAGGAGTGAAGCCCAGGGCTGGGGGGAAGTGCTGAACCCAGATGACCGGCCCCTCCCCACAGGGCCCAGGAGGTGAAGGAGAGCCCCTTCTTCCGCTCCCTGGACTGGCAGATGGTCTTCTTACAGAAGGTAACAGTCTGTAGCAGGGGCTTGGGGGCTCCGCACCCCCACCCCCAAACTAATGCCCATGACCCCTGTTCTGCTGCAGTACCCTCCCCCGCTGATCCCCCCACGAGGGGAGGTGAATGCAGCCGATGCCTTCGACATTGGCTCCTTCGATGAGGAGGACACAAAAGGAATCAAGGTACTGGGCCTTGCCTGGCCTCTTGCCCCTGGGCTCTGATCCTGACCTGGGGGTGGATCCCTGTCCCTTCTTGCCACCTGTGATTCCCTATGCCAGCCCTGCCAGCTTGTGAGCCTCAGCTCCTCCACAGCCAACTTCCCTGGGGGTAGCACTTGCCCTGATCATCCCTACCCAGGGCCTTGGGTCTGGGCAGCCTGTGGCTGAGGGTATTCCGGCATCTGATGGTATTCCGGCATCTGTCTATCCATGTGCCTCTGTCCTGTCCACCTGGCAAAGTTACTGGACAGTGATCAGGAGCTCTACCGCAACTTCCCCCTCACCATCTCGGAGCGGTGGCAGCAGGAGGTGGCAGAGACGGTCTTTGACACCATCAATGCTGAGACAGACCGGCTGGAGGCCCGTAAGAAAGCCAAGAACAAACAGCTGGGCCACGAGGAAGGTGAGGATCGCCCGCTGCTGTGGCACCAGGCCCCCGCCTGCTTAGGAGTGAGCAGTTGGCTCTGGTTTAAGGAACTCACCCTGGATCACAGCCAGAAAGTGGCCGCTTTGGGATGGAAACCCAGGCCGGAGCCAGGCGTGGTGGTTCACGCCTATAATCCCAGCACTTTGGGAGGCTGAGGACCGTAGATCACTTGAGGTCAGGAGTTCGAGACCAGCCTGGCCAACATGGTGAAACCCTGTGTCTACCAAAAATACCAAAAAATTACCCGGGCACGGTGGCACGCGCCTGTACTCCCAGCTACCCGGGAGGCTGAGGCGGGAGGATCGCTTGAACCCGGGAGGTGGAGGTTGCAGTGAGCCAAGATTGCGCCACTGCCTGGGCAACAGAGTGGAGACCCTGTCTCAAAACAACAAAAAAGCAACCTAGGCTGGGCCGGCTGAGCCTCCTCTGTCTCTCGCCTCAGACTACGCCCTGGGCAAGGACTGCATCATGCATGGCTACATGTCCAAGATGGGCAATCCCTTCCTGACCCAGTGGCAGCGACGATACTTCTACCTGTTCCCCAACCGCCTCGAGTGGCGGGGTGAGGGCGAGGCCCCGGTAAGGAGCCCGTGCGGGGGTCGGGAGCCGGGCTTCCCGGTGGCTGGCGGGCCGGCCCTTACCCGCACCACCGTCCCTGGCCCTGCAGCAGAGCCTGCTGACCATGGAGGAGATCCAGTCGGTTGAGGAGACGCAGATCAAGGAGCGCAAGTGCCTGCTCCTCAAGATCCGCGGTGGGAAGCAGTTCGTGTTGCAGTGTGATGTGAGTGGGGTCTGGGACGGGGGCGGGAGGGCCAAGGGGCCGGGCCAGGCCAGGCAGGCTCCGGAGAGCACCAGCCGACAGCTGGGCTTGGTGTGTGCAGAGCGACCCTGAGCTGGTGCAGTGGAAGAAGGAGCTGCGTGACGCCTACCGCGAGGCCCAGCAGCTGGTGCAGCGGGTGCCCAAGATGAAGAACAAGCCGCGCTCGCCCGTGGTGGAGCTGAGCAAGGTGCCGCTGGTCCAGCGCGGCAGTGCCAACGGCCTCTGACCTGCCCGCCTGCCTTTTATAAACCTCTAATTTATTTTGTTGAATTTTTATTATTTGTTTTCCCGCCAAGCGGAAAAGGTTTTATTTTATAATTATTGTGATTCCTGTGGCCCCAGACTGGCCCAGCCCCCCGGGAGGGGCCTGCTTGCCTCGGCTCCTGCTGCACCAACCCAGTCACTGCCCGGCATCCTCCGTCCTGACCCCAGGGGCTGCCCGCTCCCAGTGTCTTCCTGTGGGGGAAGAGCGCAGCCCTCCCACCCCTTCACTGAGGGATGATGCCACGCCAAGTTGTGCCACCCTAGGCTCCGTGGGCTGTGCTCTGTGCCAATGGGCACTGCTGGGTGGTCCAACCTCCCTCACCAGGGGCCGGTGCAGCACAGGGATCCGACTTGAATTTTCCTGCTGCAGAAGGGCAGGCCCTGCACTATCCTGCCCCATGGCGTTAGCGAGAGGAGGGGCCCATTGTCTCCCTGGCCCCCAAGTTCTCCACAGTGACTCGGGCTCCTGTGCCCTTATTCAGGAAAAGCCTCTGTGTCACTGGCTGCCTCCACTCCCACTTCCCGGACACTGTGGGGCTCAGCCAAGAGGGTGGCACTGGCAGCAGGTGCTGCTACCCTCCCTGAGGTCCCCTCTTGCCCCCTCAGCGCCTGGGCTCAGGAACCACAGCAAGGCAACTGAGGATTGGGCCATAATGGCCTTGCCTGGCCTGAGGTCTCCCTGATGCTGGGCCAGATGCCACCCCATTTGCCCACACAGTGCCGGCTGGGTAGGCAGGCAGCGCAGCAAGGAGGCCAGCTGGGGCCCGTCAGTGTACCCTCCGCCCCAGCCCATCAGTGTGCCCCTACCCGGGCTGGCCAGCCCCACAGTCCACGTCCTGTCAGTGCCGCTGCCTCGGGGTGCCGCCTCGCCCACCGCATGCCCCCTCGTGCCAGTCGCGCTGCCTGTGTGGTGTCGCGCCTTCTCCCCCTGAGGGCTGGGTTGGCGCACCCTCCCCTCCCGTCTACTCATTCCCCGGGGCGTTTCTTTGCCGATTTTTGAATGTGATTTTAAAGAGTGAAAAATGAGACTATGCGTTTTTATAAAAAATGGTGCCTGACTTGGCTGTCTCTTTTTGTACCTAGTGACCGCTTTTCAGCTTCTGGGCTGGGGCCTGAGGGGGAGGGTCTCGGTACCAGGTCCCCTCCACTGCCATGGCTTCCAGAGCAGCCTGCTCAGGCCCAGGCCGTCTTCCAGGTGGGGTGAGGCAGTGGATCCCACCCTGCCTCCGTCCCTCCCAGCTGTTAGTCTTCCCGCTTAGTGACTGTCCAGCACCCATCCCTTACCTTTTCCAGGGAAGAGAGGGCAGCTTCTGCCACTTCCCAGGTAAGCAGGAGGAGGTGCCAGCACTGTTATGCCTGGGGCAGTGTCTGGGCTGACTGGGACCGTCTCAGGCTCATAGAGCACCCCTGCACGGCAGGCACCAAGCTGAGGCCCCTCCCCAGAGACAAGGCACCTCTGCCCTCCAGGTCACATGCAGCCTCTGGGCCCTTGGCCAGCTCTGGCTTTGGCCTCTCTGGCCTCGCTGTGCAGCCCTAGTAGGGGTCTCTGAGGCCTGAGGGGAACCCCAGCACCAGGCCTCTTCTCTACCAAGAGGCTACTGGTCAACTTCCCTTTCCCCACATCCCTGCCTTGCGGCCCCTGGGGTGACTGAACAGATGGATATGTGTTGCTGCCCACTCCACACAGGGCACTGCTGGGCATGACTGGGGCCCATGGCCAAAGCACAGCATGCCAGGCAGAGAAGGGAAGCAGGCAGCTGGGCAGGGTACTCTGGGTTGGTTACCAAAGAGTCAGGGGCAATGGCCTTTGAGCTGAGCCTCCAGCATTGGGGTGGGAAGGAGGGAGGACATTTCTGAGGCAGGGAAGGGCCAGGCACTCATGAGTGGCTTGGGCTGGCCAGAGGACCATGGGAAGGAGCACTGAATGCCAGGCTTAACCTAGCCCGGAGCCAGATGTGTGCTCGCGGACTGCAGAATGAAGGTACAAACAACATGGAGTCCAGACCTGCCTGTTTGGGGAGCCCTTGAAGGCACCGAACAGGGTTGAGGGTGGTGAGAGCTCGCTCTAAAGTGATTGCCTGGTTACTGAGTGCAGGATGTGGGGAGGGAGGCAAAGAACAGGAGGCAGGGAGACAGACTGCTGCGGTGGGAGAGGAAGAGATGAAAAGAGGTCAGACGGGAAGAACATGGTCCAACAGGAACAGGCTGAACTTGGGGCTGAGCGAGGCGGGAGTTGGGGGAAAGGGGTAGGTGTGATTGGGTTGGCTTCAGACACGGTGATGGGATAGCATGGCACAGACATTTCCTGGAGTAAGCTGAAATGCAGACCTGGAGGTGGCATCAGGGTGACAATGGGAACGGACAGGCTCTCTGCCAGAGACATGGGGGTCAGGGAGAGAGGAGGCTGTGGAAGAGGGTTGAGAAGTCACTGTCATAGAATTAAGGGCCAGTGGGAAGCTGTGTTCAAGATGGCAGAAATCAGGAGAGGCCAGGAGCAAGAAAGTCCTGTCAGATTGGGTTTGGAGAGGGCTCAGGGAAGGGACGGCCTCTTTGAGAAAGGTGGTGGCCAGGGAGGCCTGTGGCCCTGGTGAGCAGGTGAGTTGATCTGACAGCTCTGGGCATTCAGAAGCCTTCAGGCTGCTATCAACCCCAGGACCTCAGGGATGACACCATAGCATGGGGTGACAAAGTGATCCCAGATGGCAAAGCCACCACGTGACTACAAGAAGGAGGGGTAAAAGTGGCAATCGGGTCTTCCAGCCCAGAGTCTCAGGAATGAGGACGCCCTACAGCAGGAGGTGGCCCTCAAGCTAGCTGGCCCTCCTCGATCAAGCTATCCAGCCATGTTCCACGCAGGGAAACGCAGAGCAGAGGGTCAGCCTTAGCCACCCAACAAAACCAGAGCCTGAGACCCCAGGCTGGGCCTCCAGTAACCAAGGCCGGAACCGAGCTGACGGAGGCCTGCACCCTAGTTCCGGTGCGGGTGGAAGGGCCGGCCCCGATTTCGAAACACGCCTTCCTCTCCCGATGCTGGCAGCCAAGAGCAGCCTCTGCAAAAGGGACTCGGCGTGAGGCCGGCGAAGGCAGCCGTTCACCGCGGGCGGTCCTCCGCCGAGACGGCTCTGCCGCTGCCCGGACCTGTGACCCCTCTCCCCGAACTCCTATCCCTGACTTAAGGGCTCCGGGGGCCGCCCCCCGCATCGCTGGGCTTGCAGACACCGGCCAGGTGCCAGGGAAAGGTGCTTCCCGCTCAGCCGACGAGCACTTAGTGGCGTCGGCTAGTGGCTGGTCTCCAGGCCGGGTGCTCAGTGATACGAGGGGAGTCGGGTCCCCCCACTTCACCCGCACCCTCCAGCAGAGTCGGTGCCCGCGGGACCTGGGGTAGGAAGACCGGGAAAACGCAGGTAGCTCGGCGGCAGCAGGACCGCGGCTCGCGGCGCACGCGCGCGCACCACCCGGGGCCCAGTTCCCGCCCCTCCCGGGACCCGCCTTCTCCCTCCGGACACGCCACTGGGGGTCTGAGCAGGGCTCAGGGCGCCTCCTGCAGGCCGCGGGCAGAGCTGTAACCGGGCCCCGCCCTCCAGGCCGCCTCAGCGGACCCGGGCCCGACCGAGGCCGGGGGCCGGCCCAGGGCCGGGCATCTCCTCGGGCGCGCGCGGTTGCCATGGTTGCGGGGGGGGCGGGGGCGCGCGCGAAGCCCCGCCCCGCCCCGCCCCGCCGCTCGCCTGGCCCGCCCCGCCGCCCGCGCTGCCACCACCGCCGCCGCCGCCGCTACTGCTGCGGGGGCCGCGGGGGTCGCAGCTGGGGCGCGGAGGGGAGGCGAGGGGGCCGCGCCAGGCCCGAAGCCGAGGCGGGGCCAGGATGCGGCGCTGAAGCCCAGCATGGCCGGCCCAGGCCCCACCTTCCCGCTGCACCGCCTCGTCTGGGCGAACCGGCACCGCGAACTAGAGGCCGCACTGCACAGCCGCCAGGTGAGGCCCCGTCAGGGCACCCGGCCCGTTCCCCAGGTTCCCCACCCAAGGCTGTGGTCTCCGTCCTGTAGGCCGCCCGCCCCTGCTCAGCTCCACAGCCACATCCTGGGCCTCCCTCCCTTGCACGATCCCAAGCCCAGGTCACCGGTCCCTAACCCGGAGCCTCTGGCCTCGTCTCCACCGCGCTGGGCCTCACCCTGCTCGCCCGAACTCGCTTCTGCATCCCCACTGAGCCAGGCTGAGGACAAGAACTCTGGTCCTGGTCCCCAGGCTCCACCAAACTCCTGACATCCTGCACCTCTGGCCGACCAGGCCCCACTGCCAGGCCCCGGGCTCTGCCTCTGCCGTCCCTCCTGCCCTCTCCTCTCCCCCTGCCAGGACGTGCAGGCCACCCTCTGCCATCTCCCTGGCCAGTCCACCGTCCTTGTTTCCCACAGCGATTCCCAACCCTGCTTGCCCTGGCAGCCTCCCTGCCTTGCCCTCTTCTCTCCTGCCCTTTGTGAGTGTCCCATCTCCCCCAGCACGACATTGAACAGGAGGATCCCCGCGGGCGGACCCCCCTGGAGCTGGCCGTGTCTCTGGGAAACCTGGAGTCCGTGCGAGTGCTCCTTCGGCACAATGCTAACGTGGGCAAAGAGAACCGCCAGGGCTGGGCAGGTACTGCCGAGGGCAAGGAGCTCCCCCGAGACTGGCAGGTGGGGGGCAGTGAGCAACCAGGCCCAGGGTCATCCGGAGGGCTCCCCTCAGCAGCCTGGTGCCCGCAGTCCTGCAGGAGGCAGTCAGCACTGGAGACCCCGAGATGGTGCAGCTGGTGCTCCAGTATCGGGACTACCAGAGGGCCACGCAGAGGCTGGCGGGCATTCCAGAACTGCTCAACAAACTTCGCCAGGTACAGCAGGGCACAGGTATGGAGGTGGGGTACCACGGCAGGGCACCACCCTGGTTACCGTGCCAGGCCTGGCCTTGGAAGGGCACACAGTTTGTCTAGTGTGCTTCCCACCAACAGCGAGGAGATCTGTCTATCTTGACCCCATCCCAGGGTCACATAGAAAGAGACACCCAGGCTCACGTGGGAGATACTGGGTCTTTTGGAAGAGAAGTGTTGCCAGCTATGGGCCTCCTGAAGAATGCAGATTACCTGGAGCAGGGTCTTCAGGTTGACTCGGTAGATTATGGCCTGAGCCTATGGAATACCTGCTACCATGCACCCTTCTGGAAGCACACAGAGGGGCCTGGCTTGCAGAGTATACTACCTCATGCCCCCTACTCCAGGGGAAGGTTTGGAAGGGGCCGCTCTGCTCCCTTTACAGAGGAGGACACTGAGACCCAGTGGAAGCAAAAGCTCTCCTACGGCCCTGCACAGGCTCATGGTCAGGTTGAGGTTGGCCCTCCTCCTCCAGGTGCTTACAGCCTCATTGCCCGAGGACCATTGTCAGGCCTCTCCTGGGCAGAGACGTTGGGTGTAGCTGGACCATAGCAATGCATCAAGACTTGATGAAGGGCAAGGTGTTGTGGCTCCCAGCACTTTGGGAGGCCGAAGTGGGTGGATCACTTGAGCCCATGAGTTCGAGATCAGCCTGGGCAACATGGTGAAACCCCCGTCTCTACAAAAAGTACAAAAATTACCTGGGAGTGGTGACACACCTGTGGTCCCAGCTACTTGGGAGGCAGCGGTTGCAGTGAGCCGTGATTGCCCCACTGCACTCCAGCCTGGGTGACAGAGCAAGTCTCAAAAAAAAGAATGGGCGGGGTGGCTCACACCTGTAATCCCAGCACTTTCGGAGACCGAGGTGTGGCGGATCACCTGAGGTCGGGAGTTTGAGACCAGCCTGACCAACATGGAGAAACCCTGTCTCTACTAAAAATGCAAAATTAGCCGGGCGTGATGGCGTGCACCTATAATCCCAGCTACTTGGGAGGCTGAGGCAGGAGAATCACTTGAACCTGGGATGCCGAGGTTGCAGTGAGCCGAGATTGAGCCACTGTAGTCCAGCCTGGGCAACAAGAGAGAAAACTCTGTCTTAAAAAAAAAAAAAAAACTTGATGAAGGGCTGGGCTAGCTGTGGACAAGAGACTCCTGGGCCTGCTGGACCCAGTACCAGGCAGGGCCCTGACAAGCAGCTCTGGTCTCTCTTAGGCCCCTGATTTCTATGTGGAGATGAAGTGGGAGTTCACCAGCTGGGGTGAGTGGGGACCTCTGGGCTCCCAGGGATTGGGGCGGGGCCTTTGGGAGATCCCTGGTGACCCCCATGCACCCTGCAGTGCCCCTTGTGTCCAAGATGTGTCCGAGCGATGTGTACCGCGTGTGGAAGCGGGGTGAGAGCCTGCGAGTGGACACCAGTCTCCTGGGTTTCGAGCACATGACCTGGCAGCGGGGCCGTAGGAGCTTCATCTTCAAGGGCCAGGGTGAGCTCAGGAGGCACTCACTGCAGTGCCTCGGCCCTCAGCTTCTGCCGATGCTTGGGAGGATGGTGCTATCCTTTGTTCCACTTTCCAGATGTAGAAGCTGAGGCTGGAGGTGGAGGGGATCCAGGGGCCAAGGCTGACCCACCTGGCAGCAGGCGGCTGAGGGTACATGATAGCCCTCTCTGTGCTGCTGGCACCCGACACTGATTTGCACCCCCTCTGTACACCCCGCCACTGCTGGCAGAGGCTGGAGCCCTGGTGATGGAAGTGGACCATGACCGGCAGGTGGTGCACGCAGAGACGCTGGGGATCACTTTGCAGGAGCCTGAAGCGCTGCTGGCGGCCATGAGGCCCAGCGAGGAGCACGTGGCCAGTCGCCTCACTTCTCCTATCGTCTCCACCCACCTGGACACTCGGAATGTGGCCTTTGAGAGGTCAGTTGGGGCCTGGCACATGGTGGGTGGGATGGGGACAGATAGTAAGAGCCACCACTAATGAGGGCAGGGCTATCCTTGAAGATCCTGGTTCAGGCCTCTGGGTGGCTGAGCCACTTACCAGGGGCTGGGCAGGGGCAGGTGGGTTGTTGCAGCCCGTGTCTCACCCAGACTGCCAGGGTGGTTGGGCTCCTGTGGCCACCTTTGTGGGGAAAGGTAAGGTCAAGATGTTCCCAGTTTCTTGACTTCTGACCTCATATATTTTCCCGTAAAGACAAAGATTTAGGCTGTGGTTCACGGCAGCTGTTTGCACCAATGTTGGCTTTTCTGTGTTGGGGGCAGAGTCCTTTGTGGGTAGCCTGGGAACCTGACCCTTCCAGCAGGAGCTTCTCTCACAACACGTGCCCCGTGTTGCCTTAACAGTCAATGGAAACACTTGAAACAAAAACAGAAAACCAGCTTTATTGAGATATAATCTCATATACCACACCGTGTAAATCACCCATTTAAGGAACATAGCTTCATGACTTTTAGTATATTTATTCACAGATGTGTACATCACCACAGTGAATTTTAGAACATTTTTGTCACCTCAGGAAGAAACCCCCTACCCTTTAGCTAACTCTTCGCCAAATTCCTCATCCCTCTCCCAGTCCCAAGCGACCACTCATCTACTTTCTGTTTCCGTAGACTTCCCTATTCTGAGCTCTCATCTGAATGGAATTTTATAACATGCTGCTTTTTGTGTCTGGCTTCTTTCACTTAGTATAATATATTCAATGTTCATCCAAGTTGTAGCATGTAACTACTTCATTCCTTTTTGGGGCTATTGTATTAACATATCAGACCTTGTTTATTTATTAACCCATTGATAGACATTTGGGTTATCTGCATTATTTGATGATTATGAATAATGCCACTATAATTATTCATATGCAGGATTTTGTGTAGACATATGGGTTTTTTTGGTTGTTGTTTTTTGAAACAGAGTTTTGCTCTTGTTGCCCAGGCTGGAGTGCAATGGCGTGATCTCAGCTCACTGCAATTTCCGCCTCCCGGTTTCCTGCCTCAGCCTCCTAAGTAGCTGGGACTACAGGCAAATGCCACCACACCCAGCTAATTTTTGTATTTTTAGTAGAGACGGGGTTTCAGCATGTTGGCCAGGATGGTCTTGATCTCTTGACCTCATGATCCGCCTGCCTTGGCCTCCCAAAGTCCTGGGATTACAGGTGTGAGCCATGGTGCCTGATTGACATGTGTTTTAATTTCTCTTTCATATGTTTTCATTTCTCTTGGGTACATACCTAAGAGTGGAATTGCTAGGTTATTGATAACTCAATGTTTAATTGAGGAACTGCCAGGCTGTTTTCCAAAGGAGCTGTACTGGTTTACATTACCACCAGCAGTGTGCGAGAGTTCCAGTTTCTCCACATCCTCATCAACACTTACTATTCATTCATTTGTTTTGGAATCTAGCCAGCCTAGCGGGTGAGAAGTGATTTTGATTTCCCTTTCCCTGATGACTAATGAAGTTGAGCATCTTTTCATGTGCTTACTGGTCAGTTGTGTATCTTCTTTGTAGAAATGTCTATTCAGATCATTTACTCATTTTTTATTTAATTTTATTTATTATTTTGAGATGGGGTCTGGCCTTGTCACCTAGGATGTAGTGCAGTGACATGATCATGGCTCACTGCAACCTCGACCTCTCAGGCTCAACTCATCCAAGTAGCTGGGACTACAGATGCATGCCGCCATGCCCAACTAAATTTTTAATTATTTGTAATTATTTTATTATATTATTTAATTACTTTATTTAATTATTTGTTAGAGACAGGGTCTAAAGACAGGGTCCAGAGACAGGGTCTTGGGTGGCAGTGGTGGAGGGGAAAAAAAAAAGGCTGGTCTTGAACTCATAGGCTCAAGCAATCTGCCTACCTTGGCCTCCCAAAGTGCTAGAATTACAGGCATGAGCCACCACACCTGTCCCTTTACCCATTTTAAAAATTGGGTTGTCTTTTTGTTATGGAATTGTCAGAGTTTTATAGGTTTAGCTGTTACACTTAGGTCTTTGAGCCATTTTAAGTTAATGTTTGTGTATAATGGAAGGTTCTCCTAGCCTCCTTTGTTGAAAAGACTATGCTTTTCCCAGTGAATGGTCTTGTCGCCCTTGTCGAAAATCAGTTGACCATAGATAAATGGGTTACTTTCAGACTCCCAGGTTAGTTCCATTGGTCTACATGTCTGTCTTTATGCCAGTACTATACTGTTTCAATTATTGTTGCTTTGCAGTCAGTTTTGAAATTGGAAAGTATGAGTCTTCCTACTTTGTTTACTTTTTCAGAGTTATTTCACTATTTTGGGAGCCTTGCATTTTATATGAATTTTCTTTTTTCTCACAACCCATTGTAGGCAGAATATATGAACTCTAGATACAGTTTGTCAATTTCTAGTCAGATGGGATTCTGATAGGGATTGCACTGAATCTATAAACCAGTTTGGGTAATGGTGCCATGTTAACAATGTTAAGTCTTCTAATCCATGAACATGGGATGTTTTTCCACTTATTTGGATCTGCTTTAATTTCTTTCAACATTATTTTATAGTTTTCAGGGTATGTTTTTCACTTCTTTTGTTACATTTATTCCTAAGTGTTTTATTCTTTTTTGTTTTGTTTTGTTTTGTTTTGTTTTTCTGAGGTGGAGTCTCACTCTTGTTGCCCAGGCTGTAGTGCAGTGGCATGATCTTGGCTCACTGCAACCTCCACCTCCTGGGTTCAAGTGATTCTCCTGCCTCAGCTTCCCAAGTAGATGGGATTACAGGTGCCCACCACCTTGCCCGGCTAATATTTCTTTTTAGTAGAAACAGGGTTTTACAATGTTGGACCAGGTTGGTCTTGAACTGCTGACCTTGGGTGATCTGCCCATCTTGGCCTCCCAAGGTACTGGGATCACAGATGTGAGCCACTGCACCTGGCCACTAAATGTTTTATTCTTTTTGATACAATTATGAATCAAATATTTTTTCATTTTATTTTTTGATTGTGTATTGCAAATGTATAAAAATACAATTGATTTCTGTATATTGAGCATGTATTCTGCAACATTGCTGAACTCATTTATTCAAGTAAATTTTTAGTGGATTCCTTTCCTCATTTTTTTTTTTTTTTTAACATATAAGATTATGTTG
>NW_016107417.1:1163530-1165074 GCF_001604975.1 Cebus imitator | reverse complement strand
AAAAAAAAAAAAAAAAAAAAAAAGAAAGAAAAAGAAAAAAAAGTGGTTAGACCAGTATCCTTATATTGTTCCTGATCTTAGTGGAACAAATGGAGTGGGAAATTCCCCTCCATTGTGGGGAGCAAGATCATACCTGCCTCTGGGACAGGGGGACTTGGGTTCTGCGCTGGTGAGGCTGTGTGGGGAGCAGGCTCTGAGCCCCCAGCTCCCTCTGTCCCCTGCTCCCCAGGTATACAGTACCACCAAAATGCTTAGGGGAAAAGCATTCAGTCTTACCATTAAGTATGATATTAGTTGTGAGTTTTTGGTAGATACCCTTCATCAGGTTGAGGGAAGTTCCCTTCCATTCCTAGTTTGTAGAGTGTTTTTATCATGAAAGGGTGTTGGATTTTTTGAAATGCTTTTTCTGTGTTTATCGATATGATCATGTGATTTAAAAAAAATTCTATTGATATATTACATCAATTGACCTGGATATTGAACCAACCTTGCATTCCTGCCATAAGTTCCACTTGTTGATGGTGTATAATTATTTTCATATGATGCTAAATTTGGTTGGGTCACATTTTGTTGATGATTTTGTGTTTACATTCATAAGTGATAGTGGTCTGTAGTTTTTTTGTGATATATGTCTGGTTTTGGTATCTGAGTGATGCCTCATAAAGTGGGAAATGTCACCTCTTTATTTTTTCAAATAGTTTGTGAGTAATTGGTATTAATTAGTCTTCAAAAGATTGGTAGAATTCAGTGGTGAAGCCATCTGAGCCTGAGCTTTGTGTGTGTATGTGTGCGTGTGTGTTTGTAGTTTTTTGTTGTTGTATTTCTCAATCAATCTCTTGACTTGTTATCTGTCTATTCAGATTATCTATTTATTCTCAAGTTAGTTTTGGTAGCTTGTCCCTCACTAGGAATTTGTCCATTTCATCTAAATTATAAAATTTGTTGATGTACAGCTATTCATCGTATCCTTTTATAATGCTTTTTATTTTTATTGCTCCCCTCTTTCATTTCTGATTCTGGTAAGTAATTTGAATCTTTTTTTTTTTTTTTTAAGACAGAGTCTCACTCTGTCACCCAGGCTGAAGTGCAATGGCATGGTAGGAGCTCACTGCAGCCTTGAAGTTCTGGGCTTGGGTGATCCTCCCACCTTAGCCTCCCAACTAGCTGGGACTACAGGTGTGCCTCACCATGCCTAGCTAATTTTCTTTTTTTGTAGAGATGGGGTCTCACTATGTCATCCAGCCTGCTTTTGAACTCCTGGCCTCAAACAGTCCTCCTGTCTTGGCCTCCCAAAGCACTGGGATTACAGGTGTGAACCACCACCCCCAGCTAAGTCTTCTCTATTTTTCCCCACCATGGTCAACCTAGCTAAAGTTTTGTCAATTTTGTTGATGTTTTCTTTTTTTTTTCTTGAGACGGGGTTTCACCATGTTGGCCCGGCTGGTATCGAACTCCTGACCTCATGTAATCCGGCTGATGTTTTCAAAGAGCCAGCTTTTTGTTTCATCACTTTCCTCTATTTTTCTATTCTGTTTCTTTTTTTT
>NW_016107417.1:1147952-1161805 GCF_001604975.1 Cebus imitator | reverse complement strand
AAGATGGGGTTTCACCATGATGGCCAGGCTGGTTTTGAACTCCTGACCTCAGTGATCCACCCACCTCGGCCTCCCAAAGTGCTAGGATTACAGGCGTGAGCCACCACACCCAGCCGAGATTTTCTTAATGGTGTATAGTATATGGTCTGTCTTGAAGGGTGTTCCGTGTGCATTTGAGAAGCATTTGTGTTGTTGGTACTGGGTAGAGTGTTCTAGCCTGTTTATAAAGTCTAGTTATAGTGTTGTTCTTATCTTCCATTTCTTTGTTGATCTTCTAGTTGTTCTATCCATTATTGAAAGCAGGGTACTGGAGTCTCCAACTGACATACTTTTTTTGTGTGTGTGAAAAACTTCAAATACATATGAAAGAAGAGAGAAGGCACTTACTCATCACCAGCTTGTATCAGCATCTCACCAATCTTACTGAATCTGCCCTCCCTTACCTTTTTTCTTTTTCTTCCCCAGAGTATGTCAAAGCCCATCCCAGATGTCCTAATGTTTTAATACTAAATGCTTCTGCACAACTCTAAAAGACAAGGATGTTTCTAAGCCCAGCCCCAACGCTGTCGTACCTCACAAGTTTCATGCTAATTCTTCAGTGTCTTCTAGTCCCAAGTTCATGCGCAAGTGTCCCCAGCTGTCCAGGCACCCTCTTCAGGGCTCCTTCATGTTTCACAGTGACAAGGGATCCTGAGTTGGGCACCCAGGGCAGGCTCATTGGAGGGGGTTTGTAAAGGAAGGCTTTGACCAGGGTGTGAGGGTGCAGGTCCTCACGAGCTCCTGTTTGGTCTGTTTCAGGAACAAATGTGGTATCTGGGGCTGGCGGTCTGAGAAGATGGAAACTGTTAGCGGCTACGAGGCCAAGGCAGGAGAGGCTAGTGGTGGGGGTCTGGGGGTAGATGAGGTCCAGGAACTCGGCTGGTCTCCACATCCATCCCAGAGTAGCCCTTGGGCTCTGGAAACCCTGAGCATTTGTGGGAACTCAGTGGGCCTGAGTGCCCAGCCCCTGTGGAGTACGGAGGGCTCACCCACATCACGGGCCCCACCCAGGGTACCGAGATCAAATGAGGAGCGTGTTCCTCTTGACCCTGGGGCTGCATCTTCTCACTGTGACTTCCCGGGGTTCAGACCCTGCCACCTCCTCCATTGTGGGGAGCAAGATCGCACCTGCCTCTGGGACAGGGGGACGTGGGTTCTGCACTGGTGAGGCTGTGTGGGGAGCAGGCTCTGAGCCCCCAGCTTCCTCTGTCCCCTTCTCCCCAGGTATACAGCGCCACCAACGTGGAGCTGGTGACACGCACACGCACGGAGCACCTCTCTGATCAGGACAAGTCGAGGAGCAAAGGTAAACCCAGGTGCGCCTGCCTGCTGCCCAACCACACCGTGCGGTGGGGTCTCCCTGGCCAGGGATCAGGGGCCAGAGTTTCCTGGGATGAGCTGGGAGGTCTCCTCATTCCCATCTGCCCCTCTTCCCCCGGACAGGAGGCTCCCAGGGTGGAGGTAGGTGGGGGCAGTGCAGGGGTACTGGTCCCCTCATGGGCTCCCACCCCTTCTCCGCAGGGGGGAAGACTCCGTTCCAGTCCTTCCTGGGGATGGCCCAGCAGCACTCCTCCCACACTGGGGTGAGCCGGGGCTGGGCTGAGACAGGGCTGGCGAGGGCTGAGCCTGGGCAAGAGGGTGCCCTCCGTCGCCCTGATTGCTGAGTCTGCGCTGGGACCCACACAGGCCCCCGTGCAGCAGGCAGCCAGCCCCACCAACCCCACAGCTATCTCCCCTGAGGAGTACTTTGACCCCAGCTTCAGCCTGGAGTCACGGAACATTGGCCGCCCCATCGAGATGTCCAGCAAAGTACAGAGGTGAGGTCTGAGAGTCGGCTGGGGACTTGCCTTGGGATGGGGGCCCCTCCTGGAACCCCTGAGCTCTTGCAGGCCCCTGTCTGGACCTGTCCTAGTGAGGGGCGCACTCGCTCAGCAGCTTCTCTCCAGACTCTGCTCCTGGAGGGCAGGGATCCTGTCTGCCTTATCCATGGTCCTCAGCCCTTAGCAGGGGCTTGTCCTTGATGAATGGATGGTACCACCTGTGTATGGTTCTCTATTGAATTTCATGAGTATCTGCTGGGGCCAGCGTGACAGTGGGAAGGGCCTCAGCAGTGTGGCCTGGGAGTGGAGCGACCGCCTGGGTGGACAGAACAGTCAGGCTTGCCTCATGAGGAGCGCTGAGCAGGTGTGGCTGGTAACGGCGGGCGCAGCACCTGCACAAGCCCGGCGCTCTCCCAGCCGCCTCAGGAGGATTATCTTAGCCACCCACGGTCTCTGGGATTCGAACCCTGGACACGAAAGTTCGGCACCATGTGAGCTGGTGGCCAGCTCTGGGCGGAGGCAGAGAACAGAGCTGTGACCAGGCCCAGGGAGAAGCCCACAGCCTGGCACCTGGCCTCCTTGTCCAGACCAGATGAGCAGGCATGAAACCCTCAGGAACCCCAACCTGGGCCACGTAGACAGGACACCAGCTCCCAGGGGAGGCGGGCAATGGCATCTGAGCAGAGCAGGGCACCTCAGGCCAGGTGGAAGGTGGGTAAAGGCAGCTGCCCACTGGCCAGAGGGCAGGCCTCAGTGGAAAGGCCACTAGCGGCACCTCACCATGTACTGTGGTTGGCTGGGCAGGTTCAAGGCAACACTGTGGCTGAGTGAGGAGCACCCACTTTCCCTGGGTGACCAGGTGACACCCATCATCGACCTAATGGCCATCAGCAATGCTCACTTTGCCAAGCTGCGTGACTTCATCACCCTGCGCCTCCCACCTGGCTTCCCCGTCAAGATTGGTGAGAGGCTGGCCCAGGCAGGAGGGGGACACCTCGGACATGGCGCCCTCCCTATGGAGAGCTGCAGGGGACGGAGGCGCAGGTGGCGTCTGCTGAGGCTCAGGCACGGCTGTCTTCTCACAGAGATTCCCCTTTTCCACGTGCTCAACGCCCGAATCACCTTCAGCAACCTGTGTGGCTGTGATGAGCCCCTGAGCTCCGTGTGGGTGCCGGCCCCCAGCTCTGCCGTCCCAGCGTCAGGTATCCCTGTGGGAGAAAGAGGGAGGCTGCGCAGCTCTCTGGTCGCCAAGCCCTGCGGGTTGAGTGTGGCCCCTCTGCCACCTGCGTAGGGAGCCCTTTCCCGTGCGAGGTGGACCCCACTGTGTTTGAGGTGCCCCAGGGGTACAGCGTGCTGGGCACAGAGCGCAGCGAGCCCCTCCGAGATGAGGACGATGACCTGCTACAGTTCGCCATCCAGCAGAGCCTGCTTGAAGCAGGCACCGAGGCGGAGCAGGTGGGACTCGGGCAGGGTGTGGGCTCTGGCCTCTGCAGCCACAGGGCAAAGGTGACAGCTGTGGGCTCCGATGGCTGCAGGTGACCGTCTGGGAAGCCCTGACCAACACCCGGCCTGGTGCCCACCCTCCTCCCCAGGCCACAGTTTATGAGGAACAGCTTCAGCTGGAGCGGTGAGGCCCTCATGGGGCTGGCTGGGTCCCTCCCCCACCAGCCTTGGCTTGTGGGGAGGGGGGCAGCAGGAAGGTCCTAGGACCCTAGGCCCTCTGCAAGGCCACCCTCCATCAGCAGCGCTGTCTGCCGCCAAAGGTGACATGAGGGGCGGGGAAGCAGGGCCCTGCCTCGTCTCCTCTCCCTGCCACCCTGTCTTTACCCTTGTCCTCTAAAACCAGTCCCCAGCCCCTTGGCTTCCGCCCCAGCCTTGGTGCTCACCAGCCTGCTCTTCCCTCCCATGCCCTGCCTGGAAGGGCCCTCCAGGAAAGCCTGCGGCTATCCACAGAGCCCAGGGGCCCAGGATCCCCTCCCAGGACACCCCCAGCCCCCAGCCCACCCAGCTTTGAGGAGCAGCTGCGCCTGGCCCTGGAGTTGTCTTCGCGGGAGCAGGAGGAGCGGGAGCGGCGCGGGCAGCAGGAGGAGGAGGACTTACAGCGGATCCTGCAGCTGTCACTCACTGAGCACTGAGCCGCAGCCCCCGAGAGCGCGGCCGGCCCCCCCTGCCCGCTTTTCTAATTTATTTATTTATAAACTCTGCTGCTGAGCTTGGGGCCTGGAGCCCCAGTGTTGGGTGGGCAGGGGAGACAGATGGAAATAAAAGAGACTGCTGCAGCAGGGCTGCTCTGCTGACTGGCCTGGAGCCGTGGGGACCCTGAAGGTGGGGCGCTGAGGAGACACTGGGTGGCAGCCCAGACCTGGGCTTGAATCCTGCTCACGGTCCCCTCAGCCTCTCTGAGCCTCAGTTTCTTCAGTTGTAAAATGAGGAGACCACCCCCCACCCTCTGCCCCTCAAGGCTGAAAGAAGCTGGAGAGAGTCATGTGTCCTTACCAAGCAGGCTCCTGTGAAATGTCAGTTCCCCCTCGCCGTCCCACCTGCTGGGGACCCGGTTTGTCCTGCCTCCCAGCCTGGCCTTACTGGAAACCGGCCCACGCGCCCGTTGGGGAGGGAAAAGCTGGGTCCCCAGACCTCATTCACCTCCAGCTGGGAAGAGCCCCCAGGCCGCTAACCGCCGCAGCCAAGGCCCGGCTGGCCCTGACTGGGGCGCATTCCCTGCAGGTGGCTTTGTGCAAGTCACTTCCCTCTGCGCAGCCGGGAGCCACGCCTTGCTCGCCTCCGAGGTGGGAGTTTCCTGGGTTATTTCTAAACCCCAGGCTGATTTCCCCGGAAGCCTCTCTCCCAGTGGGAGCGGGAAGGCCGACCAGCAGGGAGTAATGTTTGTGGTGGCGGCTTCTGGCTGAGGGCGCGCCTTGCCTGATCCTCTCTAGACCTGTGGCCCCGCCTCTGTCTCGCTAGGACCCTCCTCTGCCCCACACAGGACGCTGGAGGCCCAGAACAGCTCAGGTGCTCCCGCAGGGCTGCCCGGGCCTGGCGCTTCCTGGGAAGGGGATCAAACTCCCGGCCTCGCGCTCCTGCCCCCCTGTCTCCCAGCTCTGCACCTGCGCTCGTCCCCGACCTGTGCCCGGGGCAGGCCAAACCGCGGAGACCGGAGGGGCGGGGTCCGACGGCCCCGAGAAGCTCCGCCGGCGCGGCTGGGCCAGTGTCTGGCCCTTTAAGGGCCGCCCCCGAGGAGGTGCCAGGCCCGGGTAGCGACGTCTCTCCTTCCTGGTCCTGCGGGGCCGGGACTGTCCGCGGGGCTGAGGGACAGGGCCGTGCCCGGTGCCAGCCCAGGTGCCCCCGGCCTGGCCCCATGGCCCTGGTCACAGTGAGCCGCTCGCCCCCGGGCAGCGGCGCCTCCACGCCCGTGGGACCCCGGGTGAGTGTGGCCTGGCCGTGGTGCCGCCCACGCAGTTGCTGCCCGGGCCCGAGAGCCTGTCCTGCCCGCCCGCGGGCTCGCCTTTAGCGGGGACGTGCGGAGGGGGACCTGGGACTCGGGCTGGAGGGTGCTGGGGGCCTCGAGGTTCTCTGGTACTGGCGCCAGGAAAAGATCCAGAGCCCTGCGCGCCGCCCGGGCTGAGGAGGCCCAGATCTGGGCGCGCCCGCCACCCTCAGCGCCCACCCAGCTGACCTGGCCTTGGGCCGGGGCTGCGTGGGGCCTCTTGGTGGGGCGTGGACTGGGGTGGGAAGACAAATGGCATCTTGTGCCTTTTCTGGCCTTCCTCCACCCCCAGAATTCCTGAGAGAGGGGAGAGGACAGCGCTTCCCGCGCTCACCCTCCCCTGGGGCTGCTCTCTCGGCAGGACCCGGCGGTCCAGCGGAGGAGTCGACTCCAGCGAAGGTGAGCGCCGCCTCCCCCACGCAGACACTTCCGTCAGCCCGGGACCTGGCCACGGCCATCCTGGACTCCGGGTGCAGGGACAGAAGGCTCCCCGGAGGACGCGCAGCCGAAGCCCACTGCCAAATTTGTGGGGCAGTGTTCCCGGTGGCACCGGTTGGTGGGCTAGGCAGCCAGGCGGCCTTGGCCTTCACCCTCCCCCTGGTCAACTGGTGCTTCCTCATCCACTGCCCTGGGCTTTGGCTCAGGTGGTGGCCACGGGCCAAAGGGCAAGAGGCATGATGGACCTGAGGACTCCTGGGTCTCCAACCAAGTTCCCAGCAGCCCCTGAGTTAGGCAGGTGGGAGGGAAGGAGAGCAGGCCCCTCACCCAACAGACAAGAGTAGAGGGGCTGAGAGCTTGGAAGCCTGCAAGACTGGTTTTCAGCGTGGTGGCAGCATTGCCAAGGGGCCGGTTAAAAGTGCGGATGCTCAGGCCTCCACTGCAGACCTATTGACCGCGTGGGGGCCCATGAATCCGTGTGGACAAGGCCTGCAGATGAATGTGATGCATGCTAGACTTTGAGAGCCCCTACCCTAAAGGGGATGAGGGGCCATGACAGTTTCCCACTGCCCCACCAGGCAGAGCTTTGCAGTGCTCCGAGGGGCTGTCCTGGGACTGCAGGATGGAGGGGACAATGATGATGCAGCAGAGGCCAGTCCTGAGCCATCAGAGGAGCCCCCAAGTGAGGAGCAGCCCCGTGGGGACCAGGTAGACTTCGGGCAAGGACCCCAGAGTCCCCAGAAACAAGAGGAGCAGAGGCAGCACCTTCACCTCATGGTGCAGCTGCTGAGGCCGCAGGACGACATCCGCCTGGTGAGGGCCCATCTGGAAGAGACATGCCTGAGGGCACGGGAGAGAGGGCAGAATGGTGCCTGTGTGTATGTGCTTGTGGAACAATGGTGTGAGGGCAGGGGGCAGCCTGGGGAGTGCTGGGGTTACCCAGACTCCAGTGATCCTGCTGTTTCAGAAGAGGCAGAAATGTTCTGACTGGGTGAGGTCATGGCTGCAGGTCTCTGAAAGGGAAGGAACAGGGGAGGTTTGTCCTGTGTGAGCCAACAGGGCCAGATTAGGTCCAAGAGGTGGGAACTCTGCAGAGGCAGGTTTCTTCTCAACCAGTAGAGGATTTTCCTGATGGCATGAGCTGTCCTGAAATGGACCAGTGCCCAAGGCAGGCTTGCTGGACACCCACTGGGGGCGGGACTGGGCAGACGGGAGGAAGATTCCAGCCCCATGGAGGAAGGGAAGCCAGGTGGAGCCGGAACTGGGGCCCAAATGCTGTGGAGATAGCTCACTGTCCGCAGCGAGACGTGGCAAACCAGAGGCACTGCGTCTTCTGTAAAGCTGGATTTACAATAGAAGAAGCATCATCCGCTTCTGTGAGAGTATGTCCTTAATATTTCTTTGGTGATAAACATTTCTTGAATGAAATGATAGCAATGGCAAGTGAACAGGGTTTAAAAAAACCAAACACCCCAAAACCTCCTCCTTACTGGGCACAGTGGCTCACGGCTGTGATCCCAGCGCATTGGGAGGCTGAGGTGGGAGGATCACGTGAGCCTGGGAGTTTGGGGCTGCAGTGAGCTGTGACAGTACCACTGCACTCCAGCCTGGGCAACAGAGACCCTGTCTCAAAAACAAAACAACCTCCATCCTTGGCAGAAATAAAAAATGGGCAACCTGTGTCAGTCCCGTGCCCTGCTTTTTTCCACACCATCCCTCTTTAGCCACTGATTTTATATCTGGGAAGAGAGGAGATGGGAAAGGAGGGAGCAGGGTCAGTGCTATTCTGGACCTGGGGGCGTCCAGGTGGGGAGCAGGGTCCTTGGGGCCACTGTGACCCTGGGCTCCTCATCCTCCCCAGGCAGCCCAGCTGGAGGCAGCTCGGCCTCCCCGGCTCCGTTACCTGCTGGTAGTTTCTACACGAGAAGGAGAAGGCCTGAGCCAGGATGAGACGGTCCTCCTGGGTGTGGATTTCCCTGACAGCAGGTGCGAGCAGGGAGAGCGGGGGAGAGGCAGAGGTGAGGGACAGGGGGTACAATGGCTCTCCCTCTGTCCCCTGCCAGCTCCCCCAGCTGCACCCTGGGCCTGGTCTTGCCCCTCTGGAGTGACACCCAGGTGTACTTAGATGGAGACGGGTAAGCAATGGCAACTGGAGCAGGGGGCAGGAGGGTGGAATTACCATGTGCCACAGATATGACGGGGCCTGGGCACCGGGGTACAGTAGAACTCTAGGCTGGGACTCTGGTGCCTGCTCCCAGCTCCACCTCAGATTCACTGTGATCCTGAGCAAGGCACCTGACTCCCGGGCCTTGGCTTCCTGTGTCTGGCCAAAGGGCAGGTTCTCTGTCACAGAGGCTGGAGTCTGGCTTCACCGGCACCTTCTCTCCTGCAGGGGCTTCATCGTAACATCTGGTGGGCAGAGCCGGATCTTCAAGCCAATCTCCATCCAGACCATGTGGTAAGGACAGACGCTGACTGGACTTGGGCCAGCCTCTCTTTCTAAGAAGGCTGCAGGGCCTGGGGAAGGCAGCAGGGGACAGAGTGACCCAGCTTCTCCTCCTGTCCTAGGGCCACGCTCCAGGTATTGCACCAGGCATGTGAGGCAGCTCTAGGCAGCGGCCTTGTGCCCGGTGGCAGTGCCCTCACCTGGGCCAGCCACTACCAGGAGAGACTGAACTCCAACCAGAGCTGCCTCAATGAGTGGACAGCTATGGCTGACCTAGAGTCTCTGCGGCCTCCCAGCACCGAGCCTGGCCGGTCAGTGCAGGGAGGGGAGGGCCTGGGTGGAGGGGAAAACAGGACAAGGGGGGATCGGGGGGCATGGCAGAGAGGGGAAGGGGCCCCTTGACTGCGGGGCTCTGCTCCCAGGCCCTCAGAACAGGAGCAGATGGAGCAGGCGATCCGTGCTGAGCTGCGGAAAGTGTTGGATGCCAGCGACCTGGAGAGCGTCACTTCCAAAGAGGTAGGCAGGGGGCCTGGGGCAAGTCCCCTCCAGCAGGGACCACAAGCTTGTCTCTCCTGGGAGCCCTCCCCACCTGGCCAAGTTCTGACCCATTCCTGGATGTTTTGGCCTTGGCCCTAGTCTGTCTAGATGGGACAAGGTGTTGTCCTCAGAAGCCCCAGAGGGAAGGTGGGGGGTCAGGCACTTGGAGAGCCCCAGCCTCTCTTGCCCTGGGCTCTGCCTGCAGATCCGCCAGGCCCTGGAGCTGCGCCTGGGGCACCCCCTCCAGCAGCACCGTGACTTCATAGACAACCAGATGCTGCTGCTGGTGGCGCAGCGGGACCGGGCCTCCCGCATCTTCCCCCACCTCTACCTGGTGAGCTGCCGCTGGGCCTGGGCCATGGGGACAGCTGGCAGCTGCGAGAGCAGCGGGGTCCCAGAAGCAGAGGCTGGAGAAAAGGGAGAATGTGCTGCTCCCTCTCTCCCAGGGCTCAGAGTGGAATGCGGCTAACCTGGAGGAGCTGCAGAGGAACAGGTAAGGCTATGAGCCCCTGGGGCCACCCACCCCATCTTCCCTTCTCCTGGCCTCCTTGCATTGGGTGGTAGCCAGCTTCAGAAACTACCCTCAGCAGCTGCTAGCTCTGCTTCTAACTCTGTCCTGGGGCTATTACCCTGGTGTGGGTGCCCAGGTCGGGACAGGAAACCCGCTGGCCAGCCCCGCCCACTCTCCTCCCCTCCCCCACTGTGAAACAAGGACAGAAACAAAGGGCCTCAGCCACGCCAAGACGAGAAGCAGCAGAGCCCACTGCTGTAACTGCCTTGGACAAGCAGAAAAACGGTCCTCTTGGCTGGGCGTGGTGGTGCACACCTGCAATCCCAGCTACTCGGGAGGCTGAGGCAGAGAATTGCTTGAACCTGGGAGGCAGAGGTTGCAGTGAGCAGAGATCACACCACTGCACTCCAGCCTGGGCAACAGAGAGAGACCCTGTCTCTAAAAAATAAGAAAAAAGAGAGAAAAAGCCTCTTCTCCACCTGGCCCTTTCCCAGGGAAGAAGGAACTGGCCTCCTCCCTGTGGGGACCTAGCTGCCTGCTCTGACAGGTACTTGTCATCTGTCCACCATGGGCTTCTGGGAGACCTGCTGTATCTGTCGCCCCACTGCTGCAGACCCACCCATGCTCAGCTTAGCTCAAAAGCTGTCCTCTAACTTCTGAGAGGAACGGAAGGGCTGGAGTTGCAGTTGACCCAGCTGACTGGACTAGATGGGGAAGCAGGCCTAGCAGGGTCAAATGATTGGTTCAAGGTCTCAGCCATCTGACAGCTGAGTCCGTTCTCCTCCCACTGTCACTGCTGCCTCCATCTGACTTGAAACTCAGCTAAACAGAGGCCCAGGTTCTGCCAGGTCCGATGGCCAGTGGCCCTGGTACCTTTGCCCACGTCAGCCTCGCCTTGGGCCCTCTGGGACAGGGTCACCCACATCTTGAACATGGCCCGAGAGATCGACAACTTCTACCCTGAGCGCTTCACTTACCACAACGTGCGCCTCTGGGATGAGGAGTCGGCCCAGCTGCTGCCGCACTGGAAGGAGACGTACCGCTTCATTGAGGCCGCAAGGTCAGCCCCCGGCTCCCCTGCCCGCCCTGCTGTGGCTTCACGCGGCCCCCAGTGCCCTCCTCTTGCCCACTCTGCCATCAGCTCTGCCGTTCCTTCCAGCCCCCAGTGTCCTTGCCTCCTGCTCTACTCTCAGCTGCTTGTGAGCCCTTTACCTGCCCTCCCCCACAGCAGGCGAGTCCTTCATAGTCGGGGGAGGGTGCTGACCCTGTCCTGCCTCCACAGAACACAGGGCACCCGCGTGCTGGTCCACTGCAAGATGGGCGTCAGCCGCTCAGCGGCCACGGTGCTGGCCTATGCCATGAAGCAGTATGGCTGCAGCCTGGAGCAGGCCCTGCACCACGTGCAGGAGCTCCGGCCCATCGCCCGCCCCAACCCCGGCTTCCTGCGCCAGCTGCAGATCTACCAGGGCATCCTGACTGCCAGGTATGGGATGGGGTGAGTAGGTTGGTTTGTGGGGTGTGGCTGCTGGGTCACTCAGAGCTGACTCAGGGCCACCTCCTCACAGTCGCCAGAGCCATGTCTGGGAGCAGAAAGCGGGTGGGGTCTCCCCAGAAGAGCACCCAGCCCCTGAAGTCTCTACACCATTCCCGCCTCTTCCGCCAGAACCTGGGGGTGGTGGGGAGGAGAAGGTTGTGGGCGTGGAGGAGAGCCAAGTAGCCCCAAAAGAAGAGCCTGGGCCACGGCCACGTATCAACCTCCGAGGGGTCATGAGGTCCATCAGTCTCCTGGAACCCTCCTTGGAGCTGGAGAGCACCTCAGAGGCCAGTGACATGCCAGAGGTGAGGCTAGGACTCCGGGAGCTCGGCCTGCAGGGGTGGGGACCAGAAGGAGGGAGGTGGGGAAAGACCAGGACGGCGTTTGACCGTAGGCCCGAGCAGGGCGTACCTGGGCTCGGTCTGGCCCACCCACGCAGGGTGTCCTGGGAGGACCCTGGGGGCCTGGTCCCAGCCTCCTTCACAGTCAGCCTAATACCTCTGAGCACGAGGCATCTCCAGCCCATCCCATGAGTATCTTTGAAGACTGGGACCAGCCCTGTCCTGGGCTCCAGTGAGGGCAGGTGGGGGCGCTGCAGGCACAGGCTGGAGAGGGGCCACGGGCAGGACAGGAGGCAGTTCCCAGGGCTCCTGGGCGAACCAGCCCTGGCCAGGGTGGCAGGCGTGTTCCAGACTGACCACAGAACTAGCTGTCTAAGGGGCAGAGCTGCCTCCCCAGGCCACAAGCTCCACAGCCACCTGCTGGCCCTGGGGGCGTCTCTAACCCCCTGGTGAGCGGAGGGTAAATGAATCTCCGTAGCCTCTCTTGGATCTGAGGAGCAGCACCTCCAAGCGTTCAAGCAGTTGAGGTGCAGAGGGTCTGTGTACTCACGCCACCCAAGTCCTGCCTAAGTGAGCACCCTCGACGCTCAGTGCTGTGGGCACAAGCAAAAGACTGGGAGCCAGGCCCTGTGTGGGACTCAAGGCCAAATGGCTGACTTGGAAGAAGGAGCATCCACTGAGGGCAGGAACATTTGGGAGAGGCTTCCTGGAGGAGGTGTGGGTGGGGAAGGATAGGGAGGCATGGTGGGTTGGTGGGTGGGTGTCTGTGTTGCTAAAGGCAGGGGGTCCTCACCCAGCACTGACACCCGCATCCACCCAGCCCAGGTCAGGGGCTGGTGCAGGCATGGTTTCACCCGCTGGCTGCCTGTGCAAAGGCAGAGGAGGGATAGGAGGAGTGGAGGGCAGGGAGGCCTGGGTCTCAGGGGAGCTGAGGAGGGCTGCTGGGGGCCAGAAGGAAGCTATAGGCAGGTAGGATTCAAGGAGCAGGGCAGCAGGGCGGGGGTGTTGTCCTCCCCCCGGGGAAGCATGGCTGTGGACAGATTGGCTTTTGGTGTGTGTGCCGCAAACATTCCGCCCCTCACCTCTTCCCGGCTCTGCTTGGTGCCCCTGCCCCGGAAAGGCCTCCCATGGCTTCTGTATCCTCGCACCTGTCCAGGTTTTCTCTTCCCCTGAGTCTTCATATGAAGAGCCTCCGCACCCCTTCCTGCAGCTTGCAAGGACCAAGGGAGGCCAGCAGGTGGGCCGGGGGCCGCAGCCGGCCCTGAAGTCCCGCCAGTCAGTGGTTGCTCTCCAGAGCGCCGCCCTCGTGGCCAGCCGGACCCAGGTCTTCCAGGAGCAGAGGCAGGGAGAGCCCGGCATTTCCTCTACACCCAGGTTCCGGAAGGTGGTGAGGCAGGCCAGCGTGGATGACAGTGGAGAGGAGGGCGAGGCCTGAGCCCTCACACACACCCATGTTCCCCTAGACACTAAATAGAGGGTCCACAGCTCCTCAGGGAAACGCCCTCATGTCTCCGGCAGCCCCATTCCTCTCAGCTCCTCCCACGACAGCTCCTCCCCTCACTACAGCCACACCTCCCACAGCCCTAAGTGCCAGACCCATGTCCACCTGCCGGGGGCTCAAGGCTTTCTAACTGGGATGTGGTAGAGGGACCGAAGGTGCCATTGGCGGCAACCGCATCCTAGTTTCATTCTCACCTCTTGCTCTGAACATTCACCTGCAGTCACAGAATAAAAACAGAGCTTCCAGTGCAGAAAGGCTCCTGTTCCCCACTCCTGCCCATCCCTGTGCCTCCCATCCTTCCCCAGTTCATTCCTGGAACCAGCCAGGCCAGGGAACCCCTGGCCCCAAAGGCAGGCAGTACCCTCAGCCCCAGCCGCAGGAGGCTTGAGGGGTGGCAGGTCGCTGCCCCCATCCACCTCAACCCGTCCAGGTCTTTGCTGCTGTCCCCAGACCTCCTGCATCACTGCGCTGGATCACAGGGCACCAGGCCAGAGAGAGTCTTCTTTTTGTCCTTTATGGTCTCTGGCTAGTCAGGTTTTCATAGTCTTAGAGTATCTGGCTTTGTACTGAGAAATAAAACACATTTTCATATTCGATTATTTTCAATCTGATGATGATGATGAAGCCATCTCTATCGCAGTCAGACCCTTCTTAGCTTGCCATGGAGGGTGGCTGCCCATTCCTCCCAGCAATTTCCTCACGATTCCCAGGTGTCTTGATACAGACCTATTCGCGGGGGAGCGTCGTGTTTGGGCGTGGTGTGGGAGGAAGCTTGGGTAACAGAGGAGAGGAGGTCAGTGCTGTCTCCTCATCTCCTGGGGCAGGGCTGGTGAATGTTAGCTGCCCACACCCGCTCAGGCAGGTCGGGCAAGGGAACAAGTCCTTACCGGACAGCAGGCATGTGCTCTGCTGCAAGAGCTGGAGGGAGTTACTCATGAGGAAGTGCCTACCTGGACAAGACCAAGCCTGTTCCAAAAGTGAAGATGCCTTCTGGACAGTGATGCCCGCTCTATGGCATATTTTGGGCCCCAAGACTCATCTTCCTCCTGCTACAATGCAAAAGGGCCTGATTTCCAAGCCAGCCTATTGCTACCTGGGAAGAGGGACCCTTGGTGACCCTTCTTCTCCTGCCTAGGGGTTCCTTCTGCTCAACTTCAGTGTCCAAGAAAAGTTAGTCGTTCCATCTTTTTTTTTTTTTTTTT
>NW_016107417.1:1138082-1147309 GCF_001604975.1 Cebus imitator | reverse complement strand
TTTTTTTTTTTTTTTTTGTAGAGGCAGGGTTTTACCATGTTGCCCAGGCTGGTCTTAAACTCCTGGGCTCAAGCAATCTACACATCTCAGCCTCTCAAAGTGTTGGAATTACAAGTATGAGCCACCATGCCTGGCCCATCTTTCTCACTTCTATCCCTGTTCCTAAGATTATGCTCTCTGCCCTATGATACACTACCCTGATTTGGGGAAGGGGCTGGATTCAACTCCTTCCCTCAAAGCTGTCCTCAGAGATGGGAGCTGGCACCAAGCATTCTCAGTGATTGAGACTTCATGCCCAGTTTTAAGAATGAATCTCTCACCCAGGCCCTCGTGGGACTCCCAGCGCTGCTCTAACCCTGAAGCGCCCAGTGGCAGGGGACTTGGATTCTAGCCCCAGCTAGAGTCTCTGTTTCTTTCTGTAAAACAAAGGGATTACACCTGGAAGTCCCTAAGTACCCCTCTTCACTTTGATGCATTTTATTTTATTTTTATTTGAGACTGGGTCTGACTCTGTCACCCAGGTTAGAATGCAGTGGGGTGATCTTGGCTCACTGTAGCCTGTGCCTCCCAGGCTCAAGAGATCCCACCTCAGGCTCCTGAGTAGCTGGGACTAAAGGGCCACCACGCATGGCTATACTTTGATACATTTCAACAATACGTGAGGCCGGGTGCAATGGCTCATGCCTATAATCCCAGCATTTTGGGAGGCTGCGGCGGGCAGATCACCTGAGGTTGGGAGTTTGAAACCAACCTGACCAACACGGAGAAACCCCGTCTCTACAAAAAATAAATAAATAAAAAATAAATTAGCGAGGCGTGGTGGTGGGAGCCTGTAATCTGAACTACTCAGGAGGCTAAGGCAGAGGAATCACTTGAACCCAGATGGTAGAGTTTGTGGTGAGCCAAGATTGCACCACTACATTCTAGCCTGGGCAACAGAGCGAGACTCCATCTAAAAAAACAAAACAAACAAACAAAAACATGCTATCTAGACATTGCTAGAACTTAGCCTCTACCTCTCTTCCAGAAGAGGAATTGTTGGCACCTATCTGGGTGGTATGCCTAAGGGTCACAAGATGTAGTTCTGACTCCTGATCCATCCTGCTGAGCAAACATTGGGGGCTGCCCCCCATTCTTTGGCTAACCAGGAGTCCTACCCAGGCTGCCCTTTCCGTATTCCTAGGGCTGCAGGTGGGTGGGTGGTTGTGAGAGCGTCGGGGGAAGCCAAGGCCAGGCCCTGCCCTCCTGCAGCCTGCGCATCTCAGAAGGCAGGTCTGATCAGGAACTCAGAGCTATGGGACTCACTGGAATCCATGAGAATTCCAAGGAGTAAGAAGTCAGCAATCAGGAAAAGGAAGACTGGAGGGGAAACTGCATCAAAAATGCAGACAAGAGGGTGCCAGGCATGGTGGCTCACCCCTGGAATCCCATCACCTTGGGAGGCTGAGGCAGGTGGAATGCTTGAGCCCAGGAGTTCGAGACCTGCCTGGGCAACATGGTGAAACCCCATTTCTACAAAACAAAATAAGAACCCTATGGGCTGGGCATGGTGGCTCATCCCTGTACTCTCAGCACTTTGGGAGGCTAAGATGGTTGAATCACCTGAGATCAGGAGTTCGAGACCAGTCTGGCCAACATGACGAAACCCTATCTCTACTAAAAGAAAAAAATTACAAAAATTAGCCGGGCGTGGTGGTGCGTGCCTGTAATCCCAGCTATTTGAGAAGCTGAGGCAGGAGAATTGCTTGAACCCAGGAGGCAGAGGTTGCAAGATGGAGATGGCACCACTGCATTCCAGCCTTGGTGACAGAGGGTGAGTCTCTCAAAANAAAAAAAAAAAAAAAAAAAAAAAAAAAAAAAAAAAAAAAAAAAAAAAAAAAAAAAAAAAAAAAAAAAAAAAAAAAAAGAACCCTATGTGTATACAAAGCTCATAGAAATTGCTAAAGGGTCAAAAAATAACAAAGAAGCATAGAAAACAAAAAGTAAACTCACTCCTACTGTTGTCTTCCAGTCCTTCGTGTCTACTCAGGCAATGACTGCAGCTGCCTTCGAGGCCCTCCAGGTATCCCATGCTTACGTAATCAAATATATTGGTATGTGTATTTTTCTTTTTATTTTTGACAGAGTCTTTCTCTGTCGCCTAGGCTGGAGTGCCATGGCGTCATCTTGGCTTACTGAAACCTCTGCCTCCAGGTTCAAGCGATTCTCCTGCCTCAGACTCCTGAGTAGCTGGGATTATAGGTGTCCACCACCGCACCTGGCTCTATTTTTAGTAGAGACGGGGTTTCATCATGTTGGACAGGCTGGTCTCGAACTCCTGACCTTAGGTGATCCACCTGCCTCGGCCTCCCAAAGTGCAGGGATTACAGGTGTGAGGCACTGCGTCCGGCCAGATCCTAGGTTTCTAGATTCTCATTCTTTGAGCCTAACTCGGGAGTGGGGAAGGTGGCTCCCGGGCAAGTCAACTGACTGCACAGTTGCGCCCAAGGCAGGCCCTGGATCAAGAAGTGCTCAGAGCTCCCGGGTGCGAGGATCCGGATGGCTGCTGCTCCCGGAGCCTGCTTTCAATTCCCACTGGGCACAGGAGCCCCTCAGCAGCGCGAGGGGTCGCCCAGCCCAGACCTGGAACACTTGCTGCACGACCGTGGCGCGTGTCCCTCTGGAACCAGCTCCCACAGTCCGAGCGTCCTCCCTACTCCGCGTCCGGCTCTGCCCAGGCTGGGGCGGGGCCTCAGAAACGACCGCCCTGGCGCTAGCCACGGCCGCCCCTCGTTAGGCCAACTTTTCAAACGGCAAAATCAACCGCGCTGAAGAGACTGTGCCTCCGTCTCCTCACTCCGTATCTCAGTTGCCTCCAAGAAACTATCTTTCAGACCTTCGCGGCCTCTCCTGCGGCAGCAGCGTCCGGGAGCTGGGCACCCGAACTTACCCACATCGACCGCGACGTTTGGGCGCCACCTTGTGTCCGTTCCGTTAGCCTGCATGGACAACCCGGAAACCACATTTCCCAGCGTGCCTAGCGCCTCTGAGCAGGCGCAAAGAGTTTTCCCTAGTTGTCATGGGAACCTCGCCCCCCTTAGAGTCCTGACCGCTTGACTCCGCGAAGCGCGAACGTGTTGTTTCTTCCTGAGGTGCGCTGGGGCTGGGACCGGGTTTGCAGAAGGTCCGGGGGGGGGCGGCGTAGGGGGCTTGAGGAGAGGAGACCAAGCCGGCCTTGCCTCCGAGACCAGCGCTCCCAAATTCTCCGCGGCGTCCCGGCGTCCGCACGCTCCTGAGGCCTCGGCGTTCTGAGGAGAGGGACGGGCGAGGCGACTCGGGTCTGCGAGCTCGGGGTCCGGCTGTGGCCCGCGAAGCCCCGCTCGCCTGCGCCAGTGTCTGGTCACTTCGAGCCGAGGGCCTGGGCGTGGCGGACAGGTCCTCCCGGGCGCTGGCAGCCCGCGGGGAGGGTTCGCGCGGCAGGTGAACGCGGAGGTACAATCGGGCAGGGCAGTGAGTGCGCCCGAGGCTGGATCTGGCTCAGCCGCTGATGGATTCGGAACCCGGGAGGCCCCCAGGCGCTGTGGGCTTCAGTTCCCCCGCCCTGTAAACTGGGGCTTGGACTGGAATTCTAGTGCCCATTGCGATTCCGTTGCAGAGCAGGCCCTGGCTCTGTGTGACCTACCAGTTCCTTCCTCTGTAGAATGGGGAGTCTGAAACAGAAGCCTCTTTTGAGGGTGCAGTACATCACACACTACTGGCCTCGTTGCTCCATATTGCACCCCAAGTGCAAGAAGAAAGAAGAGGACCTGAGATGATCTGAGCAAGACTCTCAGCTTAGGATCTAGAGTCAGAGAAACTTGGGTTTCTGACTTTGGACAAAGTTAGCCTCAGCTTCTTCATTTGCAAGACTGGGGATAATGTTAACACCACCTCAGATTTTTGTGGATTGAATGAGATGTTACATGTAAGGTGTTTTTGTTTTGTTTTGTTTTATTTTTGAGACGGAATTTTCCTCTGTCGCCCAGGCTGGAGTACAATGGCGAGATCTCGGCTCACTGCAACCTGTGCCTCCCAGGTTCAAGCGATTTTCCTGCCCCAGCATCCCGAGTAGCTGAGACTACAGGCCTGCGCCACCACACCCGGCTAATTTTTTGTATTTTTAGTAGAGATGGGGTTTCACCGTGTTAGCCAGGATGGTCTCAATCTTCCTGACCAAGGTGATCTGCCCACCTTGGCCTCCCAAAGTGCCGGGATTACAGGCGTGAGCCACCTAGCCCAGCCCTACCAGCTCCCCCCGACCCCCGACCCCCAAGACGGAGTTTTGCTCTTGCCGCCCAGGCTGGAGTGCAGTGGCACGATCTCAGCTCACTGCAACCTCTGCCTCCCGGGTTCAAGCGATTCTTCTGCCTCAGCCTCCTGAGTAGCTGGGATTACAGGCATGCACCACCGTGTCCCACTAATTTTGAATTCTTAGTAGAGATGCGGTTTCTCCATGTTGGCCATATTGGTCTCTCACTCCTGACCTCAGGTGATCTGCCCATCTCGGCCTCCCAAAGTGCTGGGATTACAGGCGTGAGCCCGGCGACATGTAAGTTTTTAGTCTAGGGACTGCATGGAGGAAGTGCTATCCCATGTCCCAGCTGTCATTTTTGATAATTTTTACAACAGTCCCTAGCCACTGTAAGACCTTTTCTTAATTTTTGAAGTCATTTTATTTCTGGGCAAATCCATTCTCCTAGGCAGGACAGTTCTTCGTTTTCTTGTTTTGAGACAGGGTCTCACTCTGTGGTCCAGGCTGGAGTGCAGTGGAATGATCTCTGTGCGCTGCAACCTCCTCTGCCTCCTGGGTTCAAGCAGTTATTATGCCTCAGCCTCCTGAGTAGATAGGACTACAGGCACGTGCCATCGCGCCCGGTGAATATTTGTATTTTTTGGTAGAGATGAGGTTTCACCATTTTGGCCAGACTGGTCTCGAACTCCTGGCCTCAAGAGATCTGTCCGCCTCGGTCTCCCAAAGTGCTGGGATTACAAGCATGAGCCACCTCGCCCAGCCTGAAGTTCTTTTATTAGACTTACATGCTGTCTCAGAGCCATTCTTCTAGGGGAAGGAGGCGAATGGGCAGATCGTTATGGGGTAAGGGCCATATTGTTGGCATCTTTAGTACAGTACCAGCTAATTGAGAGCCAAGGGAGCAAGGTGCATAAATGGATAGGGGGTTTGTGAGCCTCTTTTCCTGGAACTAAGGTGAAGAACCAAGAGGGAAATAAACTGAAGCATAGGATCATGTAGCAGCCCTCAGGATCAGTGATACCAGTGATGGATAGTCTTTTGACTCTTGTGTTCATTCTTGGCTTTTATTTTTCTATGGCTCACTCCTTCCTAGGGCAGTTTCTCTCCCATCTGTGACCTAACTGGGAATGGGAAACTCTGTCCACCATGGCAACAGATTGCCAAGGCCTGCAGCTGCCGCACAGGGAGGAAGCTGGCTTCAGCAGCACCATCTTCAGGCCAGCTTCCAGGGCCCTGCCCTTCTCCAGTTCTGTCCAGGGCTGAACCTGCGCTAGGAGCTAGCCTTGAAGGACACCCCTTAGAGATGGGTGTCTAATGGCCTGTAGAGGGGAGAACTACCTCAGGACCTGGGACAGCAAAAGTGGAAAAGGTCAAAAGGAGAATGGCCTGAGGACAAGTCCTGTTTCAGTCATCAAAGGTCTCGATTCCCTGCTGTCGCTCAGAAGGTGCAGTCATCCTCAGAACAAGGAAGCTGGGGAGAGATTAAGCAGGTGCAACCAGAGAGGAGATAGAGCACAACTGACTGTCTTTTTTGTCCCTAGATTTGGGAGGCTGGAGGACATCTGGGGGCCACAGTGCTCCTTTTCCTAGAGACTCAACTCAAGGTGAGCCTTTACACCATCCTTCTGGCAGCCTGTGCTCCCACCTCAGAGAATGGTTCTTCCTTTTCATCCTTCTTTCCCAGTTCACTCCTACTCCGCAGGCCACAGGTAAGAGCCTGCAGGGTGCATCAGGATTTCCTTATAGCTAAATGCCATGTGAAGCCCTAGGAACTCCAGGCCGGGTAATTGAGAAAAGGTTGTGACAGCCCAGTGCCCGCCACAGAGGCTTCTTTCTGGCTGCTTCAAGGGCATTATGGTCCTATACGATTCACTAAGTGCTGGCACTTACATGAGATCTCATTTGATCTCAGCAGCTGTAAGGTCTTGTGTTGTGACTTTCACTTTTCCACAGGAGGGATCTGATTTCTTAGGTTGTAGGTCAAAGAACTGAATGATGCCACTGAGACCAGTGATCTTTCCACTGCCTCCATTATCACTGACAGGATGCCACCTGTCTCCTAGTGAGAGCACTGTCCTAGGAAAACCTGAAACTAGACCAAGACTCTCCTTTTTTCCCATTTCAGCTAGAATTTCCTGCCCATTTTCCTCAGTGTTCTATCCCAGCACAGCTTCTCCCCATCATTGGATGCATTTGATCCAAGTTTCTCACTCTCATGCCCTCAGTGATGCTGACTTGTTCTCAGGGCAGTGGGTCCCATCAGGGAGCTCGTGCTCTTCCCCTTGACTCTTCCAGGTGCACTCTCTCCCAGGCAGGCACCCTGGGTAGCTGTGAGTCTTTAGGGAATTCTGTTTCTGGGTTAAAGAACCAGGAATAGGAAAAGTGTTCCCCCACTGGGTGGGGAAGGAAGTTAGCAAAAGTTTGCCTGATGGGATTGGCCTGGGTAGTAATGCTATACCCTATGCGACCCCATCTCACTGGCACCCCTGACAGAGCAGCTCAGTGAGCTATAGAGGTGAAGGTAGAAGGTGAATGTGGCAGGGAAGGTGATAGCCCAGGCTAAAGGCTAAAGCAGGACCCCACCTGCTGGCATAACTCAAACCAGAGCCATGGAGGTGGAGGTGGGAGACATGTTTGGGTAAAGGAGGATGCCCCTGGGGAGAGGGAGCTGGTTATATGCATCCTACATGATTGATCTTCACAGGGCCTGAGGAGGCTTGGGGCTGGTCTGGTTTGCCCAGAACAGCAAACCCAGGCAGCGCACACTGCTATGCAGCTCCTCTCTTGGTTTGGTGGACTGACTCCCATTCTTTCATGGTCCTTCCACCCTCTCCGGTGGCTCAGCTAGATGCCTTCTCCAGGTCTGTCTGCCATCTGAGTGTTCCTATGCCAAGCTGAACTCTGCCTTCTCAGAATGTCCTCACTCCTGCCAAACTGAAGCTCTTATTTTCAACACAGAAATGAGAAATTGGGAGAGAAGCTGAGTGCCATGGGGCTAGAGTGTGTGGTTTGGAGGCAACCAATGGAATAATTTTGAGGTCAATAGGATGCTGAGCTGATCAACAGAGATCCTCCCCGCCGCTACTATGGTGGGTGGGGCTGTGTAGAGCAAGGCCTATATACAACAAGATCCGCAGGTGGTCCCCACTTGCCTACCTACCATCCTGCGCCAGCTTCACCCTCCACCTTGGCCCTGTTCATTCCTCTCTTCCCTCTTTCCCGCCTCTCCTCCCTCTAGGTAGTGCAAGCAGCAGCTGTTGACCACAGGGGCACATATGTTTGCCTTGCCTGTCTGCACTTGAGCTTCCTGTGGGTGCCCATCTTGGCCTGCATGTTGCAGGACTTGTGCTTCTGGGCAGATACTTCTGATTCTTCTCCTTTTTATGCAATTTTTTTTTTTTTTGACACAGAGTCTTGCTCTGTTGCCAGGTGCCAGGCTGGAGTGCAGTGGCGCAATCTTGGCTTACTGCAACCTCCGCCTCCTGGGTTCAAGCAATTCTCCTGCCTCAGCCTCCCGAGTAGCTGGGACTATAGGAGCGCGCCACCACGCCCAGCTAATTTTTTTTTGTATTTTAGTAGAGATGGGGTATCACTATGTTGGCCAGGATGGTCTTGATCTCTTGACCTCGTGATCTGCCCTCCTCGGCCTCCCAAAGTGCTGGGATTACAGGCGTGAGCCGCGGCACCCAGGCGATTCTTCTCCTCTTAAAGAGGAAAAAAGGCTCAGATAAGAGAGGAGGTTAAGGAAAGAAGACTTGGAACTATATGGAGGCTAGATAGGAACTAGGCTGAAGGGACGCTGTCAGAGAAGAACTCAAGGTGCCAGGAGCCCAGGCTAGCTGTAAGGATCTAATGGTCCCTGGGACTGGGTTGTGGGGCCAGGTGAGGCTGGTCTGATGGAGGAACTGTCCTTGGAAGGAGAATTCTGTTTCTGGCTGGATGCTTGTTTGAGTACAAGGGACTGTGAAGGATCCATTTTACAGTAAGCCTGGGATGAAACTAAACTCATTCTTTTTTCTCACAGCTCACCCCTGAGTCTTAAGCTTCAAACCAGCCCTTCCTGCTGATTTTTCCATTACTGCTAGTCTCCTATACCCAGGTGTAAACCTCAGGGTAACTCTGACTTTCCACATTTAATCAATTACCAGATTCCAATGGTCCTTCACAAAACAGTTGCCTTTTGCCCCCACTTCCTTCACCCAGCCCAAGTCCCTGTTCCCATGCCTCAGCTACTGTGACAGCCTTCCAGCTGGCTATGCCCTTCAGTCTGTCCAGACCATTTTCACTACATAGAAGTATTCATCACTTTGCATGTGTTATTCCTAAGCTAAATGCCTTTGGTGATGCTCTCCATTGCCTGCCATGTACAATACAGACTCTCTATTCTTTTTCTTTTTCTTTTTTTTGAGACAGAGTCTAGCTCTGTCACCCCAGCTGGAGTGCAGTGGCATGATCTCGGCTCACTACAACCTCCATCTCCTGGGTTCAAGAGATTCTCTTGCCTCAGCCTCCCACGTAGCTGGGATTATAGGCACGTGCCACCGTGCCCGGCTAATTTTTGTATTTTTTTGTAGAGACAGGGTTTCACCATGTTGGCCAGGCTGGTCTTGAACTCCTGACCTTGTGATCCGCCTGCCTCGGCCTCCCAAAGTGCTAGGATTACAGGCATGAGCCACTGTACCTGGCCCAGACTCGATTCTTTTGCTAAAGGCCTTTATCAATCTGATGCCAGCCTACCTTTCTGGCTTTATCTCCCAGAACATCCTAGTATGTATCTTTCACTCTCATCAAACTAGACTACTGACTGTTTCTTGAAAACACTTTTTCCACCTCTTCATCTTTGCGCATGCTTGTCTTTTCTGTCCAGGAGGGTCTCTTCCACCATTCATCTCTTCATTTAAAGGTATTTTTTGAGCACTTTTTAGTTTGAAAAATTTCTTTTTTTTTTTTTTTTTTT
>NW_016107417.1:1134404-1137172 GCF_001604975.1 Cebus imitator | reverse complement strand
AAGTCTGGGACTGAGTGTGGTGGCTTATGCCTGTGATCCCAACACTTGGGGAGGCTGAGGTAGGAGGATTGCTTGAGGCCAGGAATTCAAGACTAGCCTGGACAGCATAGTGAGATTCCCATCTCTACAAAAATATTTAAAAATTAGCCTGGGTTGGCCAGATGTGGTGGCTCATGCCTGTAATCCCAGCACTTTGGGAGGCCAAGTCAGGCGAGTCATGAGGTCAGGAATTCGAGACCAGCCTGGCCAACATGGTGAAACCCTGTCTCTACTAAGAACACAAAAAATTAGCTAGGCGTAGTGGTGGGCAGCTGTAATCCCAGCTATTTGAGAGGCTGAGGCAGAAGAATGGCTTGAACCCGGGAGGCAGAGGTTACAGTGAGCTGACATGGTGCCACTGCACTCCAGCCTGGCAACAGAGCAAGACTCCATCTCAAAAAAAAAAAAAAGATAATGTGATTTTTAGGCCAGGCACAGTAAGTAGCTCATGCCTGTAATCCCAGCACTTTGATAGTCTGAGGCAGGAAGAGCACTTAAGCCCAGGAGGTTGAGGCTACAGTGAGCAATGTTCTTGTGACTGCACTCTAGCCTCAGCAACAGAGCAAGACACTATCTTAAAAAAACCCAAAAAATTAAAAATTAACTGGGCATAGTAGTGTGTGCCTATAGTGCTAACTACTCAGGAGGCTGAGACAAGAGGATGGCTTGAGCCCAGGAGTTTGAGAGGCTGCGGTGAGCCATGATTGTACCTCTGCACTCCAGCCTGGGTGACAGAGAGACATCATCTCTAAAAAACAACAAAAAATAAAAATGTGGTAAACTATACGTAACATTTACTATTTTACCATTTTAAAGTGTATCATTGCGGCATTACGTACATTCACAATGTCGTGTAACCATCACCACCATGCGTTTCCAGAGCTTTTTCATCATCACAAACAGAAACTGTGTACCCATTGAATGATAGCTCTCCATTCCCCCTGTGTAACCTTGGTTCTGCTTTCTGTCTGTGAATTTGCCTCTTCTGATTACCTCATATAAGTTGAGACCTACATTATTTGTCCTTTGATGTGTGGCTTATTTCACTTAACATAATGTCTTTAGGGTTCAGCCGTGTTGTAGCACATGTTCAGAATTTCAGTCCTTGTTTAAGGCTGAATAATACTCTCTTGTATGGGTAGACCACTTTCGTTTATCCGTTCATCTGCTGATAGACATTTGGAATGTTTTAGCCTTTGGATGTTGTGAATATGCTGCCATGAACATTGGTTTACTAGTATTGGGGTCACAGCTTTCAGTTCTTTTGGGTACATACCAAGAGTGGAATTGCTAGATAATATGGCAATTCTGTTAACTTTCTGAGGAACTGCCACACTGTTTTACAAAGTGACCAAGAAATAAAAATGCGTTATTATTATCTAAACTGCAGATCATAATTACATTTCTCTAAATATCCGTATGTTTTCCATTACAGCTTTAAAAAATACCTGATTCAGGATTAGATGAGGGATCACTGATTGTATTTGATTGCCATGTCTCTAGATTTTTCTTTAATTTAGAATAGTCTTCCTGTCATTTTGTTTTTCATGACATTGACATTTTTGAAAAATCCAAGCTAGCTGTCTTGTGGATATCCTTCAGTTTGGGTCTCTTTGAATGTTTTCTTATGATTAAATTCAGGGTAAGCTTTTATGCAAGAATGCTACATAACACTACATAATAGTACAAGAATACTAAGGATATTGCATAACATGTTCTTCCTATTTGTTGCATTACTTTAGTCATATAATGTTGCTTTATTCCATTATTGATGATACTGACTTTGTTTTGTTTTTTATTTATGTATTTATTTATTTTTTTGAGACAGAGTTTCACTCTGTCACCCAGGCTAGAGTGCAGTGGCATGATTTCAGCTCACAGCAACCTCCACCTCCCGGGTTCAAGCGATTCTCCTGCTTCAGCCTCCCTAGTAGCTGGGATTACAGGCATGCACCACCACACCCAGTTAATTTTTATATTTTTAGTAAGACAGGGTTTTGCCATGTTGGCTAGGCTGGTCTCAAACTCCTGACCTTAGGTGATCCGCCCGCCTTGGCCTCCTAAAGTGCTAGGATTACAGGCGTGAGCCACTGTGCCCAGCCAATACTGAGTTTATTTACTCGGTTAAGATGGTATCTGCTAGATATCTCTATTGTCAAGGAACTCTTTTCCACATGTGAAAATAATTTGTTGGGTGGTAAATTGAGACTATGTGAATATCCTGTTCCCCAACAGTCTATCAGCCATTGGTCTTAGCATCAAGAATCCGTGCCTAAATTATTTATTTCATTGTGTTTTTAATTTAAATTTATTTGTTTATTTAATTTTAGAGACAGGGTCTTGCTATGTTGCCCAGGCTGGAGTGCAGTGGCTATTCACAGGCGCAGCCAAGCAATCCTCCTAATAATACATAATATTTACAGATATAATTTTTTTTTTTTTTTTTTGGTGACAGAGTCTCACTCTGTGACCCAGGCTGGAGTGCAATGGCATGGTCTTGGCTCACTGCAACCTCCGCCTCCCCAGTACAAGCGATTCTTCTGCCCCAGCCTCCCAAGTAGCTGGAATCACAGGCATGCGCCACCACACCCGGCTAATCTTTGTATTTTTAGTAGAGATGGGGTTTCACTATGTTGGCCAGACTGATATCGAACTCTTGACCTCGTCGTCCGCCTTCCTCAGCCTCCCAAAGTGCTGGGATTATAGGCACGTGCCACCGTGCCCGGCTA
>NW_016107417.1:1132211-1134194 GCF_001604975.1 Cebus imitator | reverse complement strand
AAAAAAAAAAAAAGATGTGTTTAGATCATGAAGGCTCCACCTTCATGAATGGATTAATAACCACTATAAAGAGGGCTTGTGGGAGTGGGTTCACTCCCTCTTGCCCTTCTGCTTTTCTGGCACGTGAAGACACAGAGTTCATTCTCTCTTGTTCTTCTGCCTTCTGCCATGCAAGGATGCAATCAGAAGACTTGACACTTTTGGAACTGTGAGAGAATAAATTTCTGTTCTTTATAAATCATCCAGTCTCAGATACTCTGTTATAGCATCACATAACAGACGAAGACAGGTTGTCATAACAAAGAACCACAGATTGGGTGGCTTAAACAACAGAAATTTATTGTCTCACAGTTCTGGAGGCCGGTAGTCTAGATCAAGGTCTTGATGGGTTGATTCCTTCTGGGAGCCATGAGAAAAGGATCTGTTCTAGGTCTCTCCCCTCAGCTTATACATGGCTGTCTCCACATCATCTTTCCTCTGTACTTGTCTATGTCTGAATTTTCTCTTATGAGGACACCAGTCATAGTGGATTAAGGTCCACCCTAAGACCTCATTTTAACTTAAAACCTCTGTAGGCCAGGTTCAAGCGATTCTCCCGCCTCAACCTCCGGAGTAGCTGGGACTACAGGCATGCACCACCATACCTGGCTAATTTTTCTATTTTTATAAGAGTCGGGGTTTTGCCATGTTGGCAACTCAAACTCCTGATTACCTCAGGTAATCCACCTGCCTCAGCCTGCCAAAGTGCTGGGATTACAGATGTCAGCCACTGCACCTGGCCTATCACCTGGGGAGGCTGAGGTGGGCAGATCACTTGAGGTCAGGAGTTCGATATCAACCTGACCAACATGGAGAAAACCCATCTCTACTAAAAAATACAAAAATTAGCCAAGCACGGTGGCAGGCACCTATAATCCCAGCTACTCAGGACCCTGAGGCAGGAGAATCACTTGAACCTGAGAGGTAAATGTTGTAGTGAGCTGAGATCACGCCGCTGCACTCCAGCCTGAGTGACAGAGCAAGACTCCAACTCAAAAAAAAAAAAAAAAAAAAGACCCTACCTTCTAACACTATGGCATTGGGGCCTGAGCTTCCAACACATGAATTTTGGAGGACACATTCAGACCATTGTACAACTCCAGCAAACTAATGTAGACTTATGCCCAACCATATTAACTACTTTAGCTGGGCGGAGTGGCTCATGCCTGTAATCCCAGCACTTTGGGAGGCTGAGGCGGGTGAGTCACCTGAGGTCAGGAGTTTGAGACCAGCCTGACCAACATGGAGAAACCCCACGTTAGTCATACTAAAATATTTAAAATTAGCTGAGCATGGTGGCGCATGCCTGTAATCTCAGCTACTTGGGAAGCTGAGGCAGGAGAATTGCTTGAACCCGGGAGGCGGAGGTTGCGGTGAGCCAAGATTGCACCATTGCACTCCAGCCTGGGCAACAGAAGTGAAACTCTGTCTCGAAAAAAAAAAAAACCTACTTTAAACATAAACAGTCCAATTTAATACTCCAACTAAAAGACAGCAGCTTGGGTGGCAGTGTGAGAACTTGTCTAAAAAAAAATCAAGATCCAACTACATAATATCTAAAATAAAAGAAATATACAGTTAAGGCTGGGCATGGTGGCTCACGCCTGTAATCCCAGCACTTTGGGAGGCTGAGGTGAGCAGATCATGAGGTCACAAGATTGAGACCAGCCTGGCCAACATAGTGAAAACCTGTCTCTACTAAAAATACAAAAATTAGCTGGGTGTGGTGGCACACACCTATAGTTCCGGCTACTCAGGAGGCCGAGGCAGGAGAATCGCTTGAACCTGGGAGGTGGAGGTTGCAGTGAGCTGAGACTGCCATTGCACTTCATCATGGGTGACAGAGTGAGACTCCATCTCCAAAAAAAAAAAATGACTGAACAATGTCCAGATTTTGTAGACTTTTCCATATACTTCATTGCCTTTTTATTGGATAAGCAAAAA
>NW_016107417.1:1129854-1132201 GCF_001604975.1 Cebus imitator | reverse complement strand
AAAAAAAAAAAAAAGAAAAAAAATAGACAGTTGACCCTTGAACAGCATGAGTTTGAGCTTCCTGGATCCACATAGGTTTTTTCAATAAATATATTGGAATATTAGTTGGAGATTTGCAACAATTTGAAAAATGCACAGATAAACCACATAGCCTAGAAATATTGAAAAAATTAAGAAAAAGTTAAGTATGTCATGAATGCATAAAATATAGCTACTGGTCTATTTTATCACTTACTACAATGAACTATAGATAAATGTATTATAAGAAGTTAAAATTGGCTGGATGAGGTGGTTCCCACCTGTAATCAGAGCACCCTGGGAGGCTGAGACAGGAGGATCACTTGAGGCACGTGCTTACAGTCGTAACTACTCAGGAAGTTGAGGCAGGAGGATCACTTGAGCCCAGGAGTTTGAGGTTACAGTAAGCTGTGATCATGCCACAACACTCCAGCCTGGGCAACATAGCCACACCCTGTCTCTACAAAAAAATTGTTTAAAAAATTAGCTGGGTATGGCAATGCACACCTGTAGTCCCTGTTACTTGGGAGATTGAGGTGAGAGAGAATCACTTGAGCCCAGGAGGTTAAGCTTGCAGTGACCCATGATCATGCCACTGCACTCCAGCCTGGGTGACAGAGGGAGACCCTGTCTCAAAAAAAAGAAAAAGAGAAATTGTGATGCACTATTAAATCATAACTGCATAAAATTAGTACACACTGTACTACTATAATTTTATAACCGCCTCCTGTTGCTGTTGCAGTGAGTTCAATTGTTTCGAGTATCCACTTAAAATGCTGTGACACTAATTATCGCTGCATGAGCACTTTGTCTCTCTAGTAAATTGCCTATTGCCATAAAAAAAGGTGATCTCTCACAGTTCTCTTGGATTCTTCATTGTCTTGTGCAATGCCCTAAACCTAGAATTACAGCATAGGATCCATGTGAGTGCCACTACTCACGCTGGGAGCACTCCCAGGAAGCAGAGAAAAGTCATAATATTTCAAGAAAAGCTGAATTGCTTGATATGTTCCATAGATTGAGGTCTGTAGCTATGGTTGCCCACTATTTCAAGATAAATGAATCCAGTGTAAGGACTATTGCAAAAAAAGGAAAAAGAAATGCATGAAGCTATACCAGTAGCGTGAAAACCTCGCACTTTTTGCAAAATACTTTTTTTTTTTGAGGTGAAGTTTCACTCCTTTTTGCCCAGGTTGGAGTGCAATGGCACAGCCTTGGCTCACTGCAGCCTCTGCCTCCTAGGTTCAAGAAATTCTCCTGCCTCAGACTCCTGTGCAGCTGGGATTGCAGGTGTGTACCACCATGTCTGGCTAATTTTGTATTTTTAGTAGACATGGGGTTTTACCATGTTGATCAGGCTGGTCATGAACTCCTGACCTCAGGTGATCTGCCTGCCTTGGCCTCCCAAAGCGTTGGGATTACAGGCATGAGCCACCATGCCTGGCCGCAAAATACCTTTTTATCTTATATTCAAAATGCAGCTTTTATGTGGGTGCAGGATTGCTGTAAGAACAGAACACATGTAGACTCTAATGTGATTTGAGACAAAGTGAAGTCAGTATATGACAACTTAAAGCAAAAGGACGGTGAGGATCTAGTGCTAGAGAATTTAATGCCGTCAAAGGATGGTTTGATAGTTTTAGAAAGAGGTTTGGCTTTAAAAATGTCAAGAGAGGCTGGGTGCAGTGACTCATGCCTATAATCCTAGCACTTTGGGAGGCCAAAATGGGAGGATTGCTTAAGCCCAGAAGTTTGAGAGTAGCCTGTAAAACATTGCAAAACCCTATTTCTACTGAAAATTAGCCAGGCTTGGTGGCATGCACCTATAGTCCCAGCTACTTGAGAGGATGAAGTGAGAGAATCACCTGAGCCCGAGAGGTTGAGGCTGCAATGAGCCATGCTGGTACCACTGCACTCCAGCCTGAGTGACAGGAGTGAGATTCTGCTCAAAAAAAAAAAAGAAAAAAGAAAAAAAGGACAAGATAACAGGAAAAGCAGCTTTTACCTACCAAGAGACAAAAGATGAATTCTGAGATGCCAATAAGAAAATAATTGAGGCCGGGTGCAGTGGCTCACACCTATAATCCCAGCACTCTGGGTGACTGAAGTGGGTACATTGCTCTAGTTCAGTTCAAGACCAGTCTGGGCAACATGGTGAAACCCCATCTCTACTAAAAGAAAATACAAAAAATTGACCAGGTATGGTGGCAAATGCCTGTAGTCCCAGCTACTCAGGAGGCTGAGGTGGGAGGATCACCTGAGCCCAGAAGGTTGAGGCTACAGTAAGCTGTGATCGTGATATTGCACTCCAGCCTGGACAATGGGAGTG
>NW_016107417.1:1104253-1129844 GCF_001604975.1 Cebus imitator | reverse complement strand
AAAAAAAAAAAAAAAAAAAAAAAGAATTGAGGAGAAAAGGTATCTGCCTGAACTTTAATGTAGAAGAAAACAGAAAACCACAAAAGACCTTTATTAGTAAGAAAGAGAAGTGAGCAGTAGGATTTAAGGCAAGAAGAGATAGACCAACTCTCCTGTTTTGTGCAAATGCAGTCAGGTTTATAATAAAGGCTGCCCTTATCTATAAATCTGCTAACCCTCAAGCTGAAGGGAAAAGAGAAACACCAGCTGCCAATCTTTTGGTTGTGTAACAAGAAAGCCTAGACAATGAGAACCCTTTTTCTGGATTGATTCCATTGATACTTTGTCCCTGAAGTCAGGATGTACCTTGACAGTAAGAGATTGCCTTTTTTTGTTCTTGTTTTTTGAGATGGAATCTTGCTCTGTCACTCAGGCTGGAGTGCAGTGGTGTGATCTTAGCTCACTACAGCCTCCACCTACTGGGTTCAAGTGATTTTCCTGCCTCAGCCTCCTGAGTAGCTGGAATTACAGGTGTCTGCCACCACTCTTGGCTGATTTTTGTATTTTTAGTAGAAACAGGGTTTCACCATGTTGGCTAGGCTGGTCTGGACCCCTGATCTCAAGTGATCCACCCGCCTCGGCCTCCCAAAGTGCTGGGATTACAGGTGTGAGCCACCACACCTGGCCTGGGATTGCCTTTTAAAATTCTCTTGTTATTGGACAATGCCTTTGGCCTTGAACCCCATCAGTTCAGTACTGAAGGTGTCAAAGTGGTCTACTTGTTTCCAAGCACATTGTCTCTAATTCAGCCTCTAGATTGAGGGATCATAAGGACATTAAAGGCTCATTACACATACAGATAGCACTCTATTGAAAGGACTGTCAACTCTACAGAAGAGAACCCTGATAGAACATCGTGAAAGTCTGGAAGGATTATGCCATTGAAGATGCCATCATTGTTATGGAAAAAGCCTTGAAAGCCATCAAGCCTGAAACAATAAATTCTTACCGGAGAATACTGTGTCCAGATGTCATGCACGATTGCACAGGATTTATGATAAAGCCAAGCTAGGAAATCATGAAAAAGATTGTGAATATGGCAAAAAAGATGGGGATGAAGGGTTTGATAGGGATCTCAGAGAAATTTAAGAGCTTAATAGACACCACACCAGACCAGTTAACAGAAGATGACTTGATAGAGATGAGTGCTTCTGAACCCCTGCCAGATAAAGATATAGAAGGAGCAGTGGCAGAAAGTAAATGAACTGAGACAGTCTAGAAGGAGGATTCTGATTATTCAAGACCACTTTTGACATTTTTTTATGACATGGACCCTTCTGTGATGCAGGCACTGAAACTAAAGCAAATAGCAGAAGAAGGATTAATACTATATAGCAGGCAGGGGTCCCCAACCCCCAGGCCATCGGAACCAGGCCATACAGCAGGAGGTGAGTTATGGGTGAGCAAGTGAACACAAGCTTCATCTGCATCCACACCTGCTCCCCATCGCTTGCATTACTGCATAAGCACCACCTCTTGTCAGCTCATAGGAGAGCGAACCCCATTGTGAACTGCGCATGTGAGGGATCTAGGTTGCCAGCTCCTTATGGGAATCTAATGCCTGAATCTGTCACTGTCTTCTATCACCCCAGAAGGGACCGTCTAGTTGCAAGAAAAGCTCAGGGCTCCCATTGATTCCACATTATGTTGAGCTGTATAATTATTTCATTATATATTACAATGTAATAATAATAGAAATAAAGCACACAATACATATAAAGTGCTTGAACCATCCTGAAACCACTGCCTTAACCCCTTCTATGGGAAAAAAGTCTTCCATAAAACCAGTCCCTGGTGCCAAAAACATTGGGACTGCTGCTATTTAGAAACATTTTTAGAGAAATAGAAGTTACAATGTATTTCCGTAAAGTTACACCAGAGTGTGCCTGCCTCTCCTGCCTCTGCTTCCACCTCTTTTGCCTCTGCTGCCCCTGAGATAGCAAGACCAACCATTCCTCTTCCTCTTCCTCAGCCTACTCAACGTGAAGGCGATGAAGATAAAGACCTTTATGATGATCCACTTCCATTTAATGAGTAGTAAATATGCTTCCTCTTATGATTTTTTTCTTTTCTTTTTTTGAGACAAGGTTTCACTCTCACCCAGGCTGCAGCATAGAAACCTTTTTTTGAGACAAGGTTTCACTCTCACCCAGGCTAGTACAATCTCAGCTCACTGCACCTCAGCCTCCTGGGCTCCCAGGCTCAAAGGATCTAACCTCAAAACCCCATCTCCAGCTGGGCCTGGAGGTTCATACCTATAATCCCAGCATATTTGGGAGATGTGCTGGGATTTTGGGAGGCTGAGATGGTTGGATTACCTGAGGTCAGGAGTTTGAGACCAGCCTGGCCAACACAGTGAAACCCCATCTGTACTAAAACTACAAAAATTAGCTGGGCTTGGTTGCATTCGCCTGTAATTTCAGCTATTGGGGAGACTGAGGCAGGAGAATTGCTTGAACCCTGAAGGCAGAGGTTGTAGTGAGCCAAGATCATGCCACTGCACTTTAGTCTGGGCCACAGAGCAAGACCCTGTCTAAAAAAAAAAAAAATAGTAATTAATTTAAAAACAAAAACCTGTCTCTACAAAAAATATGAAAAGTCTTTCCAGGCATGGTGGCTCACGCCTATAATCCCAGCACTTTGGGAGGCCTAGGCTTGTGGATCATCTGAGGTTGGGAGTTCAAGACCAGCCTGACCTAACATGGAGAAACCCTGTCTCTATTTAAAGAATACAAAATTAGCTGGGTACAGTGGTGCATGCCTGTAATCCCAGCTATTTGGGAAGCTGAAGCAGGAAAATGGCTTGAACCTGGTAGGCGGAAGTTACAGTGAGTTGAGATCATGCCATTGCATGCCAGCCTGGGCAACAAGAGCAAAACTGTGTCTCAAAAAGAAAAGAAAAGAGAAGAAAAATCAGCTGGGCACAGTGACAATTTGGGAGGCCAAGGTGGGTGGATCACTTGAGGCCAGGAGTTCGAGACCACCCTTGCCAACATGGTGAAACCCCGTGTCTAGTAAGAATACAAAAAAAGGCTGGGTGTGGTGGCTCACGCCTGTAATCTCAGCACTTTGGGAGGCCGAGGCAGGCAGATCACTTGAGGTCAGGAGTTGAAAAACAGCCTGGCCAACAGAGTAAAACCCTGTCTCTACTAAAAATACAAAATAATTAGCCAGGCGTGGTGGCGGGCACCCTGAAATCCCAGCTACTCGTGAGGCTGAGGCAGGAGAATCACATGAACCTGGGAGGTGGAGGTTGCAGTAAACCAAGATCGCACCGCAGCATGCCAGCCTGTGCAATAGAACAAGACTTCGTCTCAAAAAAAAAAAAAAAAAAAAAAATTAGCTGAGCATGGTGGGTGCCTGTAGTCCAAGCTACTTGGGAGACAGGGATTGCTTGAGCCTGGGAGGTGGAGGTTGCAGTGAGCCAAGATCTCACCACTGCGCTCCAGCCTGGGCAATAGAGCCAGACCTTGTCTCAGTCAATCAATCAATGTAACCAACAAATATACAATTATCAGAGATTTGAAACCCTTCTATTGGTAATTGATAGAACAACTAGACAAAAAAGCTGCTGGATATAAAAAACCTGACCAATATTATCAACCAACTTGATATAGTTGACATTCAAGAAACTCCACCAAATAACTGCAGAATATACATTTTTTTCAAGCACACATAGAACATTACCCAAGCTAGATTATATCTGGGCCATAAGGTAAGTCTCAATATATTTCTAAAGATTAAAATCTATTGCTTGAGGCCTGGAATTTGAGACTAGCCTGGGCAACATATTACATAGATAGACCCCCATCTCCATAAAAAGTAAAAATTTGGCTGGGCATGATGGCTCATGCCTGTAATCCCAGCACTTTGGGAGGCCAAGACGGGCAGATCACCTGAGGTCAGGAGTTTGAGGCAAGCCTGACCAACATGGAGAAACCCCATCTCTACTAAAAATACAAAATTAGTTGGGTGTGGTGGCACTTGTCTGTAATCCCAGCTACTCAGGAGTCTGAGGCAGGAGAATGGCTTAACCCTGGAAAGCGGAGGTTGTGGTGAACTGCGATCGCACCACTGCATTCCAGCCTGGGCAACAAGAGCAAAAAACTCCATCTCAAAAAAAAAAAAAAAAAGTGAAAATCTTAGCTGAGCGTGGTAGCATGTGCCTATAGTCCCAGTTACTTGGGAGGCTGAAGTGGAAGATTATTTGAGCCCAAGGACTTGGAGGCTGCAGTGAGTATGACTGTGCCACTGCACTCCAGCCTGGTTGAAGAGTGAGACCCTGTCTCTAAAGAAAAAAAAAAAGGGCCAGGCGAAGTGGCTCACACCTGTAATCCCAGCACTTTGGGAGGCTCAGGCAGGTGGATCACCTGAGGTCAGGAGTTCAAGACCAGCCTGATCAACATGGTGAAACCCTATCTCTATTAAATGTACAAAAATTAGCTGGGTGTGGTGGTGGGTTCTTGTAATCTCAGCTACTCAGGAGTCTGAGGCAGGAGAATCACTTGAACCCAGGAGAGGGAGGTTGCAGTGAGCTGAGATTATGCCACTATGCTCCAGCCTAGGCAACAGAGCGAAACTCCTCAAAAACAAAAACAAAAACAAAACAACCTCACAGAATATATACTCTGATCATCTGATCACAACGAAATTAAATTAGAACAAATAACAGTAACATATCTAGAAAATCCCCAAATGTTTAGAAATTAAATAATATATTTCTAAAGAATATATTTTTAGGCCCCTTATGGTGGCTCACACCTGTAATCCCAGCTCTTTGGGAGGCCGAGGAGGGAGGATCGCTTAAGGCCAGGAGTTTGAGACCAGCCTTGGCAACATAGCAAGACTGTCTCTACAAATAATAAAGAAAACCAGGCATGGTGGCACATGCCTGTAATTTCAGCTACTCAAGAGGCTGAGGTGGGAGAATTGTGTGAGCCCAGGAGGCAAAGGCTGCAGTGAGCTGTGATTGTGGCACTACACTCCGACTTGGGTGACAGTGCAAGACCCTGTCTCATATGTACACAGAAGTATTTCTGTGTAATTAATGAGTCAAAGAAGAAAACACAAATGAAATGAGAAAATTTTTCAAACTGAAGCATAATGAAAGCATAGAATATCAAAATGTGTGTGGTGCAGCTAAAGAAGTACTTAAAGGAAAGCTTATAATTTAAAATCCCTGTAAGAGAAAAGAGGAAGGTGTCGGGGGGACAGAGTGAGACTCTGAGTGCAGTGGTGCGATCTCAGCTCACTGCAACCTCTGACACCCAGATTCAAGTGATTCTCATGCCTCAAACTCCTGGCTTCAACTGATCCACCTCACTTCAGCTTCCCAAAGTGCTGGGATTACAGGCATGAGGCATTGTGCCTGGTGGAAATATTTAAATTAATAATTCTATGTTTCTAGCTTAAGAAGCTATAAAAAGGCCTGGCGTGGTGACTCATGCCTGTAATCCCAGCATTTTGGGAGGCCGAGGCGGGCAGATCACCTGAAGTCAGGAATTTGAGACCAGCCTGACTGACATGGAAAAACCATGTCTCTACTAAAAATACAAAATTAGCTGGGCATGGTGGCGCATGCCTGTAATCTCAGCTACTTGGGAGGCTGAGGCAGGAGAATCGCTTGAACCCAGGAGGCAGAGGTTGCAGTGAGCCAAGATTGTGCCATTGTACCCCAGCCTGGGCAACAAGAGTGAAACTTTGTCTCAAAAAAAAAAAAAAAGTTTGGCAGTTTCTCAAAAAGTCAAATTACCATATCACCCAGCAATTCTACTCCCTGGCATATACCCAGGAGAATTGAAAACATGTTCGTACAAAAATTTGTACATGAATGTTCATAGCAGTGTTACCAAAAACGTAGAAGCAATCCAACTGTCCATTGACAGATGAATGGATAAACAAATATGTGGTATATTCCTATAATGGAATATTATTCAGCAATAGAAAGGAATGAAGTAGTTATATGCTACAAGATGGATAAACCTTGAAAACCTTATGCTAAGTGAAGGAAAGCAGACATAAAATGATCCCATTTATATGAAATTTACAGGGCTGAGTATGGTGGCTCATGCCTGTAATCTCAGCACTTTGGGAGACTGAAGGGGAGGGATTGCTTGAGCCCAGGAGATCAGCATGGGCAACATAATGAGATCCTCTGTACAAAAAATAGAAAATTAGCCAGGCGTGGTGACATACACCTGTAATCTTGAGGCAGATCCTTTGAGCCAGGAGGCCAAGACTGCAGTGAGCTGTGATTGCACTACTGCACTCCAGCTTAGGCAACAAAGTGAGATCCTGCCTCAAAAAAAAAAAAAAAAAAAATTATGTCTGGGCATGGTGGCTCACGCCTGTACTCCTAGCTCTTTGAGAGACCGAGGTGGATGGATCACCTGAGGTCAGGAGTTTGAGACCATCCTGGCTAAAACAGTGAAACCCTGTCTGTACTAAAAATACAAAAAATTAGCCAGGTTTGGTGACACACGCCTGTAGTCCCAGCTACTCAGGAGGCTGAGACAGGAGAATTGCTTGAACCTGGGAGGCGGAGGTTGCAGTGACCCGAGATCAAGTCACTGCACTCCAGCCTGGGTGACAGAGCGAGACTCCATCTCAAAAAAAAAAATGTAAAAAATTAATTATAAGGTCAGGCGTGGTGGCCCATGCCTGTAATCTCAGCACTTTGAGAGGCCAAGGCAGGTGGATAACCTGAGGTCGGGAGTTCGAGACCAGCCTGGCCTACATGGTGAAACCCCATCTCTACTAAAAATACAAAAAATTAGCCAGGTGTGGTGGCGGGTGACCCAAGATCGTGCCACTGCACTGCAGCCTAGGCAACAGGAGTGAAACTCTGTCTCAAAAAAAAAATTAATTATAAAAATGAAAATTTCAGAATTGACAAATCCATATAGACAGAAAGTAGATTAGTAGTTGCCAGGGAAGAATTGGAACTGACTGCCAGTGAGCACAGGGTTTCTTTCTAGGATGATGAAGATGTTACACAATTAGATGGTGGTAGTGGTTGCACAACATAGTGAATATACTAAAAAAATCCACTGAATTTTACACTTTAAAATGGTGAATTTTGGAGGCTGGGCACGGTGGCTCATGCCTATAGTCCCAGCACTTTGGGAAGCCAGGGCGGCCGGATGGCTTGAGTTCAGGAGTTGGAGACCAGCTTAGCCAGCATAGCAAAGTCCCATCTCTACAAAAAATACAAAAATTAGCCTGGCGTGGTCATGCATGCCTGTAGTCCCAGCTACTTGGGAAGCTGAGGCTGGAGAATTGCTTGAGCCTGAGAGGTCAAGGCTGCAGTGAGCCGCAGTCCTGCGACTGCTCTCCAGCTCATGTGACAGAGCAAGACCCTGTCTCAAAGAAAAATTAGGCTGGCTGCAGGGGCTCACGCCTGTAATCCCAACACTTTGGGAGGCCAAGGTGGGTGGATCACGAGGTTGGGCATTCAAGACCAGCCTGGGCAACATAGTGAAACCCCATATCTACTAAAAATACAAAAAATTAGTCGGGTGTGGTGGTGGGCACCTGTAGTCCCAGCTACTCAGGAGGCTGAAGCAGGAGAATCACTTGAACCCAGGAGGTGGAGGTTGCAGTGAGCCAAGATCGTGCCATTGCACTCCAGCCTGGGTAACAAGAGTGAAACTCTGTCTAAAATAAATAAATAAATAAAATAAAATAAAATAAAATGATGAATTTTATGTTATGTGTAGTATAGCTCAAAAAAAAAAAGAAAAAAAAAAAAAAAACTGAGCACCGTGCCATGCACCTGTAGTCCCAGCTACCCAGGAGGCTGAGGTGGAAGGATTGCTTGAGCACAGGAGTTCGAGACCACCCTGGGTGACAAGTGAGACCCTGTCAAAAAGAAGAATAAGATATATATATATATATATAATTTTTTTTTTCTGAAACGGAGTTTCGCTCTTGCTGCCCAGGCTGGGGTGCAATGTCATGATTTTGGCTCACTGCAACCTCTGCCTCCTGGTCTCAAGTGATTCTCCTGCATCAGCCTCCTGAGTAGCTGGGATTACAGGCATATGCCACCACACCTGGCTAATTTTTTATATTTTCAGTAGAGATGGGGTTTCTTCATGTTGGTCATGCTGGTCTTGAACTCCACCTACCTTGGCCTCCCAAAATGCTGGGATTACAAGCATAAGCCACTGCACCCAGCCAAGAAAATATTGACTAACTGATTGAGACAGGGTCTCAACGTCACCCAGGCTAGAGTGCAGTGGCACAATCTCAGCTCATTGCAACCTCTGCCTCTGGGTTCAAGTGATTCTCATGCCTTAGCCTCCCGAGTAGCTGGGATTATAGGCATATGCTACAATACCACCCGGCTGGGTTTTTTGTTTTTTTTTTTGTATTTTTAGTAGAGGCGAGGTTTCACCATGTTGGCCAGGCTGGTCTCAAACTCCTGATCTCAAGTGCTCTGCCTGCCTCAGCCTCCCAAAGTGCTGGGATTACATGTGTGAGCCACCACACTGGCATAAGAAAAAGAAAATAAAATAAGCTAGAAAAAGAACAAGTTAAGTCCAAAGGTAGGAAATAATGAAGAGCAGAAGTTAATGAAATAGAAAATACACAGAGGTTGGGAATAGTGGCTTACGCCTGTAATTCCAGTTCTCTGAGAGGCCAAGGCAGGAGGATCGCCTGAGCCCAAAAGTTCAAGACTAGCCTGGCATAGTGAGATGCCATCTCTACAAAAACTAAATTTAAAAAATTAGCTGAGCGTGATGGGGCAGGCCTGTCGTCACAGCTACTTGGGAGGCTGAGGTGGGAGGAAGCTTTGAGCCTAGGAGAGAGAGGCTGCAGTGATCCATGATTGCACCACTGCACTCCAGCTTGGATGACAGAATAACATCCTGTCAAAAAAGAGAAAATACACACACACACACACACACACACACACACACACACACACACAGAGAGAGAGAGAGAGAGAGAGAGAGAGAGAAAGAGAGAGAGAGAAATAGCAAAGCCAAAAGTTTATTCTTTGAAAAAAAAATAAAATTTATAAAACCATATCAAGACTGATTAAAAAAAAAAATACAGGCCAGTCATGGTGGCTCATGCCTGTATTCCAAACACTTTGAGAGATCAAGGCTGGTGGATCACTTGAGGCCAGGAGTTCAAAACTAGCCTGACCAACATGGTGAAACCCTGTCTCTACTAAAAGTACAAAAAATTGCCAGGCATGGTGGCTTGCACCTGTAATCCCAGCTACTCAGGAGGCTGAGGCACAAGAATCACTTGAACTTGGGAGGTGGAGGCTGCAGTGAGCTGAGATCGTGCCACTGTACTCCAGGGCAACAGATTGAGATCTTGTCTCAAAAAAACAAGCATACAAACAAAAACCAAATTACCAATTATTAGTAATGAAAGAGTAGATGTCAGTTTAGAATGTTGTTAAGATGATAAAAAGGAATATTGTGAACAACTTTATGGAAATAAATGTGACAACTTGAATGAAATAACCCTTTTTTGAAATTTATTATTTATTATTTATTTTTGAGACAGGGTCTCACTCTCTTGCCCAAGCTGGAGTGCAGTGGCAGCCATGGCTCACTGCGGCCTCCACCTCTGGGGCTCAGGTGATTCTCCCACCCCAGCCTCAGAAGTAGCTGGGACTAGAGGTGGGTGCCACCATGCCTTGCTAACTTTTTGTACTTCTTTGTAGAGACAGGGTTTTACCATGCTTTGTAGGTTGGCCTCGAACTCCTGAGCTCAAGCAATCCACTTGCCTTAGCCTCTCAAAGTGCTGGGATTATAGGTGTAAACCACTGTGCCTGGCCAGAATCTTTTAAAAACCACTAGAATAAAGTGGATTTACCAAGGTAACAGAATACAAAGTGAATATACAAAAATGATTTGTATTTCTGTGTTCTAGCAACAATGGAAAAATGAAAAAAAAATTTAAATCCACTTATAATAGAATAAAACATTAGGAATAAATTTAGCCAAAGATAAGCAAGACTTCTACACTTAAAACTAGGCTGGGTACAGTGGCATATGACTACAGTCCCAGCACTTTGGGAGGCTGAGGCAGGAGGATCACATGAATACAGGAGTTCCAGACCACAGACCAGCCTGGGTGACATAGTGAGACCCTGTCTACAAACAAGACAAAAAAATACCAGTTTTTAAAAACTGACTAACTCTATTTGATTTCAAGATTTATTGCGAAGCTACACAAATCAGGACAGTGTGATGTTGAGATAAACATATCAATGTGAAAGAATGGAGAGGATAGCAGTAGTCCCAAACTTATATGGCCAAATTATTTTTGATGACATTGCCAAGGTAATTAAGTGGGTAAAATGTCTTTGAATGAATGAGGCTGAAACTGTATATCCACATTAAAAGAAAAAAAAGAAAAAAACTGTATATCCACATTAAAAAGAAAAAAATCTTTTTGAAACTTGAACTCTAAATGAAATAGAAAATACACAAAAAAGTGGAGAAAATTAGCAAAGCCAAAAGTTGGTTTCTTGAACTAAATTAATAAAATGAATGAGTCCCTAGTAAGACTAAGAAATAAGGAGAGAAAATACAAATCACCAGTTATCAGGAATGAAACAGTGAAAATTAATTCAAAATAGATTTTAAACCTTTAGGTTTAAAAGCTAAAACAATGAAATATCTGGATAAAAATAGAAAGTATTTGTTACTTTGAGGTAGCTAAACATTTCTTAGGACATAAAAAGAGTAATAATTTTGAGAATCTCTTGAGTCCCAGAGGTGGCGGTAACCCAAATTGGCCTCAAGCTGGCACTGTTGTAGTTTTCTTCTGTTTCCAGACCAATTCAGAAACCTGCTCCTTTCCCATGTTGACTTTAGTTTCTTGGTAAATTAGCTCCTTAAAACCTTCAAGCTACTAGTGACTTTGTCTGAGGGTGGATAAATGTTGCCACACCTGAGTCAATAAAGAATGAATCAGTGTAGCCTTCATGGAGGGGTGTGGTACTGGTAGTTACCGTGACAGCCGGAGACACCAGAGAGAACTACGAAATGGGAATAGAGGGAAGCAGGCAGTGTAGGAATGGAGTGAGGGCATGTCCCCTCCATGCTTCCTGACAGCATCTTCCTTGATGTCTCTGCAGCACCACACCAGTGGCCTCTATGACACTGCTCTGCCTTGGTTCTCCTGCCCTCTCAGCACTCTCCCCTCTGGTTTGCTGGATCTTCTTCCACTATTTTCTGGAGAAATTGTCCCAGTGCCATGCTTGGTCTTCTCTTTGCCTGTGTCTCTTTAATCTCTCATCCGTGCGCATAGGTCAGTTCTGTGCAAGTGATTTCCTTGTCCCCTGGATACTGCCCCTCCCCTTACCTCTCTGCTGGACTTGACCTCTCTTTCCATTTCCTACCATATGTTTCCATTTGGGTGTCCTGTCGTCATCTCAAACCAAACATGTAGAGAATTAAGCCTGTCTTCCCCCTCCCAGTTTCCATTTTTCTTCCCATGGCATCAGCGTTCTCTCACCCACCCAAACTCAAAACCTGAGTCATATTTGACACCTCCTCCCCATTCTTCCCTTCCCAAATGCAAGTTTTGCCAGCTTCCTTTGCAACATCTCTTATAGTTCTTTGTCCTTTCTATTCTGTCTGCTAATCTAGCATCTCAGTACCCCATGTCTTGAATATTTAATAGCTTCTTGCTTGGTCACCTTTCCTGCTGTTTCTTCTCCATCTAGTCTCTCTCATACCTAGCTAGACATAATTTCCAGGATGATTACTGCTACCTCTCTCCTGCTCAGAAACCTTCAGGTGCTCTCATCACTATATATGAAGTCCAGACTCCTTAGCCTCAGGCCCAAGAGCCTTTTTTTTTTTTTTTTTGGCCGCAGCCTGCCTCACTTAATCCTACATGATTAAGAATACAGGGACTCTAGGATCACACTCTAACTCTGACTCTTATATGCTGTGTGACCTTGTGACCTGGGCAGCTACTTAACTGGTCTGTGCTGGAGTTTCCTCTTTAAGTGTTTTTTTTTTTTTTAAGAGACGGGTTCACCATGTTGGCCAGGCTGGTTTTGAACTCCTGACCTCAAGTGATCCACCTGCCTTGGCCTCCCAAAGTGCTAGGATTACAGGTGTGAGTCACCACGCCTGGCCTTTAAAAAAATTTTTTTTTGCGATGGAGTCTCACTCTGTTACCCAGGCTGGACTACAGTGGCATGATCTCTGCTCACTGCAACCTGTGCCTTCCGGGATCAAGCGATTCTCCTGCCTCAGCCTCCTGAGTAGCTGAGATTACAGGTGCGTGCCACCACACCCAGCTTATTTTTGTATTTTTAGTAGAGACAGAGTTTCACCAGCATGGTGAGCTGAGATCGCACCACTGCACTCCAGCCTGGGTAACAGAGCAAGACTTTGTCTCAAAAAAAAAAAAAAAAAGTTCTATACTCATTTCTAGGGTTTTGGTGACCCAGTAAGCACTTAAATGCTATTTTTTTCTGATTTTATGTGCAAACCTCTGTGGTTTTCACAGAGGGAGTGGTATATATTTCACAGCTCTGCATACCTAGCACGTGGCACACACATCATTCCCTCCTGCTTGCCTTTGTTCAGCCCATTCCCTCAGTCTGGAACACTGTTCTCTGACTGGGTGTGGCAGTTCACCCCTGTCATCCCAGCACTTTAGGAAGCCAAGGCAGAAGGATTGCTTGGCCTCAGGGGTTTGAGACCAGCCTGGGCAACATAGTGAGACTATCTCTAAAAACAGAAAAAAAATATTTTTGATTAGCTGTGAATGACATGTGCCTGTAGTCCCAGCTGCTTGGTAGACCAAGGCAGGAGGATGGCTTGAGCCTGGGAGTTTGAGGCTGCAGTGAGCCATGATTGCACCACTCTCTCTCTCTCTCTTCTCTCTCTCCCCCGGTGTGTGTGGTGTGTGTGTGTGTGTGTGTGTGTGCGCGCACGCATGCGTGTGCGTGTGTGTGTGTGTGTGTGTGTTTGCTTTTTGTATTTCTGAAGTGCTCTTCAAACTGAATGAGGTGGTAGCTGTTTCAGGGGTACTTGAAAGCAGCCATAGACCACACATGGCGCATCTTCCTGGAGACTTCATTTACTTAATTATAAATAATTTCACCTACATTTATGTTAATACAACTACTCCAAGCCGGACGCGATGGCTCACGCCTATAATTGCAGCACTTTGGGAGGCTGGGGCGGGTGAATTACTTGAGGTCAGGAGTTTGAGACCAGCCTGGCCAACATGATGAAACCCCATCTCTACCAAAAATACAAAAATTAGCCAGGCGTGGTAGTGGGTACCTGTAATCCCAGCTGAGGCATGAGAATTGCTTTAACCCAGGAGGCAGAGGTTGCAGTGAGCCACGGTCATGCCACTGCACTCCAGCCTGGGTGACAGAGCAAGACTCTGTCAAAAAGGAAGTACAACTACTCCAGACATACAGAGTAGAATGCAAAATTGGTGAAAGAAACCACTAAGAACATTCCCCATGGCACTGTCCCCTGCAGTGGAAAGGTGGGAAGGCGAGAAGCAGGGACCCCTGATTAGAAGGGGCTAGGTGCAGATGAGGTACGGCAGGGGTGATATCAATGCAGTTGGGGGGAGGTGGCAGTCCTTGTCACCCGTGGTGCTCTCTTCTTTCTGAGAACTCAGACAATTGTCTCTGCCATTCCTAGGTTGCCTTGGGAAAGCACTCGTATTACATGGTTTTCTAACTTTCCACATGTGTAGTCCTTATCTCCTCAAAAACATTCTTATCCTACAACATCTGGAGTGCAGGTGTGGGGTGAATTCAGGCCCTGGTGTTTGCTGATTGAGCAAGGCACTTTTCCTCTCAGCCTTGGTTTCCTTATCTGTAAAACATGATAATACTTCCCTAATGAGGTTGTTCTGAGGATTCAACTAGATAACATTTGTGCAGCATTTAGCACAGCAGATGGCATGGATAGGCACTTAGTAAACATCAGAGCCCTCCCAGCAGTGCCAGGTTCTTAGTAAACATCTGATTCTTGAATATTCCCATCCCCAAATTATCCCCCTACCTACAACTCCTCCCACATTCTCTGCCTCCCTTCCTGTCACAGTGCATGTGTCTACTGAAGGCCACCCTCTTCCCATGTCCTGGTTTCTGGCCCTCCTCACCGTCACAAAGACCTCACTCACACAACTGCCTCCTCATTTCCTGTAGCCTCAGGTTCCCTCCCTACTGGATCTCTCAGAGCACTTCATCTCTCTCTACTCACTCAGGGCATCTCATCCACTGTTGCAGCTTTCAAGGCCATCTAAAAGATTCCCAAGTTTGTATTTTAAATCTAGAATGCCTCAGAATCCGAGACTAACATATCCATTGCCTACATCTCATGTCCCCTTGGAAGTGGCACCGATACTTCGGCAAGTCTAAAATGGAGCTCCAGATTCCTGCCCCACCCTTCCCACAAGTTTTCCCATCTTAGTAATGAGACCTCTGTCCTTCCAGTCGCCCAAACGAAAACCTTTGGAGTTATCCTTGGCTCCTCCCTCTTAAATCTCACAGTCGACCAGTCAGCTATTCCTTCAAAATACAGAGAGCATCTGGCCACTTCTGAGCAGCCCACCTCCCCACACTGGGCCAGATCACCCTCATCTCTCGCGAGGCCGACTTCAGTAGCCTCCTGAGTGGTTTTCCTATCTCTGTTTTCCCCAACTCCACAATCTGTTTTCCACCAACAGAATAGTGTTTTTGAAACATAAGCTTGACTCTGTCATTTATTGGCTTCAAGCCTTCCAGTATCTTCCCCCTCACTCAGAATCAAATCCAGATTTCTTATCATGGCCTGCAAGGCCCTAGGGACCAGCCTGCTCCCTGTCTGCCTTCAATTGCCACTACCCTCCCTAGCTCCCTGGGCCCTGGCCTCACTGGCCTCCTCCAAAGCCTTTCCTGGAACAGGCTGGAAACACTCTTCCCTCCAAGAGCTTCTCCTTGTTGTTCCTTTTGTCTGGAACACTCAGGTGCAGACCTTGCTCCCTTCCTTCCTTCAGGTCTCTGCTCAAATGCCACCTTAGCAGAAGGCCTTCCCTGACCAGTCTCTACCATAGCACGCCTGGCATCCTCAGACCCTTTCTGATCCCAATTCTGATCTGGCTTACTACGGACGCTACCTGACATCATTAACTTATGTGTTTGCTTTTGTCCATCTCCTGACCATCAGTAACACTCCAAGGGGACCTTTGGTGCCTGGCACATAGTGAGTGCTCAGCAGCTGGGCGGGAAGTGTGGCATAGGCTGGAAGAGCTTAATGCAGTGGCCCCAAGTCATGCCCTGCCTTTTGCCTGCTGTGTACTTTTGGGCAACTTTACTTAGTTTCAGTTTCCCTCTCCGTAAAACCTATCTGGAAGGTTTTTTTTAGGAGGATTAGAGATAATACATTTAAAGTACCCGAGACACGATCAGTGCTCAGTAAGACAGGGGCTACAAAGGCTGCTTATCTGCTCTATAGGCCTGTTTCCAAGAAGTTACTAGTGCTGCCTCCATCTGCCCCCAGGATGGAGGGCTACAGTACTAGAAGCAGTTATTTACTCTCTGTGTCATCCCCTGACCGGGGTCCCCTGAGCATTGTTTCTGGCTCCAGCCAGTTCTCCTCCATCCCCCAGCACCATCAGTTTCTTACCAAAGTCCCTTAGATGATAGCCATGTCTGAGCAGGTCCAGCAAGTTGAGACCCTTCTCAGCCCTGCTTTGGATCAAGGTGGCCCCCGATGTGGGAAGCTGAGGTGCTTACTGGGAATGTATAGATATGTTTTGGCTTTATGAGCCATGGGCCCCATGGGTCCTTCTCTAGCAAAGCGTCCGTGTTCGTGAGGTGGGCGCCGCTTAGCAAGCCAGGTCTCTGGCCAGTCAGGGAGGTTTTCCCCAGCTGTTTGGGGAAGGTGAGTCAAGAGTAGTTTCCCTGTGGGCCACCAGGGGGCACCAGAGGTTGCTCGGCTCTTGCAAAGACTTGATCTGTCCCTTAAGGTATATGTCTCCTGCCTCTCAGGCCTAGGACTTTCTCGAAGGAAAAGCGATGTGGTGATGGCTCCACCGTCTCCTAAGTTGCTAGGGACTACGAGTCAAAGCAGGGCCACAGTAAAGGACTGAAGGTCAGGATTCCAGGCTCAGTGTTCTTTATTGATAAGCATTAGTGAACCCCTTGCCCTGGGAGCTCAGCCAGTCCTGCTCTCAGATTCCTAGCCTTAGGTGGGACAGCATCTTTGCCTCATGGATCAACTGTCCATGTCTGGCTGTGCCTAATTTGCCACACCATGGGTCAGGGAGGCAGGCAGCAGGTATTGGAAGGCAATGGCCAGGTCCTTTTCCCCAAGACTGCTCTCCATCTAGGACCGCTTTGCTTCAGCTGTGCTGGCTCTCCCAGGGGGCTCTGGAAGCCTGCAGGTTAGATGGAGGAGCTGAGCCTCGAACACCTTCAGGTTCCACCTGCCAAGGGTTCCTCCACAGCGGGGCTGAGCTGAGTAGGAGCAGTAGGCTCGCGCTTCTGTCCTGAGGTTCTTGGGTGGTGAGCAGGAGAGCCAAGGGCAGGAGGTCCTAGGCCTCATAGGGGATAGAGATGCCAGAGGCTGTGGAAGACGGGGTAGGAGGGAGGGATACCCCAGAGAGAGAGAGAGAGAGAGAGAAAGAGAGAGAGAGAACGAATGAGAATGAGAATCAGTTGAGTCCCTGGATTTGATTTCACCAGCTCATTCTTGGCCATGCCCATAGTCCTTGGGAAACCCCTCAGTTCTAAATAGATAGTTCCTTGGGTCCTGGGTGTGTATCTTTGCCCCCCACTAGCTCATACAGGTAAGAATTATTATAGCAACATGTCCTTCTGAGCCAGGCACCTTGTAGAACCTTCTTGCCTACTCAGCAAGGCCCTGCAACCCTGCATCCATTTTTCCCTCAGGTCAGGGCAACAGGATGGTGGTGCCTGGAGAAGGCCCTGGCTTCCCTGAAAGCCCTCCCGGCCTGTCTCTGACCTGCACTGGAAGCGGGGGTCTCCAGGGTGGGTCTTCAGCACCTGCCACACCTCTGGGGGAGGCTCCAAGCCCAGCTGCTTGGCCCGACACCAGCGCTGCAGCCGTGTGATCCCTGCCAGGGTGGGAAGAAGACTCTGGAGCCTCGTGGCAGGTGGGGTAGAGTCTGAGCTGGAGAATGTGTGTGTTGCAGGGGAGACCGTGCCCGAGGGTCACAGTCACACGGGCGCTTGGGTGGCTTCAGAGACGTGGGTGACGGGACCTGCTGGGAGAGGTGCCTCCGTGAAGCTGGGTGGGTTCTCACCGGTGCAGGGCCCATACTGCCAGGCCAGGTCAAACTGCCTCAGCAGCTGCAGCTCCGCCTCGTCCTCGTCGGGGGGCTGGGGCTCCTCCCCTGCAATGACAGCTGCTCCTCAGTGCGTGGCTGGCCTCAGTCTCCTGTCCCTCGCCTCCCAGCCGTGCCATGTTCCCAGCCTTCCTCACCACCCCTTTGCCTCTGCCGTCCCGCAGCTAGACCTGGTGTTGGGAGGGATGGACATGCCACCCTTCCCCTTCCATCTGCCCCCTCCACCCACGTCCTCTAGGCCCCTCCGTGTCCACTCCTCCTGCCTCCCTCACACCTCAGAGACCTAGCTCGGGTGCCAGCTCCCCCTTGCTGTGCCCAGCGGGCCCCTCCCTCCTCTTCACAACCGGGTAGGAGTCAGTGATGAGCCGCTTCCGGCCCATGGCGGCCACCCAAGCAGGCAGAGAAGGCGGCGACTGCGGGGAAGAGGAGAGACCGGCCAGTGGGCGCGAAAAAGACAGCTGCTGAGAGAGACAGACGGGGCCAGGCCAGCGGCGGGCAGACGAGATGACCCAGACAAGCCGAGAGAGGAAATCGCTGGGGTCCAGGGAGGGATACCTCCCCCACCCCCACAAGCACGCAAACAGCGAAGACTTCACCCAATGGCAGGCCGCCTCTGTGGGGCGGGACCCTGGCTCTAGCCAATGGCAGACAGTACAGGGTGAGGGGCGGGGCAGCGCCGCAGCTGCGGGTCATGGGAGGAGGGGCAGGCTCGGGTGGGGGACCTGTCAGGATGCCCCGACTTTACCACCTCCCCCGGCCCCCATTGGTCTGCTGTGGGTCCCGAGAGACTTGAAGAGAGTTATCCTCAGCCTCTCACTTCCCGTTTTCCCTTCCTAGGCAAATGTTCTTTTCAGCTTCGCTAATCCCCGTGGCCAGTTTGTAACTCCCCAGAGCCCAGCTGGAGCCTTCACTCGGTCCTTTGGCTCGCCCAGCGCTGTGGGGGCAGGTCTGGAGGTCTGAAGAGAGTTTGGGCTAATCCAGGCCCCTTCCCTGCTCCCACCCAACCCCCACCGGCCCCGGGAGACCTGGCTGAAGAATCCCAAGGGCTCTGAAACCTCCTTTCTCACAGTCTGTGCCCAAAGACGCTGCCCATTCTTAGTCCGCATAAGCGTTTGCCTTTTTGCCTCTCCTGGGGTCCCAAGTCCTCCGCGGCCCGCCCCATCACTCAGGAAGATTCCATACTGAGTAGGAAGGCAGAGCAAGGGTCTGCTCCCCCCATCACAATGTGTTTGGATGCCCAGTTAGTTCTTTGGCAAAATCTGCCCTGTCTCTCACAATCATGTGAGTCTGAGAATAAAATATTAACAATAAACCTAACACTCATATTGCACGTACCGTGTGCCAAGTTCTGTTCTAAGCACTTTCCCACATATTAACTCAATTAAAATAGATGTCACAAAGTTTTTGAAAGTAGGAAGTATAGCTAAATGATTATCACTGCTGATAGTCACAGGCATTGTAGGGCCCCAATCAAACTAGTTTCTCTTGTGCCCCAGGAGCTCACAGTCTTACAAGGCAGACGGATGCACGGTTGTAAAAGAGAGGCTATAATTCCTACCAGAAGAGGGAAAGGGTGGGTCAGAGATTGGTTAGGACTACAGGGATGATTAGCATTGGAAGGCCTCCTGGAGGAGGTGGACTGCTGTAAACAATGTCTCTCAATTCTCCACCCATGACCTTTGTCCCTTGGGCTCCTGTCATCACTGACTCACCCCTACTGTTGCCTCCCCCTCACCAACTTCCTGGCAGCAGGCAAAAGTACTGGCCAGTGGGAGTCTGGGAACCAGCACAGGGACCAGCCCAGCTCTAATCACTCTCCTGAGATCCCATCGGGTTCTTCCTTCAAGGGATACCGGGAGGGTGGGGCACAGACTCTTGGGCTGCTGACTGCTCAGAGGCCTCTCCCTCCTCCTTGCCCTGCTCTGGGGTCTGGGTGCTCTGCACTGGAAGAGGGCTAAGCCCCTGGTACAGGTGGGAACAAGAGGGGAGGCTGCTCTGGAGAGGAGATCACCAAAGAGGAGGCAGAGGAGCAGGCCATGTCTTCAGGGTCCACTTCCTGCCTGGCTCTCCCCATTGGTTTCCTGGAGGAGATTTGGTGGAGGAGAGATCTTGTGGGGGCACTGCATGGAGCTAGAGGGCCCTTTCTGCTGTCTTGTTTGGGCTGGGCCTGGTCTCATCCCCCCATCTGCCTTGTGGACTAAGTGCGGCCCACATTCAGGGAGACAGTGTCCCTGTGGAGTTGAGGATGGAAGCAGGGAGGCTCTCTCTACCAGGGCTTGGAAGGGCCTAGGTGCTGAGTCTGGGTCAGGCGCTGAGCACGCTAGGGAGGGATGGCGCCTATGCTCTTCAGGATTGACTACCCCCTCCCCAGAGGGCCTCAGCCAGAGCTCCTGGGCTGTTTCCAGAAGTGTGTGGCACCCACCTCCCTAGGCCACCAAGCCTGAGGGAATAGGGAGCCATGGGTGTGGCAGACCCCTCCTCATTCCTAGTCCCTCCCACCCCTGAAAGCTGATAGCCGTGAGGCCCTGCCACCGCCCAGGGAGCGTGAAATGGGATGTGCCCCCAGGCAGGCACAGAAGCTCCTACTGCCGCCTGGGCCTCTTGCCTTTTCTCCTTGGGCAGCCTCTCATATCCTGAGCTGCTGCTCTGTGGATGTTGGCTGGGCCATCTCCATCAGCTTCCCCAGCTTCGCCTGGCCCAGGCCCCCACCCAACCTGGATGATGTCTCCCTCAGGCTTCAGCTCCTCCCAGACCTGAGAAAAAGAGTCAAGAGTGGTCAGCTCAAGTGCAGGCACCCTATGCCTGGCTTTCGGGCTTGGTGTTGAGGGAACTCTCCACAGGCAGCATTGCCGTTCTCTCATAGATGGCAGTGAACTTGAGCCCCTAGGGAAGAGTTGGCACCCAGGGATTTTGGAACCATCCCTGTCCAACTGGCATCCCCTAACTCAGCACCTGGATGAGGCTGGAGCTTGGCCTGCCCATCCCCAGGTCTTTTCCTTCTTTGCTCTCCGACCCCTTCTACCTTCTGTACTTTCTTGCCAAAGCCCCTTCCCCTACTCAGGCAGTTTTCTGGTGTCATTCCCTAAACTGCTGTCCTGGAGCCTGTTCAGGCTTCAGGCTGGATGGTCAGGCCAGAGGTCTTGGTTGGGTGCTGAGTTCTCTCTCTCTGGGGGAGTGTCCTGAGACCCTTGTGTCAGCCCTGACACCCAGAGGCTGGTGATGAGACGAGTAGGAGTGGCCTTTGCACCTCAGCCTGGTAATAATACCCAAGGCCCTTGCTTCAGGGTCAAGGCCAGAGTCCTGGGGAGTCCAGGAGAGAAAAGAACTGAAAAAGGAACCCAGCACCTTCCCAGGGGCTGAGGCCCACGATGACTGCTCTCAAGGGAATAGGGATTAGGTCTGATTTATCTCAGACAATGTGGCAGGATGGGGGCCTCAGCACTGCACCTGAGCTCCCCACGAGCCCCTTCCCTTCCCCTAGCTCACCATGAGGTTTGTTGGGGAGAGCCAGGTGGAACTGGTTTGGTGGAGGCAGATGGAGAGATGGGAGCAGCTGTCTGGGGCCCAGTGGACTGTGGGGTGGATCCAGCTCTTCTTCCTTCTCCCTAGTGCCCTTCTTCCTCAGGCTTTCAGGCCCTGCCACCCATCCTGAGCTGGAAATCAGTCCCACTCAGGAGATTCCGGGCAGCCAGACTACCCCCCTGCCCCGGCCCCCAACATACTCATACACCCTGGGCCCCATTCCTCATCCTGTGGGCCAGAATTCTTTCAGGCAGCCCTTCCGAGTTCCTCACTGCCCTCCCAGATGCCCCTTCCTCTCCTGGTTCAGGTTCTGTGGTCTAGGGTGCTTTTGGGTGCCTGAGCTTGAGGGGAAGGAAGGGGTCTCTGAGTTTTTCTGCCACTGTTGTCCTCTGTCCTGACCCCACCACCCTCCACACCTCCTCTTCTAGTCACCTCCTCTGGTTACCTCCTCTGGTCATGTCCTCTAGTCACCTTAGTGTGGCCCTCCAGGCTCTGGAGCAGTTCCGGGAAGACTTGAAAAGAGGCCTCTGGCCATTCCTCACCTTGGCCACCAGGTGTCAGACTTTGCCCAGCTGGGAGGAAGGTTCTAGTTAACCATTTCCACCCCATCAGCCAGGTCTCTGAGAGAAACTGGAGCAAGTTGGTAAGGAGCCTAGAGGTGACCGCTGGACTAGCGAGACCCTGAAGGTTGAGACTGGGGAAAGGACCAGAACTCTGGCTCCACCGCTTTCCCCCAGATTCCCCTCACTGCCATAGCCCCCACACCACCCCACGACAAGGGCTTTGTCCCCTGCTGGGAAGTTCGGGAACCAGGCTGAGTCAGGGAGCTTGAGAATTGAAGGAACAAAGGCAGGGGCAGTTGTTAGCTCCACAGCAGAAGGGGAAGCTAAGACGGAGCTGCCCATTGGAGTGCCAGCCAGGCCTGAGTCACTAGCCCTTGCCCTCTAGGTTAAGGGGAACAGAGGGCCTCCCTTTGCCCTTCCCCATTTGGGGTGGCTGTGGCAAGTGAGAGTGTGTGTGTGCATGTGTGTGTAAGCTCAGTGCTTGAATGAGTCTCTAACGTCGTGAGGGGGCCTGTAAGTCTTGGATGTTGGTCAGTCTTTGCAAAAGTGGAAAACTGGCAAGGTCTGAGTATTTTGCCATATCCCATCAGAACCTCCTCTAGCCTCACTTCCCCCAGAGGTTGCCCCTGCCCCAAGTGACAGTTCTCTATTTTATGCTCATTCTTTTTTTTTTTAAAGATGGGGTTTCACCATGATGGCCAGGCTGGTCTTGAACTCCTGACCTCAGGTGATCTACCCACCTTGGCCTCCCAAAGTGCTAGGATTACAGGCGTGAGCCACCGCGCCCAGCCTATTTTATGCTCATTCTTTCAAACATAGGTGTGTTTCCAAGCACCCAAGATGACAATGAGATTTCTAATCTACACATGCTATCTGGAGATGACAGAGAGGAGGGTCTTCTCTCGCCCATTCTCCCTATCCTTGTGGAGACATAAGGACTTCTAGAGATAACACACCCTCCACCCCTTGACATTGCAAGGCCTTAGATTCTGATGTTGGCTTCTGGATACCTGGGCCACTAATTCTGAGGCCATATTTAAGAGGTAGAACCTTGATAACCAACAAAACTCATCGAATCTCCTGATGCAGCTCCGGATGGAAAGCCAATGACTCACAGAAAACGCCGATGCCCTGTGATCTCTCAGGTGCTCCCTGTGCAGTAATGCTGGCATTTTCACAAGATGCCCGTGGGACATAATACCAAAACCTGAAGAAGCAGCTCAATCCCCTGTCACCATCATTAGGGGCTATATTAGAGAGAATTCAAGAACTCAGACTCTGAAGTGCCCACTCTGACGGTCTGTTTCCCTCCACTGACCACTCTGCCTACTTTGCCTGGTTCAGTGGCTCCCAGCCAATTCCAGTAGCTTCCAGCAGCCTGGAATCCCCCACCCCTTGATTCTCTGCCGTTCCTGCCTTGCCAGTCCTCAGCCTTGGAAAATGCCCTTTTCTCCACTCTGTCCCTCCCTCTGGCATGCTAAGGAATATCACCGCCCATGCTGACAGGTCCACGGCAAAGGTGCCTGTTGATATCACTGGGTTCTGTTTGGCTGCCCAGACACACTTTGGCTCTCCTCTGGTTGTCTAAAGAGACCACAGATGCACCATCACGCCTGGCTAATTTTTGCATATTTTGTAGAGACAGAGTTTCTCCATTTTGACCAGGCTGGTCTTAAACTCCTGGGCTCAAGTAAGCCTCCTGCCTCAGCTTCCCAAAGTGCTGGGATTACAGGTTGAGCCACTGTACCTGGCCTTTTGTCTCAATTTCCAAAACACTATTGTCTTGACACATTTAAAAAAATTTTTCTCTAACATAGCAACCTTATTAACTGATGTCTTGACATTCTTTAAATCAACATAAGGGCCAGGCACAGTGGCTCACGCCTGTAGTCCCAGCACTTTGGAAGTCCAAGTCAGGAGGATCACCTGAGGTCAGGAGTTCGAGACCAGCCTGGCCAACAGTAAAACGCTGTCTCTACCAAAAATACAAAAATTAGCCGGGCATGGTGGTGCATGCCTCTAATCCCAGCTACTCGGGAGGCTGAGGCAGGAGAATCACTTAAACCTGGGAGGTGGCAGTTGCAGTGAGCCAATCGCTTTCATTGCACTCTAGCCTGGGCAAGAGAAGTGAAAAACCCTGTCTCAATAAATAAATAAGTCTTGGGTCAGTTAAATTTAAGTCAAATTATCGAGGTTTGGTTGGGTGCAGTGGCTCACACCTATAATCCCATCACTCTGGGAGGCTGAGGCAGGCAGATCACTTGAGGTCAGGAGTTTGAGACCAGCCTGGACAACATGGTGAAACCCTGTCTCCACTAAAAATACACACACACCAAAAAAAATTAGCCGGGAGTGGTGGCACACACCTGTAATTCCAGCTACTTGGGAGGCCGAGGTGGGAGAATCACTAGAACCTGGGAGGCGAAGGTTGCAGTGAGCCAAGACCGCACCATTGTACTCCAGCCTGGAGACAGAGCAGGATTCGGTCTCTAAATAAATAAATAAATAAATAAATAAATAAATAAATAAATCAAGGTTTTACTGTGCCAGGCATTACACTAAAATGCTGTAGGGGTCAGGCACAGTGGCTCACACCTGCAATCCCAGCACATTAGGAGCCCAAGGTGGGCAGATTGCTTGAGGTCAGGAGTTTGCGACCAGCATGGCCAACGTGGTGAAACCCTGTCTCTACTAAAAATACAAAAATTATCCAGGCATGGTGGTCAGTGCCTGAAATCCCAGCTACTTGATAGGCTGAGGCAGCAGATTTTCTTGCACCTGGGAGGCAGAGGTTGCAGTAAGCTGAGATGGTTCCACTGCACTCTAGCCTGGGCAACAGAGAGACTCCATCTCAAAAATAAACCAAACCAAAACAAAACACTAAAATGCTGTAGGGAGGCAAAGATGAATAAATCGTGAGCCTTGCCCTCCAGATGTTATTTGCTTGAAAAAGACAAATATACTTTACTAACTCTTACTCTGCCCCATCTCCATCTGTCTAAATTCTGTCCATCCTCCAAGAATAGTGTCAAATCCCACCACATGCACTTATGCAAAAGGTAACTATTGAGCACTTGCTGTATGCTCTGCACTGGAAATACAGCCATACAAGTCAGCAATAACTTCAGATGCTGTTTTCTCCCCTAACAGGGCTCACAGCCTAGAGGGCCTTTGCTAACTAGATGCAGTCTCTCCTTCCTAGTCTTCTGTAGTATTTTGCCTGGGTCTTTCTGCATTTAATTGAATTCTGCCTTGTATTCTAGCATTTGGAGGGAGGGGTTTCTATTCCCTTTTCTGGATTGTTTTGTTCAACACACTCATTGAGCACCTTCTTTAGGCTGGAGTCTAAGCTGGGTGCTCATATAGAGAGAAGAGGAAGACTCAAAGCTACTCCCAAGAAACTCAATAGGATAGTGTTGTGTAAGCTCTCTGATGATAGGAACTCCACCTTACTTACCTCTGTATTCTTTTAGCCCCTTCTTAATGCTTTGCATATCATAGGCTACAGCTGATTTTGTCTGTGTATGGAGACAGCCCTGATACCCTCTCCTTTCTATCTTGTTAGGCAAGGGTCAGGGCCTGCAGATGCCCCTGGCCATACTTAGGCAGATGTCTCGACCTGAGGAGTCTGGACCCCTCAGGGTGGGGCATGTTCCCTCTAACTTGGGCCAGGTGATTCAGGGACATTCAGCAGAGCTGGCTTGCCCCACCCACAAGCAAGTGAATAGCTCCTGCACCTACACCTGACCTCTCCCTTTTCTAGTGGTCTTGCACTTGCCAGCACCTCCGTGTCTGCCTCGCACAGATATGCCTCTGGCCCTTATATTTCAGGTACATTGATCTTTTCTTCCCAAGTAGATTGTAAGCTCCATAAGGGCAGGAGCCAAATTAAGTTTTAGGCTTCTTTTGGCTTTTCTACACCAGTTGGCACAGTGCCAGCCAGGTAATGAGGTCTTTAAAATATTTGTCCACTGATTGACATTGCCATCATTTCTTACTTCCTTCGCTTAAGACATTGTCTCAGGCCGGGCGCGGTGGCTCAAGCCTGTAATCCCAGCACTTTGGGAGGCCGAGGCGGGTGGATCACGAGGTCAAGAGATCGAGACTATCCTGGTCAACATGGTGAAACCCCGTCTCTACTAAAAATACAAAA
>NW_016107417.1:1085299-1104084 GCF_001604975.1 Cebus imitator | reverse complement strand
AAAAAAAAAAAAAAAAAAAAAGACATTGTCTCCAGGAGGCCCTTATAAAATATTCATGTAGGATGTGAGGGCGATCTAGCTGCGACATCTGTCACCCATTGACCGCCAGGGTTGATTCAGCTGATCTGGGTGGCTAGGTGGGTGTCCCCTTCCTCTGTCACTGCTCTGTGTGCATCCCTTCCGAAGCTGTGCACTCTGGAAGAGGACAACCATCCCGGATAGAGGAGGGTCAGTCTTTGGTCAAGGCTATATGAGTAGCTGCATTCCCCTGCTAGAACCTCCAAACAAGCTCTCAGGGTCCATAAAATATCCATATATTACCTGGGAGCTATTCATCCATTAACTTAGCCAGTTGTTCCTAACTAAAGTGTCGTGACATGCTGCTGTAGCTTAAGTAATCCGTAGTTACTACAGCTGCTGCTGCTGCAGCCAAGTATCTCAGCTTTGCTGTTCCTATTATCCTTTCCAGCAATCTTAGAAGGGCATTTAATTATGCTGACTTTACTCTGGGGAAACTGGAGAATGGGAAGCTTTCATTTGTCTAAGGTCACTCAGCTAGTAGGTTATGAATCTGAGATTTGAGCTTAGGGCATCCCTTGAATAGCATCTATCTCATTCTCTCACAATCTGAGTTTCTCTCTTTTCCAGAATATACTGTCTTACACTGGAGAGAAAGTAGTAGAATTACAGCTGAGGATTGTGACTTGGTCACAGTCTGTCTCCCTTCCTAGGAGACGAAGGGTGTTGAAGTGAGGGTCATCACTCCTGAAGCCCCAGTGGACAGAGACAGACAGGAGTCCTGGGGAAGCTGGGGAGCGAATGCCCAGGAGCTGACTGCTCAGGGTAGAGCATCAGAGGGTCAGATGAATAGCTTTCCTCATCACATGGAGGCTGGGCCAGAGGGCAGAAATAGAAATTCTAGCCGGGAAGACAGACCTGTGAGACCATTAATGCAATCCAGAAAAGTGAGGATGGCCAGGCGAGGTGGCTCACACCTGTAATCCCAGCATTTTGGGAGGCTGAGGCAGGTGGATCACCAGAGGTCAGGGGTTTGAGACCAGCCTGGCCAACATGGTGAAACCCTGTCTCTACTAAAAATACAATAAGATTAGCTGGGCATGGTGGCTTACCCCTGTAATCCCAGCTACTCAGGAGGCTGAGGCATGAGAATCACTTGAACCCAGGAGGTGGAGGTTTCAGTGAGCCAAGATCACACCACTGCACTCCAGTCTGGGCAACAGTGAGACTCTCTCTCAAAAAAAAGACAAAATCCAGAAAGGTGAGGAAGACCGAGCAAAGGCAGGTTGAGGGAAACCTGGGATGGACAGAAGCTGTGTGGGAGGACTGAGGGATCACGGGGTTTTGGTGGGAGCAGGAGTGGGCAAGTCCGAGTTGTGGACCTTGCCCCACTGCAGGGAGGAAGAGCACCTCTTCCCAGAGCTCTGTGTAACTCCACCGGAGGCAAACAGGGAGTGGGAGCCAGGGACAGCAAGAGAGCCTGAGGAGCACCAGGAGGAGGGGTGAGACCGGGCAAAGACTAAGTTCTGGGGCAAGCATTTTATTTGTTAATACAAGAATAGAAATTCTGCAATAAATATCATCTAATAAATAACATCTCCAAATAAATAAATATTAATACAACACACTTAGAGTCATGAGTGGGTGGGGCTGGGGGCAAGGCCTGGGGGAGCTGCCACCCCACACCCCAAAATGCTACTGCAATGTAAACTTTCAGGAAATCCTGTGGTGTGGCTATGGTTACCCTCCCCAGCCTGGGCAGCCCACAGATATCCTGGGAAAGGGGGCAGAGAGGAGGCACTATCGTGCTGGAAGACAACTCGGGGCAAGGTCCTGACGCTCAGCTCAGCTTTTGTTTGCCACTCTGTGCTTTGGAGACTCCTGGGTCTGGTCTGGTCTGCCCCTGCCCCTCTGCTTTCAGTATTATCTCTTCTGGTTTATAGGGCACCTCCAATGCAGACCCCAGCCCTGCATTGTTAATCTCATCTCTTTTTGTGTAAATTACCACCATGTTTGTTTCCTGAATTGGATGTATAGAGTGATTTGGGGGTAAGGGAGCAACACCCATCCAAGGACAGTGGGGCAGCCAAAGGGCTTCACCCCAGAAAGGCATGTGTGGTGGTGGCCCCTCAACCCCGGCCCCCGTGAGGGGCTGGGTGGGCACTGGCCAAGTGGTGGGCAAGAAGCAGGAGGCCATGAGAGCCTTTGCACCAACTTGAGCAACTTCAGACTCCCTTGAGCATGACTTCCTGTAGAAACGGGACAGGACAGGGTCTACGGCACCTCCTCCCCAGCTCAGTAGACCTTTGGGAGGTGGGGAGGAGACACAGCTGATGGCATCACACCCCCAGCTGGTCCAGGAGAGGGACAGAGGCTCACAGCATCTGTCTCCTGGCTCAACAGGTGTTGGCATACAGGGCTGGCTCTCCCATAGTGGGAGCAGGGTTTGAAGGGGGAGCGAAGAGGAGGTGGCAAAGGTCAGAAGTCAGAAGCCGTGAGCCCCCAGGTGCACGGTGACTGCAGCTGCTGGAGGCTGCATCTTCTTCTTGAGCCGGTTGAAGTCCTTGGCTGAGCGCCACAGCCAGGTCTGCAGCTCCTTCAGCAGCCAGAAGTCGTCCATCTTCTGGAGGAAGTCACTGTGGGCAGGGCCAGGAGTCCAAGTGGGTTCAGTCCCAGGCAGAGGCTGGGGCAGCGGGTAGCCCAGAGCTGCCATGACGCCCGCAATGCTACCCAGCAGGCCCTGGAGGCTGGTGCAGAAGTGGGCCAGGCTGCGGCGCAGCTCAGCAGTGGCGGCCTGACGGTTGAGGCCACGCAAGTAACAAAGAAGGTGGCTGTAGGCCTCATAGTTCTGGGTCAGCCGAAGTTTGTCATTGAGGCTTCGCCACACCTCCAAGTCAACAGTGGCCCTGGGCAGAGTCTCTGCCCCCAGGCGGGGAGGGTTGAAGTCAGGCTCGTTGAAAGGGGGGCCCAGGTAGTTCAGCTGTGAAAAGGAGAGCGTGATGGGGAAGGAGGGCAGAGAAGCCGTGTCACCACCAAGGAGATAGCGGCTCTCAAAGTTTCTATTTTTTTGTGTCCCCTGTCAGTGGCCCTGTCTCCATGCTAGGCTTCTCTGTTCATGGGTCTCCCTGAGTTTCTCCAACAAGGACATCATTTGTTTGGAGGTGACAGTTGAAGCAGTGGTGGTGATGAGCTCTCCTATGGAGAGGTGTTGAAAGAGGAGGAGGAGGAGACGCTCAGGAAAGACGTGCTGATGGGCTGGGTGGGCAAACCTTGGGAGAGTGCCCACTGCGGGGGCAGGACAGAGAGGAAGAGGAGCCTGGAGGAGCCAGGGCGCGAGGCTGGAGAGTGTAGAGGCCGAGGTGGAGGAGCTGGAGAAGGCAGCAGTGCTCAGCAGTGTGGCTGCAGAACAGAGAGCAAGGAGAGTGAGCCCTCAGCACTGTCGGGCTTGGCAAGGAGGTGCCTGGCGACCTTGGAGAGAACGGCTTCTGGGCCTGGAAGCCAGATTGCAGGGGGTTAAGAACTGAGTGGGTGGAGAGGAAGTGGAGGCAGAGGGTGTAGACCACTCCTTCGAGAAATTTGGCAGGGAAAGCCAGGAGAGAAAAAAGGTCGGGAATTGGAGGGGGCAGTGGAGTGAAGCAAAGGTTTTCTGCACAAGGAACAAGTGAGAGATGAGAGGGGCCCGTTGGCAACAGAGCCCCATTTGCCTCTGACACACCTGGGCACACCAGCTGAGGGGCTGGGGAGAGACGGGTACTCAATAACACCCCGAAGGAAGGGTTCAGCTGATAGAAGCAGGGCTGCAGAAGGAAGGAACGGAGGCAATCTCATGAGTAGGACAGGAGGCAGGCTATGGAAGACAGCATGGTGTAGGGAAGAGGGCAGAGCCGTTGCCAACCCTCAGGGGAGCGGCTGGGGCCCAGGGAAAGGGGTGAAGGAGATGTGTAACTGGGAGAGAAAGGGAGAAGCAAGGGGAGAGGCCTGGGATAGGCAAGGGCCCAGGGGGAGGTTCACACGCTGACAAGCACAGAGACAAACTAATTTCCTCGGTGTATCCTGGGGCTGGAGCCAGCTCCCCCGCCACCCTCCTCCCTTTTCCTTCCCTGGCTCCAGAGTAGGGTCTGGGATGTGGAAGAGGAACACGGGAAGAGGGGGCCGGTTCCCCATGGTCCTCGGCTCCTCTGACCCTCCTTCCTTCTCTCCTGGGCTCTCTGAACACCTCTGGACCACCCCCAAATCCTTACAGCATAACCTCCATCCACATCCTAAACCCCCTGCCACTACTGCCTGGGTTCCCTGCAGCCTCCTTCCCCCAGGACCCCCCTAGGAGGCTCAGCTAGGATGGGAGAGGCAGAAGGAAGGAAGGCCCCTGGGTCCAGAGCAGCAGGGCCCCAGGTCTGGGGGCAGAGGCGAGCTGGAACGCAGGCATGGGAGGTGGGGCCCCTCCGTCCCCACCCAACCCCGCCCTCGCAAGAGACACCACAACACGGTGTAAACAGAGGAGACTTCCCCGGCCCCCAGGGGGAGGCGGGTGGCTGGGCTGGCAGCCAGTGGGGCAATGGGCCAAGGCGGGTGCGAGGCCTGCCCACATGCCTAGTCCCGGGGCCAGGGATGGGGAGGTGGGGGGGCCACCTAAGAGGGAAGGGCAGAAGATAGGCAAGACAGGGGGACCGGTGAGAGCCAAAGAGCCCCTCCTCACCCCATCATTTACCAGGACCATCCACCGTTAGGATTCCCCTCCCCCAACTCCTCACTGCTCCCCAACTCCCAGACTCCTATCCTATGCTGGATACTCACATAGGTCCCAGCCAAGCTTCGGAGTTGGTGCTCCAGGTAGCGGGTGAGGTCATAGGTTTTCTGGATGGAGGGACCAGGCCCTAGGTCTCCTGTGCGATTGAGAGCTGGCACTGCAGGGAGGTGCCAGAGCACCGTGCACAGGCACGCTAACATCCCCCACGAGTCCCCTGTGGGCAGGATGGACGGGAAGCATGAGTTCGGCCTGGGACCATGCAGGGAAGCAGCTGGCAGCCCCTCAGGTGTCTGTCCCCTCCTTGGGCTGGGATTGGGGTGAGGGTGGGACACCAGATGGGAGGCAGAGGGGATGGAGGAGGGGAAACACTCCTGGCGAGAGGGGAGAGAGAGAGAGCAGGCATGTGTGTGGTTGAGGATGAAGACTTGGCACGCATGAGTGTCTATCAGTAGAGAGTATATCTGTGTGTCAGCTGAGAGAGTCTTTGGCATGCGTGTCACTGTGTGTGTGCCAACATGTATGTGTGTGTACATGGAGGGACGGGGCCAGGCCTATGGACTGGTCGACCTGCCTGTGTTCTAGTTGTGCCCTACTTCTGCCAATCTCCCAGTCCCTCTGCAGCTTGAGGGGAGTCAAAGAGTGGGAGACAGCACAGTCAGAGCTGGCAGGCTGAGCACAGTCAGCCCTGAGGGAGGAGGCAGGAGAGAGGCGGCCGCCAAGAACAGTCGGCCATAAGAGGCAAGGTACAGAGTTAGACCACCAGAGTCAGGCTGCCTCATGGAGCTAGTTTTGGGTATATGCTGGGCATATTCCTGAGTGTGGAAAGTTTAGGGTGGGGTTAGATTAAAGGAGGTTTAGTGTTCGCTCTCAGGGGATGGTGGCAGTGTGGAGGGCCACCCCATTCTTGGTGTTAGGTGGGGAAAAGTTGGACTTCAGTGAGGCCTTTCCATCAGTCTGCGAGGGTGGGAACAGGAGAGAGGTGCATTTGATGAGCTGGGCTTCTTGGCTGATGGCACTGCAAGGTTTGGACATCCCAGGATACCAGGAGTCCAGAGGCCAGGGTTAGCTGCTGTAAGGAGGGACATGGGCAGTTGGGAAATATGCTTTTCTGGGATTTTAGGTGAAGACCAAGGTGAGGACTCAGTGGATACTTTGGACTGGCAAAGGCAGTTCGGGTTTGGCTAGGGTAGATATAATCGGCATTGGCCTAGCTTAGGTTTAAGGACTGGGTTACTTTAAAAGTTTCCAATTAGTTTAGACTTGGGATTTGGTTGATTTAGTGCGGTTGAGGTTTGAGTCCAGCAGGGGAAGTGGTGAGGTCTGGGCAGGCAGAGGGTGAGCTGGAGGTCTGTGACTTGGTCAGTTTCGATGTCAGACAGGGCACTGCTTGTCATGTCATGAAGAGCAGGGCTGGTTTGGGTTTTCAGCTTGAATAGGTGTGAGGTCATGAGTGGTTTCCTTTCTATAGTTCTTTTTTTTTCCTTTTTCTTTTTTTCGCTACCACCTTCCCACCACCCCTATAGTTCATATTTTACACTGTCAGATTTTTGTATAGCAACATAGGTTGCTTTGATAGCTAGAAATAAATTAGATAGGTATAGCACTTTGCCCATGGTTAGGATGGGGTTTGGACTGAAGAATGAAGACAAGGTTAGGTTTAATCACAGTGCTGAGTCAGAGTTTTAGAGAGGGGGGCTATAAACTAGGAAGACTGCAAGATCCCTTTTGTCTAAAACGTCGCTTATGGAGGCCAGGGGTCAGTGGGGTCTTCTGCAGTGGCCCACCTGGTCAGTCCAAACTCTTTCGGCTGTGTGACTGGCTGGCTTTACTGAGGGAGCATAGAGGTGGGGTACCACCAGTCACAGGGTCTTGATTTGAGGGGAGTGTGTGTACACCTGTGTGTTTTAGGACAGAGAGTAGAGTCAGGCCCTCAACTGCTCCCTGGGGAGACTGGCTTCCTCTTTCCTTCCCCTCTGAGTCTGTGGCTTCCTCCTGGACGCTGCTTTCCTCACTCTTCCTTACCATCCCCAGCTCTTGCTTGACTCAGTTCCTTTCTCTTCCTTGTTCCTCACATCCCAACACAACCCCAAGCCTGGGGATCTGGCAGTCACTCTAGGATCCTGTGAGTACAGGGTAGGATTTGTTTTGGAGACTGGAGACCTGCTACACTGGGCAGAGGCCCTCCCAGCCTTGAGGTCACTTTCAGAATCGAGTCTGACCTCACTCAGAGTTAGCGGCAAGGCTCAGGGTCCCAGCTGAAGCAGGAGCTGGGAGCTGGGCTTCCCCCTTTACCCACGTGCCGGCCAGAGTTCTAGGCTCTGCCTATGTCACGGCCATGAGGTGTGCTCAGGAACCCAGCTTGGGACTTATTGCCTCTCCCATTCTGAGCCCTGTGGGACATCCCTAGGGGAGCTCAGCTCCCTACACAGAAACAGCAGGGGGAGAAGCCTTTGGATAGACAAGAACTAAGTCATCTCGGCAGAAAAAACAGCTCATGAAATTAACCAGACGAGGCCGGTGTTTCCAGGAATATTTCAGTTCTGAGGTAACTGTCGCTGCAGGCTGGGGGTGGGGGGCAGGGGAGAACAGAAGGCTCCGACGACCCACAGAGGGAACCAGAAAAAGGGAAGGGCTCTCAGGAATCCAGAGGGAGAAAAGGTTAGGAGAGGAGAAAGGGGGGTAGGAGGACAGACTCTGCCCCTGCTATGACAGCTTCCACTCTGGGCAAGCCCATGTCTAGCAGCAGAAGGGAAAGCGGCCTGGGGTGAACACCTGCGGTTAGTCGTGAGCCCAGGAACCCAGCACAGCTTGCCTGCCTCCGAGGAGAGTGCGTGGTGGGCTTCCTGGAGCCTTCATCCATCCTCCCTCAGGGTCATGGTGTGCAGGTGGACCCCGGCCATCGGGGCTGTGTCCCGGGTCCCCCTCTCTCCTTCCCCAGCAGTCCTGGCCCCCAGCCCAGCCCCCGCCCCAGCTCTGCCTCTGGCTGCTGCCCACTGATTGTTTACATCCCGTCTTCTGTCTTCTCCGTGTGTTTATAAATCCGGCTGAGCACGTGAGGAGCTAATGAGTGCAGCTCACATTTCCTGCAGCAGCCCCCCCCTCCTATCCTGGCCCCCACTCCCGGCCAGCCCCTAATTCCATCCAGATCCCTGGGCCCTGGGAACCAAGGCCCTCCTCATGAACACACACACACACACACACACATACACACTCTCTCTCTCTCTCTCTCTCTCTCTCTCTCTCTCTGTCTTTGCCCAAGCAAGCGCCTGGCTACCCAGACACAGCTGCATAGGCAGGCGCACCTGTATGCACATGTCTTTAGCCATTTGCCCCTCAGTCAGTGGGCTAGACCCCCCCAAGCTGACCTTTCCCAGTGAGGGTTCAGCTGTGCAGATGTGCCAGGGTGTGGTTAGGGTGGTAGGGCCAGTCAACAGGAGTCTCTGGACCTTTGACTGTAAGAGCTGGGCTAAGAGCTGTAAGCCCTAAATGTTGCAGCCAGGGAGGCACTGCGGAGCTCCGGAGGTGTGGCATGGTGGCCGCAGGCTGGCTGAATCAGGAGCCAGAGGAAAGCCCAGACCAGGACCAGAAACAGTACTGGCTGCCACTGGAGAGGTCTGTTGAGGGGAACTGAGGGATGGCGTGGGTGAGGGATGGAGTGGGTGAGGTCCAGACATTGACTGTAGGAAGCTGCCCTAGAGCATCTCCTGACCTGCCTTCCCAGGGAAAGGCCCACAGAAACCCATCCTCCTTCCACCCTCTGGGCTGCTGCCTCCCCCTCTCTTTCTTCTCTCCCTTCTGACTTTTCCTTGGTTCCCTTTCCCCCAGGCTGCTGAGAAGTGGCTTGGTGAGTGGGGACACATGGGCCTGGGAATTGGGAGACCTAGCTTGGCCACCAACCCCTCTGGTGACTGTAGGCTTGCACAAGGAGGTCACACTTGCATGCTCAATTCCTCCCAGCTGAAACACGCGGGGCTTCATCTCTGCTATCCTCTCAGCATCCCCATCCCTGCCCTTCTCTTCCAGCCTAAATTACAGAAGAAGACACTGAGGCCCAGGGGAAGAAGCTGAGGGTGGGCCAGCCCCCCTGCCTTGTGAAGTCAGTAACCAAGCAAGCCAGACAAGAGTTGGGCTTTGGCTGGAGGGAGAGGGTTCCTGATTGTGCCGCAAGAGGGCCCTGGGTGTGCTCAGGGAGGCCAGGACGGGTGGGGATCCCTGCAGCCCACTGAGAGCCAGAAGCAGGGGGAGCAGTGAAGGAGGAGTCCAGGGCAGTGGTGGGTGAGTTGGAGGGGTAGGTTGAATAAGAGGGTGAGGGAGGGGCTGGGAGAGAGTGCAGGAGCCAGGTGTGCACCAGAGGCGGGCCATGGGGAGGAATGTGAAGTGTCAGTGAGCCAGGAGCTGGTGTGCAGGGGTGTCGTGCAGAAGTGTGATGGACGGGAATGTGGGTCTGTGAATGAAGGGGACAGGGAGCCATCACACCTATCAGGAGTGTCACTTCTGGGGCTGCCTGGTGACAACTGCTTCTTCCCCTGGTGAAGTGTGTGGCTCCAGGTCAGGGAGGGTGTCTGAACTGGCCGGGAGCTCATCTGGTCTGTTAGGGGAATGGAATACGTCCCATCGGGTGAGATGGGCAGCATGTGCTCCCGAGCAGTGGCAAAGGTCAGTCGGGGGCAGTGAAAGCACAGAGGCGTCCCTAGGTCAAGGTCAGAGAAGGAGGACCTGGCAGAGCATCGTGCCCGGTGCCCCCGACCCCCAGTCTTTCTCCAGGGCTTTGCCTGCACCGGCTCATCTCTCTCCCCTTCCCCATCCCCAGTCTCCTGGCAGCCCCTCCCACCCCGGGAGGAGGACCAGGCTGGGACCTGGGGGAACAGGGGGTCCTCTGGGATTGGGGGGGCGGTCTGTAGGGAGGGCTCCAGGAGTCCTGCATGGAGTTGTGGAAAGGAAAGCAGGTGGGGAGAGCAGGCACGAGGGGACTCTGGCGAGCCCCGGGGACTCCTTCGAAGGTTTCCTTCGAGCGGCTCGGGAAGCTGCACGGCGGCGACCAGCTGGCCCTCCCTCCCGGCGGTGACCTCTCGCTCCGGGACCCCTCCCGGCGCTGTGCCTTCCCCCTGTGTGGCCCAGGCGCCCCCGGCCCCGCCCCCTCCCGCTCCCGCCTGGTCGCTCCTTCCCGGCGGCGGGGGCGGGGGCGGGGTCCGGGGCACCGGGCTCTGGGCTCTGCCCGGCGCTGCCCTTTCCCGCGTCAACTTCCCTCCCGCCCGGGCCGAGCGGCTGCTCCCACCGCTCCCTGGCCGGTGACGGACTTTTTCCTGCGGGTCCAGCCCGGCTGTGCCCACCCCCCCCAACAATAATCACTCCCAGGCCACGGTGGCCCAGGGAGCTCGCGGCCGTCGCCCACTGCCCCTACCTGCCGCCGGCTCGGCCGTGGGCACCATGGAGGGTTCCGGCCGCGCGGCACCCAGCGAGGAAGCCGCGAGTCCCGCGGCGTGGCCCGGCCCGCCCGGCCCGTCCGGCCCGGCCCAGCCAGGCTCGGCGCTGCCCTCCGCCCTCCTCTCCTCCCTCCCGCCCGCCCTTCCTCCCGCCCGCCCTCCTACCCCTCCCGGCGGGCGGGGGAGGGAGAGCGGCGCGGCCCGAGGTGTCGGCCTCCCCTCGCCTCCCGCCGCCCGGCCTCGGGCTCCCCCGGCCTCCCTCCCTCTTCCTCTCCCAGCCCCCTCCTCCCACCCGCAGCCTCGCTCCCCAGCTCGGACTCGCTGGCCCTGACTTTTGCGCGGGGCTCTGGGCTGCGGCTCCCGGGACCCGCCTCGCTGGGGCTCCAGGTTGCCGCCTCCCCAGGTCTGCGAGCGTTCCGGCTCCCCGCCGCTGCCGGCCACCTCCTGGCCCCGCCGTGCGGACTCCAGGAATGCCGCGTCCCCGCCTGGCCCCTCTCAAGGGCGCCCAGCCGTGCCTCCCCCGGCCCGAGCCCAGCTCCCCGGCCCGGCCCCGGCGCGGGGCTCCTGAGGGTCGGGGCAGGACGGGAACCGGATCTCGTGGCTGCTCGGCGGGGCGGGGGCCGGGACCTCGGCCGCCTGGCTCCTACCTGCTCGGAGGTCCATGGGGCTGGGGCCGGGCCGGCCGGGTGCGGCTCCTCTCCCGGAGGCTGGCGGAGTGGGAGGGCGAGCCGCGGCTCCGGCGAAGCTTTAATAATCCCATCCGCCAGGCCCACTCGCAGGTTTTTTTCGCTCGGTTTCTGATTTTTTTTTCGGTGTGGGACATTCTGCAAACTTTTTTTTTTTTCTGACGTGTAAAGCTGTAACCACAAATTGTAGCGGCCCTCCCCGGGGTGGGGGTAGGAGGGGGGAGGAGGGAAGGGAGGGCTTCTGGGGCTCCCTCTCCCTCCCACAGCACCGAGGGGGGGTGAGGTGAGGCGAGGCTGTGGCGGTACCACCCTGGGCCTCCTCGGGGAGGGGCCGGGGAGGGCATCAGTCCGTCTGAGGACTCCCGGGAGCCTGGGGATAGCGCTGGCTTCGGGTGGGCTTCTCCCCCAGCGTCGTCGGCCTGGGGACGCCGCCTCCTGCCCCCTGCCCCCTGCCCGGTGCAGGGGTCCCTGGTCCCACCCTACCTCTGCTTCCTCATCTCCAATCTTCCCTCCTCCTCCCCCTTGAGTAAATGCAATGACACATTCTCGCAAATGCCAGCGAGCTGGCCTGGGAGCAAGTGATGGTGTTTTTCCTGCTGCCCTTTGTCTGGGCTGACCGCCCCCCTTGCCTATTGTCCCGCCGCCTGTCCCATTTCCAAAAGCTAGAGCTAAGCGAGGCGCTGGGGCTGGGGCAGGTGACTAACCAGCTCACAATGCCCCCTGCGGGGGAGGAAGAGGGCACCGCAGGCCCACTGCCCGGGCCAGAGGCGAGAAGAGGGCACTTGGCGGGACTTTTTCCCTCAAGTTCACAAGGTTCTTCATTCTTCCTCCACTGACCAGGGAGAATGCACATGGGTGGGGGATTTGTAATTCATTAATCAGCACGAGGCACCGGACCAGTTTCAACACCAGAGGCTTCTAGGGTGACTCAGCGGGAATGCTTCGATTCAAAGCGATGGACAGCCGAGCGTCCCTATTTGTGAAATTCTTCCCCATGAAGACACCCGGCATTCTCCCTCCTTTGGGGATTTGGGTGTTGGGTTTTCCGGCGGTGAGGTGGGGGTGGCTTGGCGGTGAGGGCTCTCCCTCCTTTCTTCCTTCTGGCCTGGGTTGGGACTTACTGGGCAGGATACCTGGGGATATGCCTGGACCCTCCCGGAGGGCGTCCCCTCTTCCCTCTCCAAGGGCTGCTGGGGAGAACAGGCTCAGAGCAGGCAGCTCTTACCCAGGACTGGGGACTGCCCTACTTCATGATTTTCCTGGGGGACAGTCATGTGGTCCCCAAGGCTTGGGTGCCCTATAACCACCACCAATTAAATCACTGGAGAAGCTGCTTTTGTTGTTATTTATTTATTGTTTCAAAGTGGGAGAGGCCAGGGGTGGGCCAGACCTGGAAGGTGAGGTCTCCCCCTGGAGTGGCATCCGAGACTTGTCCCTCCTCCTTCCTGGTGCCCCTGGAAAGGGAGGGCACTCTGCCAGTCCAGCTCCAGTGCCTCCAGCCTGTGTCCCGAGCAGGCATCCTGATCATGGCCAGTGCTGGGTCCCAGGCAGCTCTTCCCTTCTCTGCACTGGAGCACTGAGGTGGGGGGGTGGGGGGGTGGGGAAGAAGTTTGTTTTCAATTACCTCACTGCAGTGGGACAGACTTTGTTGTTGGGTTGTTTTCTCTCTCTCTCTCTCTACTTTCTTCCTTTTTTTTTCTTTTTTTTTTCTTCTAAACAAGAAAAAAAGAGCTGGGAAAGGAGAGCTGGATTGGGGTGGGGGGCAGGGGACTCAGAGGGACCTCAGTAGCAGCTCTGATGAACACTGCCTGAAGGGACCCTTGTGAAATGTGCTCAGAGCCTCCCTCTCCCCTGAACCTCTTCCCTGCCCCCACCAGCCAGGACTCTAGAGTTTCAGTGACATTCTTAGTGGGTGACCCCAGTGACTTCTTGATGCCCATGCCAAGGTCAAGAAGGCAGATACCCATGGGTACATGGCAAGGAGGCCAGCCAGGAGGTCCCCCCAGCTGCAACCCTTTCAGAGGGAGGGAGCCGAGGAGAGGGGAGAGGGAGAAGGGGAGCAGCTTCAGCCTCTCCCTCCGCCTCGCCTCGCTCGCTGTCGCTCCTTGTGGAGTCTGCACAATGTGGTTTGGATTTGGCTGAGCCCCTCAGCACCTTATAAAGCACCTTGCTGAGTCAGGGAGAAAGCAGTCCCAGTGTGGGGGGAGCAGAGAGGAGGGGGCGCTGAAGAAAGGGGCGGGGGCGAGAGAAGAGGGGTGAGACCAGAGAAGGGACAAGACTGGGAAAGAAAGAGGAGACACAAAGAGGCAAATGGGTGGAAGTGGGAAAGACGGGAGGAGGGAGCCAGGGAGGAAGGGGAGAGCAGGGTGTGGGGGAGAGGAAGAGCCGAGCAGAGGTGGTGTGGACGGTGCCGGCCCCAGCAGATATCACCTGGGGCATCTAGAGAGCACTGGCTTGCAGGCACTGAGGGCTGCAGCTCTGAAACAGGGACACAGGCCAGGTGGGGACAGGGACTGTTGGCTTTTCACACAGCCCCAGCCCTCAGTTTCTTTGAGTCTTGATGTAGTGACCCCACAAGCTGGGAAAGTCGTGTTCTCCCTCGGTCTCTTGTCTGGACTTGCCTCCCTGTCCTCTCCCCTCACCTAGTGGGGGCCAGTCCTCTCCCCTCCCCTCCCCCGACGTCCGCACTGCCAAAGGGAAAAGCAGCTCCATCTTCAAGCTGCCAGTGCCCCTCTGCCATGCCTGGGCAAAGGCAGCAGGCTGGGAGCTGCCAGTCGGGTTGGGTTGGGGGCTGGAATAAAGATTGTGCGTTTATCCTGCCAAGTCCCTAAATGGGGGTAGCTGCTGGGGTTTGGGGAAGAAGGAAGAGCGGAAAGACAGAGCAGGAGTGGCCCCTCCAGGGTCTCCGTGGGATGGGGCTGATGGGTGGCTGCCCTCTGATTTCCAGCTGGGGGACCTTGGGAAAGTTCCTGTTCCCCTGTGGTTCTCGGAAAGAGAATCCTGTTAGGGGCCCTTCCAGTGCTAACAATCTGGGGTTGCTGGTGGGAGAGCAGAGCTTAGAGGACACACCAGTCCCCCCAGTTCCAGATATGCATGGGAAAGAGAAGCACTATGTCTGCCCCATAGGTACACTGTACAGCACTTTCTCAGTCTGTGCCAGGTCCTGTTAAGGACAGAGAGGACAAGGAGGACCCATCCCTGTCTTTAGGAATTTCACAGTTGGGGCCAGGAGGGCAGTGGCTTACCTCTGTAATCCCAGGACTTTGAGAGGCCCAGGTAGGAGGATTGCTTGAGGAATTTGAGACTAGCATGGGCAACATAGAGACCTCATCTCCACCAAAAATTTAAAAATTAGCCGGGTATCGTGGCCCGTGCCTGTAGTCCCAGCTACTCAGGTGGCTGAGGCTGGAGCATTGCTTGAGGGCAGGGGTTTGAGGCTGCAGTGAGCTACACATGGTCTTTTTTGCCTGGGGCAACAGAGCAAGACCCCGTCTCGGGAAAAAAAAAAAAAAAAGAATTCCACAGTCTAGGGACATTCATTAAACTGTGTGACATCAGCCGTAGGTGGCAGTAGGTACATTTAGGGCCAAGGAGGATGGTGGGAGGAGAGCTTCCTGGAGATAGAGCTTTGGGGCAGAAATGTGGGTGGACTGAGCTAGAAGGGCGGAGGCAACCCCAGGCAAAGGGCCGAGGTGGCCCCGGGTGCAGCCCACAGGGTTCCGCAGCAGGCACAGAGCTACTCTGAGAGTCAGGAAACCTCCATTCCAATTGGCCAGTGTGGCCTTGGGACAAGCCTGTCACCTCTCTGTGGGGTCTGACCACCTCTGCCCTCCTCTCCATGGGACGGTGGGAGTAGTCCATGAGCTGACAAGGGGCTACTGGTTTGCTGCCTTCTCAGGCCTTTTAGACTGCAGGCCTCACCACCCACAGGGGGATGGCAGATCAGGCCCTCAAGAAGTGTGGCCGGCTGGGGGCCAGAGCTGGCACCAGGTGAGGACTGAGCTGCCCTCCACGAGGGGAGGGTGAGTCTGGCTAGTATCCCACCCTTCCTCCCCACCTGGTAACATCCCCAGGGAAGGCTCTCCAAGTACCCAAAACACCAGGTCACACACAGCTGCATGATTAGCACTGATGGGGTCCTGCCCAGGGAGTGTCCAGGTTCCTGAACTAGGGAAGCCTCTAGCCGGTCTTCTCCTGCCGGGTGTGTTGGAGAAGCCCACAGAGGTGAGTAGGGGCACTCACTAATTCATTCATTTGTTCACCAAACTTTCCCTGAATTTTGGGGCTGGGAACACAGAGAGGAGCCCTAAAGGGAGGCGGGGAGGGGTTGAGGCTGACCTGGTTGTTGGGAGAGGCAGATGCTGCAGCAGCTCCTTCAGCCTGCTGCGATGCTGGCATTTCTCACTGATGTTGACTTTGCTGAAATACTAACAAAGTTTAAGTGCACTCAGCTGTTCCCACAGAAGGCACAGTGCTAAGGCTTTCCGCAGACTATTTATTTCATCTTTACAGTAACTCCAAGACAGAAGCTATCTTTCCCCACTTACACATGAGGAAGCTGAGGCTTCATGAAATAGAATCACTTGTCCCAGGTCACACAAGCCCGGAAGTGTAGAACCAGGACTGGAACCCAGGGCTCCCCAGCTTCAGCAGTGCACTCTTAACTCCACCATGCAGGTGGCAGCCTGGGGAAGGGGCCAGAGGCACATCCTGGAAAGAGGAGTCTGGGTGCTGGGAGCAGACTTCAGCAATAGCAGGACTTGGCTCAGTGCCCCTGGCTAGGAGGCATCTAGCCTGGCACAGCTGATCTCTTCAGGTCACTCAGATGTTGCTTGGGCCATAAAGAGAGTCCTCCCATGCCTGGAGAGTCCTGGCCTGGCACGCAGGGAGACCTGGGTCTCTTGCCCACCACCTACCCCTACATGAACTGGCAGTGTGCAGCTGGGCCAGGCACCTCACGTCGCCTTCCCACACTAGGCTAGAGTGCTCAGCAAGAGCCCTGGATTCCATTAGCAGGGAGCTGGGAATCTTGGAGTGAGCATTAAATTGGGAGTTAGAAGACCACCCTGCCCCCGACTCCCAGCAGAACGAGAGCAAGGGCTTCCCTGTGCTTCCTGAGGGCAAAGTGAGCCCTAGGTAGGCTCAGAGGGTGCACCCAGGACATCTACTGGGATTCGGCATCCCCGGGAGGAGGCCCTCCTTTCCACTGCCTGGTGTGTACGTCCTCCACTGTGCGTGAGCAGGCACCACTGGGGCCCCTGAGGGCAGGAGGGGAGGGAAAGGCAGGATGTGTGCATGAGTGCACACACACACACTTTCCCTTGCCCCCCAGTAGGCAGGAGCCCAGAGGGCCCTGCCTCACCCTAAGCTGGCTGCGATATCAGCGGAAGCCGGGAGGCAGAGGACCTCCTCTGACCTCAGCAATGGCCCTACCCTGCCCTGGGTCCCCGCCTACACCTGACCCAGCTCAGGCTTCCCAGAGGACTCCCCCCTCAACACCCTCTGCTTCTCGGGGAAGCCAGAGAGAAGCCAAGAGGAGCAGGGTCTTCTGCCCGCCCCCTCCTGCCCTAGTGGGGCTCTGCCTCCTGATCTGCCAGGATGTTTGGGTGATGGGTGTGTGGAGGGCAGGGCAGAAGGGATACCCCCAGGTGCTCCCCTCCTCCCTCGCCCGCCAGGAGCTTTCCCCGCCATTCTCCCAGGATGCTCCATTGCCCTGGCCAGCCCATGCCTCAGGCTCTGTGACTCTGTCTCCCCCGGCAGAGGAGTGGGGTTGCCTCTCCCTGGGTTGGAAGATCTTTATCCTGCCCTGCTGAGTCATGCCGGCTCCTCCCAAGCTCTCCTCTCCCTTCTACCCTGCTGTCCTCCCTCACTTCAGGCTTCTCCCAGCCTTCTCCAGACTGTCTGGGCTCCCTAGGGGCCCCTGGGGTCAAAGGATGGACACCACCTTCCCTGGGGCCATCCCAGTGATGGGAAGTCCCATCTCATGGGCCTGCCATTCCAGCATCATTGGGACAGCGCCTGCTCTGCCTCCACAACTGTGTGACCCCCACCCAGTCTCTAACCCCCCATGCCTCCATTTTCTCCATGGAAAACCGAATAAGAGACATCTGAGTGAATATAGGTCAAATTGCTGGCACTTAGAAGCAATCAAGGCCGGCTCGGTGGCTTACACCTGTAATCCCAGAACTTTGGGAGGCCGAAGCGGGCAGATCACAAGGTCAAGAGATCGAAACCATCCTGGGAGTGAAATCCTGTCTCTACTAAAAATACAAAAATTAGCTGGGCATGGTGGCGAGCACCTGTAGTCCCAGCTACTTGGGAGGCTGAGGCAGGAGAATCACTTAAAAACATGGGAGGCAGAGACTGCAGTGAGCCCCAGCGTGGCAACAGAGCGAGACTCTGTCTCAAAAAAATAAAAATAAAAAAGAAGCAATCAATGGTGTTTTATTTATTTATATTTATTTTTGAGATAGAGTCCAGGCTGGAGTGCAGTGGCACAATCGTGGCTCACTGCAGCCTCGACTTCCCAGGCTGAAGCGATCCTCCCACCTTAGCCTCCCGAGTAGCTACAGATGGATGTCACTGTGGCTGGATAAATTTTCGTATTTCTTTGTAGAAATGGGGTTTTGCCATGTAGCCCAGACTGGTCTCAACCTCCTGATCTCAAGTGATCTTCCTGCTTCGACCTCCCAAAGTGCTGGGATTGCAGGTGTGAGCCACCTCGCACAGCCAGTAATGTTAAAGATTCTTGTTACCTGCCCCTCCTACCCTATGCCTCTGTCTCTGCTAATGGTGTCCTCTCTACCCAAAATTCAGCTGCCCCTGGCTAGCCCCCCATGGCTACTCATCTAAACTGGCTTTGTTCTTCTGCCTTCTCCCTGAAGCTGGTCACTATCACCCAGCTCTGCCCCCCACCACAGATGCCGCTCTCCATGGCCCTTGCCGCCGTCCACTTTGTGTTGTAAGTACTCTCTAAGGACCCATCTCATCTCTCCCCTCTTGTGTCCCCAAGAGATTCTTGTAGGACTTCAGTGAGTTGAAGAGGGCTGGAGGTGGGAAGGGTGGAATCTCAGGGTATAGTCAGCTCTGAAGGGATGAGAGGAGCCAACTGGTCGTGACCCAGCCCATGCTAGGCTTTCAGGGTGTCTAGAAGACATGGGTGGTTGAGTCTCTGAAGAGCTCACCCACTTTTTGTTGTTGTTATTGAGACAGTCTCCCTCTGTCACCCAGGCTGGAGCACAATGGCATGATCTCAGCTCACTGCAGCCTCTGCCTCCCGGGTTCAAGCCAGTGTCCTGCCTCAGCCTCCCGAGTACCTGGGATGACAGGTGCCCGCCGTCACACCCGGCTCATTTGAGCTCACCCACTTTCTGGCACACACAGGCATCTTTCCGAGTTCCACCTGTGGTGCTTAACAGAGCACTCTGTACGTGTTTTGGTTTCAGACTTTGGCTGTTGTAAATTTTCAAAATGAAACAGGAACTTAAGGAGGTTTAAAAAGGTCTGTGGTGCAGAGAAAGGAGAGGTCAGAAGAGGGAGACGTTAGGGGAGACTTCGGAGACGGAGACGGGGCAGGGAGAATTTGAGCGGCAAAAAGAGGGGGGCCACATCTGGCCTGGAACCCGGTCAGGAGCTGGGAGGAGCTGGCATTCAGACTCAGGGAATCCCATCACCTCCCAGAAGCTTTTGGAAGCCCCTGCTGTATAATGCCTTGCTGAACAGTGTGGACCTACAGAGAAACACAGCCTGCCTGCCAGGGACGTGGGAGCTGGTGGGACAGAGGGCAAGATGATTCAATACCAACTGGAAGTATGGGCAGCCTGCCAGGAGGCTCAGTGCAGACACGGGCACCTGGAGCAGGCCTCCTCCAACCTCCAACTCAGCAGGGAACTCGAGAAAGATCCCTGGATT
>NW_016107417.1:1046626-1079079 GCF_001604975.1 Cebus imitator | reverse complement strand
AAAAAAAAAAAAAAAAAAAAAAATCCTGAGGGAGCATCTCATTGAATGCTCCTCATTTTATTCAGGAAAAAACTGAGGCACAGACAAGGACCTGATGCCATCTATGAGTAGGGCTGAAGCTGCACCCAGGTCCCCTGACTTTTAGCACAGGATCCTCTTGGGGTTCCTGTACCTGTCTCTAGCCCACACACAGGGTTCCTGGTCACTCCCAGCTCCTTATCCCCCGTGTCCCCCCTTTCTGCATCCAAAGTGGGTTACTGGATATGCCAAATGCACGCCTGGAAGGGCTCCTTGGCCTCAGATTGGAAAGTTACCTTTCAGACCCACAGCCCAGGGGCCAGAGAGAGAGGGAGGCGGGACAGCCAATTACTGTATAGCTTCTCCCCTGAGCTGGGGTGGATGAGGGGCACAGGGGAGCCACGGGGCCCCTTCAGGATCACAGCACGTCAAGGTTGGAAGGAACCTCAGTGAGTAACTTGCTCGCTCTCCAGCCCCTCACCATCACATCATGCAGATGAGGAAGCAGCCAAGACAGCGAGGGGCGGGAACATTCTAGCACGGCTCTGGACTCCAGGCTCTAGGCTTCTTTCTGTTCTAAGCCCTTCAGAAAGTTCCAGTGAGTTCTGACTTTTGGCAAGGGGGTGAGAGGATGACTGAAAAAGGCTCAATAGAGTTGAAAGAGTGTATGTCAGCCGGGGCAGTGGCTTGCACCTGCCCCCAGCTGGTATAAAGGGCAGACACACTAGTGGAGAAGACAGATGTTAAACTGGCAAACACAGGGATGAAAAGAAAGCATATGTCTCCCTTCCCTTCTGCCTAGGGTCCTCAAGGCCATAGGCCCCCATAATCCCATAGGTGTCGGGGCAGAAACAGGACTGTATGAAGACTAACAGCCTCCCCCTTCCTTGCCTTCAGGGAGCTTTGGCATCTGCCCCTGCTCCAGTCAGCTGCTAGAGTACCAGGCAAAGTATGAGGATGAGGCAGGGGAGGGCAGGCCGTGCTGGTTCACGCTGGGTGGGGGAGTGTCCAGAGCGCAGGATGAGGCTTGAGAGAGTGGGGACAATTGTCATGCAGGGAGGGGGGGACTGAGTGGAGGGTTGGAAGTTGGATGTTTCTCTCTGCACTGTGCTGAGTGACTTAGAGACAGCTCAGCTGTTTTGGCTCACGCTGGTTTGTTTATTTTTCTATGCCCTTTGTCAACAGGAATGGTTTACATATTTATTTATTTATTTATTGAGATGGAAGCTCACTCTGTTGCCAGGCTGGAGTGCAGTCGCACGATCTTGGCTCACTGCAACCTCCACCTCCCAGGTTCCAGCTATTCTCCTGCGTCAGCCTCCTGAGTAGCTGGGATTACAGGCACACACCACAATGCCTGGCTAATTTTTGTAATATTAGTAGAGATGGGGTTTCACCATGTTGGTCAGGCTGGTCATGAACTCCTGGTCTCAGGTGATCCATCCACCTCAGCCTTCCAAAGTGCTGGGATTACAGGTGTGAGCCACCACACCTGGCCTATTTTTTAATTAATGAATTAATTAATTATTATATTTTATTTTATTTTTTGAGACGGAGTCTCACTCTGTCGCCCAGGCTGGAGTGCAGCGGCACAATCTTGGCTCACTGCAACCTCCACCTCCTGGGTCCAAGCGATTCTTCTGCTTCAGCCTCCCAAGTAGCTGGGACTACAGGTGTGCACCATCACACCTGGCCAATTTTTGTATTTTTAGTAGAGACGGGGTTTTGCCATATTGGCCAGGCTGTTCTCAAACTCCTGACCTTGTGATCTGCCTGTCTCGGCCTCCTAAAGTGCTGGGATTACAGGTGTGAGCCACCGTGCCCGGCCTATTTTAAATTTTTTTTTTTTATTGAGACGGAGTTTCACTCTTGTTACCCAGGCTGGAGTGCAATGGCGCGATCTCGGCTCACCACAACCTCCGTCTCCTGGGTTCAGGCAATTCTCCTGCCTCAGCCTCCTGAGTAGCTGGGATTACAGGCATGCACCACCATGCCCAGCTAATTTTTTGTATTTTTTTAGTAGAGACGGGGTTTCACCATGTTGACCAGGATGGTCTCGATCTCTTGACCTTGTGATCCACCCGCCTCGGCCTCCCAAAGTGCTGGGATTACAGGCTTGAGCCACCGCGCCCGGCCTTTAAATTTTTTTTTAAGACAGGATCTGGCTCTCTTACCCAGGCTGGAGGGCAGTGGTGCTATATCTCTGCTCACTGCAACCTCCACCTCCTGGGCTCAAGTGATCCACCTGCCTTGGCCTCCCAAAGTGCTGGAGTTATAGGCACAAGCCGCCAGCCCTGGCTGGTTTACACATTTTTAAATATAACACCTAATTATTCATTATTTACTGAGTGCCAGACCCTGTCTGAGGTACATATAGCAACAAACAAAACAGACACGGATGCTGGGCACAGTGGCTCATGCCTGTAATTCCAATACTTTGGGAGGCTAAGGCGGGAGGATCACCTGAGCCCAGGAATTTGAGACCAGCCTGGGTAACAGAGGGAGACCTTGTCTCTACTAAAAATAAATTAGCTGGCCATAATGGCATGCGCCGGTAGCCTCAGCTACTTGGGAGGTTGAGGTGGAAGGATCGCTTGAGCCTGGGAGGTCGAGGCTGCAGTGAGCCATGATCGTGTCACTGTTCTCTAGCCTGGGTGACAAAGCAAGATCCCATCTTAACAAAACAAAACAAAGCCAAGGCCAGGTGCAGTTGCTGACGTCTGTAATTCCAGCACTATGGGAGGCTGGGGCAGACAGATCAGTTGAGGTCAGGCGTTTGAGACCAGCCTGGCCAACACAGTGAACCCCCATTTCTAATAAAAATGCAACCATGGCTGGGCGTGGTGGCTCACACCTGTAATCCTAGCATTTTGGGAGGCTGAGGTGGGCAAATCACCTGAGGTCAATAGTTCAAGACCAGCCTGGCCAACATGGTGAAACCCTGTCTCTACTAAAAATACAAAAATTAGCTGGGTGTGGTGGTGCACGCCTGTAGTCCCAGCTACTCAGGAGGCTGAGGCAGGAGAATTGCTTGAACCCCAGAGGCGGAGGTTGCAGTGAGCTGAGATCGTGCCACTGCACTCCAGCCTGGGCAACAGAACAAGACTCTGTCTTTGGGAAAAAAAAAAAAAAAAAAAAAAAAGGTTCCTGCCCTTGTGAGGCAGACACTGGTGGGGAGGACAGATGTTAAACGGGCAACACACATATGAAATAATGTTGTGATCGGTGCTGTGGCTAGATCAGGGCCTAGCCAGAGGGTACTGGGTGCTGGTGGGGGCAGAGAGAGCCCCACTGAGCCAGGAGGAAAAGAAGTGCTGCCATGTGAGAAGGGGTAAGACCATGCCAAGTGGTGGGAACAGCTAAGGATGCGCTAAGATCCCCAGGTGGAAGAGGAAGTGGCAGGTCCAGGGAACCCACAGGTTGGCATGGCTGTGCAGGTGATCAAGGGGAGGAGACGTGTGGAGAAATGGGTAGGGCTGGCTCCTGCGGGTTCAGGGCAGAGTTTGGATTTTATGACAACCACTGGAGGGTGTAAACACAGGAGAGACAGGACACAATGGACATTTTAGAAAGGTCACTTTGCTGCTGTATGGCAAGTGGCCTGGAGGGGACAGGGTGGAGGCAGGAGACCGCTGAGAGCTGTCACAGTCATCTAGGTGAGAGGATTGGTCTTGGAGATGGAATAGGAGAGCAAAGTTGCCACCTGTTAAATTGCCACCTGTTTGGGAGGCAGAGTGGTCAGGACCTACTGAAAGATTGTGTAGGGGTGAGGGCGAGCATGGGGTCAAGGATGACTCCCAGCATACTGAGCTGGATGCCCAGGGACAGGGGGCACAATTTCCATGGATTCCCCAGGAAGGAGAAGGGAAGAGTAGCCTCCTCCCCCAGAGCTCCGCAGAAGGGGCAGGGGCTGGTGAGCAGGGGAGCAGAGCAGGAGGAGAGGGAGAAACAAAGTGTATGCATGTATCAAAATGTCACTTGTACTCTATGTACAATTATTATGTAGCAATTCTTTTGAAAGTGGGGCTGGAGAGCAAGCAGGGACAGATACATCTGCACTACCGCAGGACCTGAGCAAGTGGGACCTACAGGAACACAGGGATGCCCTGGGCCTTCAAAGAACCACCAGAGCCTTGGTACTCTGAGGAGGATAGGTGTCAGTGAGTTTCTCCAGGACTCCCTTACATTTTACACACGTGGACCCAGAGGCCCAGGAGAAGGGGAAGACCTTCCAGCTGATGCATCTGCACTTGGCACACAGTCTAAAGTCTTTTGAAATTACAAGCGGGGGGCCAGGCATGGTGGCTCACGCTGTAATCCCAGCACTTCCGGAGGCCAAAGCGGGCAGATCACTTGAGGTCAGGAGTTTGAGACCAGTCTCTCCAACATGGTGAACCCCATGTCTACTAAAAATATAAAAATTAGCCAGGCGTTGTGGCAGGCGCCTGTAATCACAGCTACTTGGGAGGCTGAGGCAGGAGAATCGCTTGAACCTGGGAGGCGTGATCTCGTGCCACTGCACTCCAGCCTGGGTGTCAGAGCAAGACTGTCTCAAAAACAAAACAAAAGACAAAAACCATGCCGGGTACAGTGGCTCACGCCACTTTAAGAGGCCAAGGTGGAAAAATAGCTCAAACTCCAGAGTTGAGACCAGCCTGGGCAACATGGCAAGACACTGTCTCTACGGAAAAAAAAAAAAAAAAAAAGCCGGGTGTGCTGGTGTGCCAGTGGTCCCAGCTACTCAGGAGGCTGAGGTGGGAGGATCCGTTGAGCTTAGTAGTTCCAGGCTGCAATGAGCCGTGTTCGCGCCACTGTACTCCAGCCTGGGTGACAGAGCAAGATTCCGTCTCAAAAAAGAAAAAAGCACTTAACGACATCTAGCCACGAGCACATCTACCCTCGTAAAACGTTTTCAGCACCTCCCAGCGGTGCCCCTCATCATCTGGCGGCCCCTACGCCTCTCTGAAGCTCACAGACCTACTCCCTTCTCCAGGGGGAGGAGCCCGCACCGCTGAGCCTTTACTCTTGTTCTTCCCTCTGCCAGGGGCACCGTTCTATCCCTTTCTGCCTGGAGAAGCTGCTATTCTACCTCCAAGGATCCTTGAAGGCAGAAGGAGCAGCCACCTCTCACTCGTGGCTGCTGCAAGCAAGCTGCTTTGACCTCTTTCTAGAGCTGGGCTTGGTGCTGGAGTCCGTCTCCGGCCCAGGGTGGGTCCGATGGTCTTGCTTGCACCCTGTATCCCCCGACAGACTCTGCCTGTGAAGGTTACTAAGTGGGTGACCCCAGAGAGCTCGCCCCACACTCCGACTCCGAGTCCAACGCTCGGTCCACTGCACAGGGACATCGCGCCCCGGAGCTGCGTCCTCTCTGCCCTTCGCGTTCCAGTGCCCCGCCCAAGGAACGCCCCGATCTCCAGGGGCGCGGAAGGCCGGGGCGAGACTGGAGAGCCAGAAGCAGCTGGCTGGCGGGCGCCGCGGGCCTCCCTGGTCACGTGACACCCCGGGCAACGTGCGCCGTCATGTGACGGCGGAGCCTGCGAACGTTTTTCTCACGTGACGGAGGTGCCTGCACGTGGACCAATGGGGAGGTGGGGGCGGAGCCGGCAGGGTCTGTACGCGGGAAGGGACCCCGGGCTCTGCGGCCGCGGAGAGCCGGGCAGTGCTGGCCCTGGGTTGGGCGCCGGGGCAGCATGAAGTGTCTGGTCACCGGCGGCAACGTGAAGGGTGAGTGCGGGTCGGCCTGGCGGCGGCGGTGCAGCACCCGCGGAACCGCCAGCCTAACCCCTTCCGCTCTCCTCTCCGCAGTGCTCGGCAAGGCCGTCCACTCCCTGTCCCGCATCGGGGACGAGCTCTACCTGGATCCCTTGGAGGACGGGGTGAGGGGCTGGGGCATGGGGGGCGGGTGGGACTCCAGCCGGGAGCGGGTAACCCGGACTCGAGTCTCGCCTCCACCAGGCGGTGTGACCGCGGGCAGATTTGCCGGAGGAGTTTCAGTTTCTTAGCCTGGCGCCTGTCACCTTCCCAGGCCGGTGTGTGAATGGAGGGAAGCTGGCCTCCTGCGAGCGCCTGGGGGGTGACGTGCACTTAGAGGAACTCGGGGGAAGGCCCGGGTGTGCGACCCCTCCACTGCGACAGCAGCGCCGAGGCCGACTCTGAAGGCTTCATGGGGAAGGAGGGTTTCAACAGGTGGTGGCGGAGCTGGAGGACGACAGGGCAAGTGTGGGCAGAAGCAGCCGGAGGTCTGGGTCAGTGGCTGCCCCCTGACCACGTCCCTCTCCTGCTGTTCGTGGCGCAGCTCTCCCTCCGGACGGTGAACTCCTCCCGCTCTGCCTATGCCTGCTTCCTCTTTGCCCCGCTCTTCTTCCAGCACTACCAGGCCGCCACCCCCGGTCAGGACCTGCTGCGCTGTAAGATCCTGATGAAGGTGAGGCCCTTCCCTCAGCAGTGACACTGCCCCACCGCGGGAATCTCCACCAGCTGTGCCTCTGTTCTGGGGTACTCAGTAGATGCTAAGTTGGGGGAGGGAGACACGTGCCAGTCCAATCCATGCAAATCAGAGGGAGAGGCATGGCAAAAGCATCACAGTGGGGACCTGAGAGGGTGGTGAGGCTCAAGTTCGTTGAGAAAGGTAAGCAGGTCGGCCTGACGCAGTGGGTCATGCCTATAATCTCAGCACTTTGGGAGGCCGAGGCAGGTGGTTCAGGAGATGGAGACCATCCTGGCCAACATGGTGAAACCCTGTCTCTACAAAAATACAAAAATTTAGCTGGGCATGGCAGTGCGCACCGGTAGTCTGAACTTCTCGGGAGGGTGAGGCAGGAGAATTGCTTGAACCTGGGAGATGGAGGTTGCAGTGAGCCGAGATCACGCCATTGCATTCTAGCCTAGCAACAGCGGGAGACTCCGTCTCAAAAAAAGAAAAAAAGGCAAACAGGTCTTTCAAGGCATTCCAGGCATAGGGAAAAGCATGAATGAGGCCCAGAAGGGTGCCAGTGTCTCACATGGTGTGGGAGCCCTTTTCCCAGTTTCATGCTGGGCCCATGATGGGCAAGGCCCTGCGTGGGACAGGAAAGCTGGTCGCAGAGACCCGGTGCCAGGCTGAGGTGTCTTACCCTATGCAGTCCTTCCTGTCTGTCTTCCGCTCACTGGCGATGCTGGAGAAGACAGTGGAAAAATGCTGCATTTCCCTGAATGGCCAGAGCAGCCGCCTGGTGGTCCAGCTGCACTGCAAGTTCGGTGAGTGGGCAGCCGGCTGGCCAAGGGGTGCCTCAGCCAGGAGGTTGGCGAGGCCCACTGAGACCCTGTCGCCCATCTAGGGGTGCGGAAGACTCACAACCTGTCCTTCCAGGATTGCGAGTCCCTGCAGGCCATCTTCGACCCAGCCTCGTGCCCCCACATGCTCCGCGCCCCAGCACGGTGAGCACAGCCTGCCCACCTGCCCTCAACTCCGCCCCAGGTCTGTCTCTTCCTTCTTTGGGGCCCCAAAGGTTGATTTCAGAAGGTGCCTCTTTCATCTTCCCTACAGAATTTCTGTGAACCTCAAAGACATCCCACGGCCCTCTATGCTCAGGTCCTTACCTGGCTCCTTAAAGGCTGAGGGCAATGTGGAGGAGGGGCAGGCACCTCCTTGCTCCATTCTCCTCACTGTTAGGAGCCTGCATTCCCCATCCCAAAGGTCTGACTTGACTTTCTGGGTACTCAGACCCATTCCAATTCCTCTTCTAGGGGGCGCATTTCTGGCCTGCCACCACCTCTCATCCGGTTTGAGTAACCTTGAAGGTCTGCCCCTGACCCGTGGCTCAGAGGTTCAGACCCCTTCTCTGGCCTGGGCATCCCTCCAGAGATGTTCCCCATTCAAGGGCAGCCTCTCTCCCTGACTGCGTAGGATCTAACTTTGAGGAGTCCTCAAGGTCAGGGCAGGAGGCTGGAGAGGAGGTTGTGGTTCAGGAGGCCGCCTGAACAGTCAGCTGTGATCGAGCGGTTCTGGGCAGTCTGAGCACTGGGGACTCTCGGGGGCCAGGGAAACAGGAACTCAAGTGGAAGCAAAGGTCCCTGGAAAGGACCAGTCGGACAGGAGTGGGCTCTCCCCCTTCCCCACGCTGGACACTGCTTACATTCAAGTGGCCCAAGGTCCTGTTCATTTTTCAGGGTGACTGACGGTCCCTTTGGGTCCTGACATCTGTTTCCCCAGGTTCTCTTGAACCAGTACTGCTCAGAGCTCTTTTGGGTAGTGAGAGAGGGATTTTTTTTTTTTTTTAATGAACAGTTGTTTTTCTTGTTTTGAGATGGAGTCTTGCTCTGTCACCTGGGCTAGAGTACAGTGGCACAATCTTGGCTCACTGCAACCTCCGCCTGCCAGATTCAAGTGATTCTACTGTCTCAGCCTCCTGAGTAGCTGGGATTACAGGTGCCTGCCACCACACCTGGCTAATTTTTCTATTTTTAGTAGAAATAGGGTTTCACCATGTTGGCCATGCTGGTCTTGAATTCCTGACCTCAGGTGATCCGCCTGCCTCGGCCTCCCAAAGTGCTGGGATTACAGGCATGAGCCACCATGACCAGCCCAGTTTTTGTATTTTTAGTAGAGAAGTTTTACCACGTTGGCCAAGCTGGTCTCGAACTCCCGACCTCAAGTGATCTACTGTTGGGGTCTCCCCAAATGCTGGGATTACAGGTGTGAGCCACCAAGCCTGGCCACTCTTTTTTTTTTCAATCTTCGTGAAGGGGCCTTGGGAATCTCTGCATCCTTCCAGTTTCAGAGTATGTGCTGTGGAAGTGAGTACTCTGTCTCATGAATAATGTCAAATGTATGTAAAAGCAGAGCAGCTCCTGTCCCCACTTGACTTGAAGCAGATTCCAGATGTGATCTCATCTGTAGAGCAGTGGGCATCCTTAGAGGATAAGCATTTCAGGCCTCTTTCTGAAGGCCAGCTTGGTAGGGCAGTGTGAGTGCCGAGTCCTGCCTCTGGGCCCTCTCCCTGCCGCCTTCTCTGGGCCTCATCCATGTACTAGGCCTGTGACCATCCATGTGGGTGCCTGTGTCACCCCGCCTGAGGTGACAGGGCCGAGCATTTAGGGCAATGCTCCGCCCTGTTCACAGGGTCCTGGGGGAGGCTGTCCTGCCCTTCCCTCCCGCGCTGGCTGAAGTGACGCTGGGCGTTGGCCGTGGCCACAGGGTCATCCTGCGCAGCTATCACGAGGAGGAGGCAGGTGAGGGAGCTGGACGTCGCGTGGGACAGAGCAGAGCTGCAGGTGGGAGAGAGGCAGGGCCCAGGTTCCTCCTATTCTTCCCCAACAGATAGCACTGTCAAAGCCATGGTGACTGAGGTGTGCCTTGGGGAGGAGGACTTCCAGCAGCTGCAGGCCCAGGAGGGGGTGGCCATCACCTTCTGCCTCAAGGAATTCCGGGTGAGGTTCCTCCCCCCCATTCGCCTTGGGTCCTCCCTGCCTAGCCCAGCCCAGCCCAGCCCAGGGCCTCACCTGCTACCTCTTCCCTCCCAGGGGCTCCTGAGCTTTGCAGAGTCGGCAAACTTGAATCTTAGCATTCACTTTGATGCTCCGGGCAGGTAATTTCCAGCTTCAGGACAGGGAAGGGCTCTGGGATGCCAGGAGCTGAATGGGATGACCTAGCTTGGGGCTCCCGTCCCCTGCCCAGGCCTGCCATCTTCACCATCAAGGACTCTTTGCTGGACGGCCACTTTGTTTTGGCCACTCTCTCAGAGACAGACTCGTACTCCCAGGACCTGGGCTCCCTGGAGCGCCACCGGCCAGTGCCTCAGCTCCAGGCTCACAGGTAAGGGTGCCTCCCCAACCTCATCCTCTCCCGCTGTGGGTGCAACTTCCAGCTTCTGCCCCTCCCCCCATGTTTTTCAATCTCCCCTCCCCCTCCGGCTCCTCCCATCTCTCAGGTCCCAGCCTCTGCCCCTACAGTGCTCACAGCTGCCAGCCCTGCAGACTCAGCCGTCTGGGTCAGCTGTACTCCCACCCTAGGAAGCAGCCCTAAGGACCTGCCGGCTTCCTTCTCTGGCTGAGGCTTCCCCTCTGAGCCTCCTCCCAGGCCAAGGAGGGAAAGGGCTGCTGGGAGGCAGGGAGCTGCCTGGGCCGGGGGAAGCAGGTGGCTGGAAGGGCAGGTGGGCTGGGGAGGATGGGCCCAGCGCAGTTTCAGCAGCGGAAGTTGGGGCTGGCCCCCAGCCCAGCATGTCCCTGGGCTCCTGTGCTCTCCAGCTCCTGTCCCCTGGGAAGGTGGGGGCTTGGGCCCCATGTAGCGAATTTCACAGGACTTGCTGCTCCCCTCCCCCAGCTGAGCTAAAGTAGCCTGGGGATGCCTCCCTCAGGCCCCTACCTAAACTCTGATCAAAGAGATTCCTGGCCCACCCCCTCCAGGAAGCCCCCACTTACCCCTGCATTCTCTCCTCTCCAGCCAAACCAGGAAGCCGTAAAACCAAGAGATCTCCACTGGTCAGGGGGCCCCCAAGCTGGCTTGGAGCCCTCCAAGGTGGGGCCCTACCTCTGCACCCCCTCTCCCCTCCCTGTTCCTCCCTGATACTCCGATTCTGCCTACAGCACACCCCACCCAGATGACTTCGCCAGCGACGACATCGACTCTTACATGATTGCCATGGAAACCACTATAGGCAATGAGGGCTCAAGAGTACTGCCCTCCATTTCCCTATCACCTGGTCCCCAGCCCCCCCAGAGCCCCGGCCCCCACTCTGAGGAGGAAGATGAGGCTGAGCCCAGTACAGTGCCTGGGACTCCCCCACCCAAGAAGGTAGGGGCTGAAGGCGAAGGCGGGACTGGGGGCGGGGTGGGGAAGGGAGCAGCCTCCAGAACTCACTTGTTCTTTCCAGTTCCGCTCGCTGTTCTTCGGCTCCATCCTGGCCCCTGTAGGCTCCCCGCAGGGCCCCAGCCCTGTGCTGGCTGAAGACAGTGAGGGCGAAGGCTGAACTGAGAACCTGAAGCCTGTACCAGGAGGCCTTGGACCAGATGAAGCCCCAGCCAGTGGCAGAGCTGGGTCTCAGCCCTGGGGGTCAGGAAGGTGGGCCTGCTGGAGCTGAGCTGTTCCACTGCCTCTCACAGGCCCCAGCTGGCTGCCACTGTGAAGCTGTCCTGCAGTGCTTGGGCCTGGGTCCTGTCATCTCCCTACAACCCCCAGCCAGTCATGACTCTCCAGACCTGGTCCTGAACTACTGATGTTCCTTCTTGTTTCCCATTGAGCATCAGGCCATACTCCAGCTGGCCAAGGCTGGAAACCTGTCTCCCTCGCTCACTTTTCTAAGGAAAGTGTCAACAGCAGGTGCTGCTGGCCCCTGCTGACCCAGCTTCTCTGCAGTCATGACCTGTTCCTTCCTGAAGTCCTGGGTGTGCATCTGGGACCCCCTGGAGCTGACAGTTTTTCTTGCTTTCCTGATACTCTGGTGCTGTCTTGGAATTCTAAGAGCCTTGGACCTGAATGTGTGGCTGGGGCTGCCCTGGCTAGGGCCTGGTGCCCAGCCTCCCAAGTGGCTCTGGGCAGAAGGGCTGCCAGGCAGTGTCTTAGACGTGAGACGGAGACCATGGCGAGAATCCAGCTTTGACCTTTATTCAAGAGACCAGATGGGGTTGCCCCAGGATCCGGCTGCCAGCCCTGAGGCCAAGCATGGCTGGAGCCCCACGACCTGGCCTGCCGTTGCCCTGAGCTGCAGCCTCAGCCCCAGGATCCTGCTCACAGCCCCAGCAGGTGCAGGCAGGAAGAAGCCCTGGGGGATTAGACGCTGCTATTAATTCATTAAAAAAAAAAAAAAAAATACACCAAGGCTCCATGTTCCCCGTGACAGGTGGGCCTGAGGGGCTGGTGTGACACCTGCCCCCCCCCCCCCACCATGGCAGCATGATTTCTGTACAATCAATCCATCATCTGGGGCACGGGGCGGTGTGCGGGGGCTATTTCTTGGCTTTGGCGGAATTGCGGGGCGGGGTGATGGGTCGGCCTCCAGGGTTCAGGCCACTGAACTGCCCGTACTTCCCCTTGTTCTTGTCGGCGGGCTTGAGGATCTAAAAGAGACAGGGTTGGTCAGGCGCGTGGGGCTGAGCCACAGGGCCTCGAAGCTCCCTTCCCCACACTTACCTGGAAGGAGCACATGAGGGTCTCGTCCACGCTCATCATGGCACCAGCATTGTCAAACTCGCCACAGTAGTTGGGAGCTGAGAAAAGTGTCACCAGCTGCCGCTTGGCAAAGAACTCATAGCCATCTTCTACCACCTGGGTGCAGACCAGAGCAGTCAGTTCCACGTGTTGGCACTGCCCTTCCCTTCCCCCAACCCAGGCCAGAGCCGCCAGCCCACCTGGTGCGCCCGGCAGATGAGGTCCAAGTCGTGCTTGTGCAGAAACTTGGCCACCACCTCAGCTCCAAAGGTGAAAGAGACACCACGGTCGTTCTCGCCCCAGCCCTGCACGTCCTTGTCAGGGTCAGACCACAACAGGTCACACAGCAGGCCCTGGTCAGGCACATCTGTGGGCCGCATGATACGCCGGATCTGCTCCATGGATTGCAGGTCTGGGGACAAGCCTGGGGGACCGGGGGAAGTCCATATCCTCAAACAAGGACATCCTCACTCCAGAAAGCCGTGGCCAATCAGCCTCACCTTTCCCACCACCCCCTTGGTCCCTCCACAGGTCTGGGCACCCAGGCAGGCAGAAGTCATCCCCTTCCCCTCAGCTTTTGCAGGCTCCCAAAGAGGCACAAAGACGTCCCCACCCTCAGGAGCGCAGAGCTCAATGTAGAGCTCCCGGGAGATAGACAAGCCAAGCCCATTCCATGTAGGACGCACAAGGGAGTGAGCACAGCCCAGCACAGGGGTATGGGAGACACTTCCCAGAAGGAGTGACTTCCCAAATGAGACAGACCAAAGGAGAGCTGGCCCGACAATGGGGGATGCGGCCAGGTCTCCTCGTCCCCAACCGTCCCCTCCCTCACCTCCGTGGCAGCAGAAGATCTTTTCATCCACGATGGCTGCGATGGGCAGGCAGTTAAAGCAGTCGGTGAAAGTTTTCCACAGTTTGATGTTGTAGCGTCTCTTGCCTGCCCAGGAGATGGCTGTGAGGGGCCTGCCTACCCCACCCTCAACCTGGGTCCCTGGGCTATTCAGACGCAGATGGGAGGAGAGAGGCACCAGGCAAACCACCCCTGCCCCTGCAGCCTATCAGCCTTCCAGGAACAATTCTCTTTATTTTAATTTTTAATTAAAATAAACAGGGTCTTGCTCTGTCACCCAGGGTCAGCTGGAGTGCAGTGGCGAGATCATAGCTCACTGTAACTTGGAGCTCCTGGGTCCAAGTGATCTTCCCGCCTCGGCCTACTGCCAGACTTAATTCTAAAACACCCAAGTCCACTGGAAACTGAATTCCAATCTGGACCAGCCTCAGGGCTGGCACTCCCCGCACACCCCCACCCATGAGCTGGGCCAAGTACAGGTCTGGTTTATCTCAGCTTCTGGACAGCAGAGCCCATCTGCAAACACATCCTAAGTGCTTAGTAACAAATGTAAGGGGAGCCTCACCAGGCAGGGACCCTGGGAGCAAGCACCAGAATACCAGCAGCCTTCCAGTCGGCAACCATGGCCCCAGACCCCGTGCCAGGAGGGGCAGGGCAGTGAGAATGGACCGGACCCTGCCTTCGAGGAGCGCACAGTCTAGCAAGTGTCTGTCAGATATGAGGCCAATGTGAGGGTCCCACTGAATAGCAAGGAGTGTTTCAGGACCCGGGCAACCCTGGATGCTCAGACCACTCACACTCATCATAGAAACCATAGATGCGGTTGATGCTGGCACACTCGTGGTTTCCACGGAGCAGGAAGAAGTTCTCAGGGTACTTGATCTTGTAGGCCAGCAGCAGGCAGATGGTCTCCAAGGACTGCTTGCCCCTGTCCACATAGTCCCCCAGAAAGAGGTAGTTGCTCTCCGGAGGGAAGCCCCCATACTCAAATAGTCGCAGAAGGTCGTAGTACTGGCCGTGGATGTCACCTGTGACCCAGGGAACCAAGTAAGCTAGATGCTGGGTCTAGACTTGAACCCAGGGCCAGGACTAGGCTCAAGGGAGGAGGGCACCAGGAACTTTGTGGGGTCCAGTGCCACTTTTAGGAAGCCAAAGAGGCCTGGACAGGGGGTGGTGGGGGGGTGCTCACCGCAGATCTTGAGGGGTGCCTCCAGCTCCAGAAGAATGGGCTGGCTCAGGAAAATCTCCCGGGATTTCAGGCACAGACCGCGGATCTCGTTCTCTGTCAGCTGTACATTCTTGCCAGGCCGCGAGCCCTGCACTGGGGGCGCAATGCGGAGTCAGGACCCTGGCCCCTCAGACAGGAGGAGGGTGGGCGACATGGTGGCCCCATGGATACCTCCGGGGGCTCCTAGGCCTCCTCGGCCCCTCCTTGCCCAGAGGCAGCTGTTGCTGCTGAGCCTCCTGGGACGTCGGCCTCAAGCCTCCCAAGGGAAGCCCCCTTAGCTATCCTCAGAGCCTCGGGAGGCGACTGTCGTGCGCAGGGGGCTGCCGCCCAAAACCTCATAGCGCAGGACACCTTGCTGGACCGGGCTTCCCGGGTTTCTCCCTCGCCCCAAGAGCCCAGGCAACCCGTGAGCCCCCGGCAGGGGAGAGGGGGCTGCTCCGCGCCTCGGAGCTGGCCCCGGACCTCTCAGGCGCGTCCGCGGGGGGGCGGCTGCGGCCACGGAACCTCGCGGTGCGTCCCCGCCCAGTCTAAGGTGGCCCCGGGAGCCCGCCCGCGCGCCACTTCCGGGCCAGGCAGGGGTCCAGGGCGCGGCGGACGCGGACCTTCCCCACCCCGGCCAACCTTCCAGCAGGCGCCCGATGATAGAGTCCAGGTTGAGCTTCTCGCTGTCGGACATGGCGGCGCCGCCGCTCCAGCCCAGCAGCTCCGGGCCCGCTCCCGTCTCCCGCCCTCCGGCAGCCTCCTTCCGGCCTGGCTCTCCTTCCGCCCGCCCCAGTCCGCCCCCGGCCCGCCGCTCCGCCTCCGGGCCTCCCGGGCCCGCCCCGCCCGGCCCCCCGCGCTCTAGCGCCCCCGCTGGACGTGAGGCGCGGAGGCCCAGGGGGCGGGGGGGCGGTGCTAGAGGAGGCTCAGGGGGCGGGGCCTCGGCGGCAGGCTGGGGGCGGGGTCTGTCGGGGGCGGGGCCGAGGCTGATTACACCCGAGAGGAGGCGCCCAGCTCCGTTCTGAGGATGTGGGGCCGGAAGAACCGTGGAAGTTGTTTTTCTCTTTCAAAAGCTGAACAGCCGTTCCCACCCCTGCCCTGGGTGGAGGGTGTCGTGAACACGTTAATAACCGGCTGCCCCGCACTGAGGGTTAACTTCTCCAAATGCAGAAAGGGAAACTGAGGCTTAAGAGATAGCAACAGGCTGGTTCAAGACCTGGACCTCACTTTCACGGACGACCCCCTTCCTCGTGGGTCTCTGTGGCCCCCAGGCGGCTGACCACACTCAAAGACAGCTAGAATTCCCAGCGCACTTTGGTCCTTGGGGCATGCTAAATTAATATTTTCTTACAAGTCCCATAATTAGCTTTTTTTTTTGAGGCATTTTTGCTCTGTCCCACAGGCTGGAAGGCAGTGGCGCGACCTTGGCTTACTGCAACCTTCCCCTCCTGGGTTCAAGATTGTCATGCCTCAGCTTCCAGAGTAACAGGGACTACAGGCGGAGGTCACCGTGCCCGCTAATTTTTGTATTTTTGTGTTTTTTTTTTTTTTTTTTGAGACGGAGTTTCACTCTTGTTACCCAGGCTGGAGTGCAATGGCGCGATCTCGGCTCACCGCAACCTCCGCCTCCTGGGTTCAGGCAATTCTCCTGCCTCAGCCTCCTGAGTAGCTGGGATTACAGGCACGCACCACCATGCCCAGCTAATTTTTTGTATTTTTAGTAGAGACGGGGTTTCACCATGTTGACCAGGATGGTCTTGATCTCTTGACCTCGTGATCCACCCACCTCGGCCTCCCAAAGTGCTGGGATTACAGGCGTGAGCCACCGCGCCCGGCCCAATTTTTGTATTTTTATTAGAGGGGGGGTTTCCATGTTAGCCAGGCTGGGATTACAGGCGTGAGCCACCACACCTGGCCCCATAATAAGCTTCGAGTAGCACACTAATATTGCAGGGTGTGCACGTAAAAAGAATTATTTTATAAAGAGTAGACATTAAATGAACCGTAATTATTGTTGGAACCCTGAGTTGGGTGCTTTACACACCAGTAACCTCAAAACTGGAGGTGGGCTGGCCATCGTGGCTCAGGCCTATAATTCCAGCATTTTGGGAGGCTGAGGCAGGATGATCTCTTGCGCCCAGCCTGGGCAACATGGCGAAACCTCATCTCAACAAAAAACACAAAAATTGGCCAGGCACCGTGACTCACACCTGTAATCCCAGCACTTTGGGAGGTTAAGGCAGGCAGATCATGAGGTCAGGAGATCGAGACCATCCTGGCTAACACAGTGAAACCCTGTCTCTACTAAAAATACAAAAACTTAGCTGGGCATGGCGGTACATGCCTGTGGTTCCAGCTACTCCAGGAGGCTGAGGCAGGAGAATCACTTGAACCAGGAGGCAGAGGTTGCAGTGAGCTGAGATGGCGCCACTGCACTCCAGCCTGGGTGACAGAGAGAGACAACATATAAAAATAAAAAAAAAAAAAAAAAAAAAAAAAAAAAAATTATGCTCACTTCGGCAGCACATATACTAAAATTGGAACGATACAGAGAAGATTAGCATGGCCCCTGCACAAGGATGACACGCAAATTCGTGAAGCGTTCCATATTTATTTTACAAAAAAATTAGCTGGGCATGGTGGTGCATGCCTGCAGTCCCAGCTACCAGGGAGGCTGAGGCAGGAGGATCTCTTGAGACCAGAAGGTGGAGGTTGCAGTGAGCCCAGATCATGCCATTACACTCCAGCCGGGGTAACAGTGAGACCCTCTCTCAAAAAAAGAAACATAAAGGCCAGGCGTGGTGGCTCATGCCTGTAATCCCAGCACTTTGGGAGGCTGAAGCAGACAGATTATTTGAGGTCAGGATTTTGAGACTAGCCTGGCCAACATGGCAAAACCCCATCTCTACTAAAAATACAAAAATTAGCCAGGCATGGTGGCATGCCTGTAATTCCAGCTACTTGGGAGGCTGAGGTAGGAGAATCACTTGAACCAGGAGGCGGAGGTTGCAGTGAGCTGAGATCGCGCCATTGCGCTCCAGCCTGGACAATAGAGCAAGACTTTGCCTCAAAACAAACAAACAAACGAACTGGAGGTGGCATGGCCTCCTCATCTAGCAGGCCTGGGTTCTACACACCCGGCGTAGCATGGCCTCCTCATCTAGCAGGCCTGGGTTCTACACACCCGGCGTAGGAACTCAAGCCTGTAGATTGGGGAGGGTGGGAGGAGCCCACAGCTCAGGGGCACTGGGGCAGGCAGGAAGAGTCACAGAGAGGAAGGGGTGACACCTCCCCACACTTGGGAGGGGCCCCCAGCGGTTACCAAAGCTATGTGAGGAGGAGGAAGTGAGAAGAGGTGAGGTGCTGCCGGAGGTGAGCTGGGCTGGCGGGGACAGGGGCTGGGCCTGGGGATGGGTCTCCAGACAGAGGCCTGGCTTTTCTGTCAGTGTGGGGCCTAGCCCCCGCCCCCATAAAAGAGGAGACATGGGGGGCTTGGTGAGATACCCTGAAACCTCTCAGCTCTGACCCCGCAGCCAGGCCCCAGGCTGGCCAGAGTGGTCCCTCACACTGGTTCTCCCCACATTCTCTGCCTGTGGCATTGAAGGCTCAGGGCACCATGGCCCAGGCCCTGGGGGAGGATCTGGTGCAGTCGCCCGAGCTGCAGGATGACTCCAGCTCTTTGGGGTCGGACTCAGAACTCAGCGGGCCTGGCCCATATCGCCAGGCCGACCGCTATGGATTCATTGGGGGCAGTTCGGCAGAGCGAGGGTAAGGGGGCAGGGGGAGGGATGGTGGGATACTGGGACAGAGGATGCCGGGGGAGGGCTGAATTCTGGAGTGAAGCCTGACTCAGGGAGGTTGGGAGGGTCTGGTGGGAGGGACTGGGAGGGGACTCAGCCAGTATCACCCCTCTGCAGGCTCCAGGTGGAACCTAAGGTGGGAAGGGTGGGGGGAGGCCTCTGTGTATCTCTTACCCCCAACCTCTGAGGGTTTCACTCACCGCTGGGGCAGAACATCCTTCCTCTTTGAACCTCTGGCCCAGGAATCCCAGATCCAAATCCCAGAACCCACACCTCCTTCTGCCTTTCCCCAAGCTGCAGACAGAAACACAAGTTCAGATTTATACAGAAACTTGTCCCAGATCACACAGGGGATCAGAGACAGACCCAGACAAACTCAGGACTGCGGGCTTCCAGTCCAGGGCTCTCTGCAGCCAGCTTCCCCTATGAATTGTCTGTGTCCCTGTCCTGGGTGACAGTCAGCCTGCCCCTCCCCCAACACACACCCACTCACCTCTTCAGTCTCCTGCTTCTGCCCACATCGGATCCACATCCTTTTCTGTCCCCGTGACAAGCATTAGCAGCTCCCGGGTCACAGGTCATCCCACAGGGCTCCCAGAGATCCCTGGGGCCAGGAGCTGGGCTCACCTGGGTAGCCTGAAGGGTGGCAGCATGGGCCCTGGGTAACAGCTGCCGAGCTCCTGGATACCTGTGCCACGCACCCCCAGGCCAGGCCACCCCCCTGCAGACCTCATCCGCCAACGGGAGATGAAGTGGGTGGAGATGACCTCTCACTGGGAGAAAACCATGTCCCGGAGGTACAAGAAGGTGAGAGGGCAGGGGCCCCACCCTGGCCTCAATGGCTCATTCCTCTCCACCTGGGCCCACATCTTGGCAAAATGTACCCACCCCGGGTCCCAGCACCTCCTGCCTTTGCTCCCTGCCACCCAAAGTGGGCCCCTGCCTGCTGATGAGCTGTGCCTGGGGCCTGCCAGCGGGAGCTAGGGAGGTTGCCCAGCGAAGCCCTCGGCCTCGCCCACAGGTGAAGATGCAGTGCCGGAAAGGTATCCCATCTGCCCTGCGTGCCCGGTGCTGGCCCCTGTTGTGCGGGGCCCACGTATGCCAAAAGAACAACCCTGGCACCTATCAGGTGAGGGAGTGGGCAGGGGCCCCAGCTCCCTTACCCAGAGCACGCACCACACCGAACCCTCGCACCCACCTTCCCGGCTACCCACAGGAGCTGGCAGAGGCCCCTGGAGACCCACAGTGGATGGAGACCATTGGCAGGGACCTGCACCGCCAGTTCCCCCTGCATGAGATGTTTGTGTCACCCCAGGGCCACGGGTACGAGGCTGGTGATGCCCGGGGACCCCCAGCCCCATGAGCCCCAAGTGCTCTGGCCCACTTTCCCCAGCCCAGCTCTACAGTTTTGCATCTCAGGGGACCCAGCAAGGCCCAGGGAGGCTGAGGCCTGGGCAGAGGCCACCAGAGGGCGGAGAAGGGGTGCCTGCAGGACTGGCCCCTTATGGAGTCTTCTGGCACAGGCAGCAGGGGCTCCTGCAGGTGCTCAAGGCCTATACCCTGTATCGACCGGAGCAGGGCTACTGCCAGGCCCAGGGGCCCGTGGCTGCTGTGCTGCTCATGCATCTGCCCCCGGAGGTGAGTGACCTTGACCTTGCTCTGGGAACCCTAGTGACCTAGGCCTAGGGAACCCCAACCCCAGGAACTGTGGCCTCAGAAAGCTGGGATCCTTGATCCCTAGACCCTGTCCTAGTGACCAGGGCCTCATGACTGCCAACCTCAGTGACCTTCAAGCCTAATGACCTTGACTCCAGGAACCTTGACCTCAGCCTTGACCCTAGTCATCTAGGAGTCTGGATGTCATCACCTTGACCCCACGACTCCTGATTCTCAACTTAGGGAGTGTGACCCCAACCCCAATGACCCCAGAAACCCGCGACTTGAACTTTGGGATACTCCCAAACCTTGGCCAGTGAACCCCAACTCTCATCCTCAAATCTGTGACTTCCAACACCCTAAACCCATCGTCAGGCCCTGTCCTGGGCAGAGGAGGGGGCTTTTGGCAAGGGCTCCCCCGGAGCTGAGCAGGTTAGGAGTGGCCCTGAGCCCACTGTGGTGCCCAGGCCCTCCCCTTCAGTCTTTCCCCCATCCTGCCTTCCTCTCTGAGGTGCCTTCCTTGGTAGGCACTTATAGGCCTGTGCCCTGCCCCTTCCCCAGGAGGCCTTCTGGTGCCTGGTGCAAATCTGTGAGGTCTACCTCCCTGGCTACTATGGGCCCCACATGGTGAGAGGCTGGCATGGGGGCTGGAGGAAGGAGGGGCAGGGGCCTGGTGAGTGGGTGGGGTTGGGGGACTGAGGGAGGCAGAGCCTGGGCTCTGGGAGTGGCAGTGCTGGCCAGCTGATGGACATGCCACAGGAGGCTGTGCGGCTGGACGCCGAGGTGTTCATGGCTCTGCTGCGGCGGCTGCTCCCGCACGTGCACAAACACCTGCAGCAGGTGGGCGTCGGGCCCCTGCTCTACCTGCCAGAGTGGTTCCTGTGCCTCTTTGCCCGCTCCCTGCCCTTCCCCACAGTGCTGCGTGTCTGGGATGCCTTCCTCAGTGAAGGTGAGTGGGGCAGCAAGGGGCTGGGGCAGGAGCCTTGGGGTGTGGGTGGGGAGGTAGCTCACCAGCCCCAGGGTTCCCTTCTGGGGACTTGAATCATGGGATTGGGTGTACCGAAGGTGATGACCTGGTGCCTGGAGATACATCACCCATCACCCATCACCCAGGCACCGCCTGGTGCTGAGCTGGGCTAGGGAGGCTTCCAGGGAGGCAGATGAAGCAGGAAGTGGGCGATCACAGCCCGTGGAGGCCTCAGCGGCTCAGGGACAGGCACCTCCTGGGCGCTTACTGGCTCCAGACGTGGATCTGCAGCTGGGAATCAAGTGATCGAGACCTTCATTCTGGCGGGGGTGGGGGTGGGTGGCGACAGTAACCAAATTCACAAGATATTTATAGATCGTCAGAAGTGCCATGAATAAAATAAAATCAGGGATATGACAGGGAGTGTCAGGGGAGTGCAGGGGTGACGGTTGCATTTCAGCTGCTTCTGGCTGCTCTGTGCAGAGGGAGGACGCACAGGGGTCTCTGTGGAGGCCTGGGGCCAGGAAAGCCACTGTCCCCAGGGACCAGGCTACAGTCAACGAAGGAGAGAGGGCTTGAAGCTGTGAAGCCAGAGAGGGGGATGCTGGGGGCCAGGCCAAGAGCGGGAAGGGAGTCAGGGCAGAGCCAAGCTGGACTATCTGTGTCTTTCGGACTCCGCCTTAATACCGCCATCAGTAACCCACCTGCATTCTGTTCTTTTTTTTTGTTTTGAGATGGAGTCTCGCTCTGTCACCATGCTGGAGTGCAGTGGTGTGATCTCAGTTCACTACATCCTCTGCCTCCCGGGTTTGAGATTCTCCTGCCTCAGTCTCCCGAGTAGCTGGGACTACAAGTGCATGCCACCACGCCCAGCTAATTTTTGCATTTTTAGTAGAGATGGGATTTCACCATGTTGGCCAGGATGGTCTTGATCTCTTGGCTTCATGAACTGCCTGCCTCAGTCTCCCAAAGTGCTGGGATTACAGGCCTAAGTCACCGTGCCTGGCCCCTGCATTCTGTTCTATATGTGAGGCCTGGAGGTTGCACCTTAAAAAAACGTGGTAGAAATCAGTCAGCATGCATATTAAGTGTCTGTCGTGTGCTCAGCTGGCTTCCTGCCCTCCACCCAGTGGGAGGACCATTGGCTGGCTTAGAGTTCTGGCAACAGACGTCCAAGTCGCTATCTTTGTGGTCACTCCCCGAACAGGGCTAGGCAGAGCTGGGCAGAGCATGACCTGTCCACCTACAGGCAAACACTGCACAGACTCCCTTATCAGAAGGACGATGGCATGTGATTGTTCCTCGGCAGTCACTGTCCTCACTCAGCCTGGCTGGCGCCCTGGTAGCTCTTCTCAGATCAGAGGCTGCCAGTAAGGGATTTTGAGGCTTCAGGACCAGCCCAAGGTCACATGTGTGGGGAGTGCTATGCTCCTGGCTTAGGGGAAAGCAGTTCTGCCTAGGTCCTTCTAGAATCAGAGGGTCGCAGATCCAAGCTGGAAAGGTCTTAAAGGGCACCACCTCACCTTTCCTTGTTCCTTGTGGAGATGAGCAAGCTGGGGCCCAGGGAGGGCTTGGCGTGAACTTACCAGGAGCCCCTGGCTCCTGGCATGAAGCTGGTGGCTTGGTGGGGGCGGGAGCATTGAGGTGTGGGTGGGGAACTAGCTCACCAGCTCTGGGGTTCCCTTTTGGAGCCTCAAGTCATGGGCCCAGGTGTGCTGAAGGTGATGGCCCTGTGCCTGGTGGCACATCACCTGTCACCCAGATGCCGCCTGGGGCAGAAGCTGGGTGATCACAGCACGTGGCAGCCCTACCGGCTTAGGGAGGGGAGGAGGCGCTTCTCCCCGGAGCTCACAGGCACCTACCAGGCGCTCACTGGCTCCAGATGTGGATCTGGCATCTGATAATCAAGTGATGGAGACCTTCATTCTGGTGGTGGCGGGGATGGGAGGTGCCAGTAACCAAGTTCGAAAGATATTAACTCTGCCCCAAAACATCAGTAGCTCTTGAGGCTAACTTGGCCAGTGCTGCGGCCTGTGTCACCTGAAATGTAACCCTACCTTCTGTTATTGCTCCTGAACTGGGGAGGGCAGAGTTGCAGGGGAGTGGCAGATGTATGGCTGAGAGCAGGTTTGGGTGCAGAACTGTGGAGTGAGCCAGTCCCTGGCCCGCAGGTGCCAAAGTGCTGTTCCGTGTGGGGCTGACGCTGGTGCGCCTGGCGCTGGGCACTGCAGAGCAGCGCAGGGCCTGCCCTGGCCTCCTGGAGACACTGGGAGCCCTTCGAGCCATCTCCCCCACACAGCTGCAGGAGGAGGTCTTCATGTCTCAGGTGGGTGCCTCCGCCTCTCCGAGAACTGGCCCAGCCCCTGCTGCACAGGGGAAACTGAGTCCCAGGGCAGGAAGCCAAAGTGAGAATGGGGGCTTAGTTCCTGTCCCCTGAGCGGCCGAGAACATGAAAACCCCAGGCCTCCAGTGGCTTTCTATGGCCCCCCGGCGAGGCTGCCTGTCAGCCCCTCAGCCCTCAGCCACTTCCGGGGCTGGGAACCTCACAGTTTCCTGTTTCTGCCCTGAGGCCGGCCAAACTCAGCACCAATAGTTCCCCACAGGTGCACTGCGTGGTGCTGTCGGAGCGGGACCTGCAGCGAGAAATCAAGGCCCAGCTGGCCCAGCTGCCCAATTCTGCACCGGGGCCCCCGCCCCGGCCACAGGCCCGCCTCGCCGGGGCCCAAGCCATCTTCGAGGCCCAGCAGCTGGCAGGGGTGCAACGAGGTGCCAAGCCTGAGGTGCCTCGGATTGTAGTGCAGCCCCCGGAGGAGCCCAGACCACCACGGCGGAAACCCCAGACCCGAGGCAAGACTTTCCATGGGCTCCTGACCCGGGCCCGGGGCCCCCCCCTCGAAGGACCCCCCAGACCCCAACGAAGCTCCACCTCCTTCCTGGACACCCGCTTCTGAGAGGACGATGGACTCAGTGTCCCCCAGGCTCGATCACCTGGTGGCTGATACCCAGCCCTGCACTTTACTCTTGGGACCTGGGGACTCAGCTTCCTTCCTGGCAAGGACTAGGCGGAGGAGGAGGAGGAGGTCCTCTGTGGTACATACTGGGTGAGGCACTAGCATGGAAGGGGGTCCCAGAGTGGGGCACGTGAGGACCGATGGAGCTATCCTGGTGCCCAGGCCCTCACAAGTACCAAAGCCAGCACTGAACAAGTCAGGGAAGGGGTTGGCTGGGCCAAGGGACCCCAGAGAGCTCCAGGAATAAAATCTTGAACAGATGCCTCAGATGGTGCTGGATAAAATGCCCTCCTCCAGACTCCAACAGGCAGCCCCTTCCCCTCCTCCCTCACATGCCCCCTCCCAGCTTCGCCCTCTCCTGGTCCCACCCTGGGGACATACCGAGGCTGCCCACTGGCTGCTGGGGAAGGTGTTTACAGTAGTAAGAGCCAATTGAAAGTCACCCTCCCCCAGCCTCTGGGGACAGGAATGGCTTTTGCACCTGTAGAAGGAGGGCGCCCCATGGATGGTGAGCCCAGGGGCTCTACCCCCTCTTTTGCCCTCCATTCCCTCCCTCCAGGGTGGTTCAGGACTCTCTGGGATGGGGGACTCTAACCCAAGTCCTCCCCGCACCCGTGGTCCTGGTCACATCTGTCAAAGGGACCCAGGCAGAACAAAGGCCCAGTGTGCCTCGGACAAAGGAGAAAGGTCCCGCCGGCCCTCACCCCTCCCAGAGCCCTGTGTCTGCCCCCTCGGGACCGCCACCATGGAAACCCCCTCCTACACTCACTAATTGCCCCCGTGGGTGCCCAGGACCTGAGCCATCGCCAGGGCAACGGGGCTGGTTCCCAAGTGCCCTCCCCTCTGTGGGGAACACAGCAGGACTCCATATGGACAGGAGGCATCTGCCGGCCCAGGCTCCAGGGCTGGCCATCGGATGGGGTGTCAGTGGAGTCACCTGTCAGACTCTGGGTTTGCAATGTTCTTGCAACAGGGCCACAGGCTCTGTCTGTGTGGCAAGTGCCAGGCCCTGGGTCCCTGGAAGAGGGAATCATGGTGGCCTAGACCCTTATCTGTCATATCTCTGGGGGAAACTGAGGTTCAGGGGGAGCAGGAACTTGCAGATAGCCTTACTGTCCATGGCAGTCCCAAGGTTTATCCCTGCCCCGACCACTGGCAGCTCCCCACTGGGCAGCCCCCTGGGGAGGGGTGCTTTCTCCTGCTCCTTCCCCCCACCCCCAATGCTGTACCAGCCTTCCAGTGTGTAGACAAGGCAGCAGCAGGACTCCTGCGAGTTAGCGCTCCAGAGCCTTCCTCCGCCCACTCCTCATCCCATCCTTTTTTTTTTTCAGTTAAACTCGTCCGATATTTATTGAATTGTGAACAGCTGCAAACTTTGCCACAATCAGACACTCACCATTGGGGTGCCTGCAACTTATTAATAACCCCCTTACCTATAATTTACAAAACCCTTTCCCAGAACCCCCTCCAACCAGGCCCTCTCTCTGCACGTAGCCCCTGATATCCCTGTTAGAGACACACAGGATCAGTGAGGCCAGGGACCTCACCCAGCCCCACAGTGAAAGGCAGAGCTGGCTGGAGTGCAGAGGTAAGGCTTTGTGCTTTGTAGACTATGCCTTAGTCTTAGACAGGGAGTCTCTTAGTGGAATCTCGGGCACTATAGCAGGCAGGGTGGCGGGGTTTGGGAGCACTTGTCCCTGAAGTCCACTTGGGATCTCCCCACCCTCCACAGGTTCAGTTCGTCTCCTGGGAGAATAGGAGAGCAAGGTGCAGCAGCCTCAGCCCTGGGTCAAGGGTCTGTCATGAACCTGCAGGGGCACGGTGGCAGTGGCTCACTCTGGACACTGACCCTAGGAGCAGGTGTTCTCCAGCAGGGTCCCTCTAGCTGGGGCTCAGTCACTGCCTTTCCTACTCAGGAGACTGTTTTCTGGACAGCCCAGCTGTAGGTTTCCTTATCAGTCCTCTGCACAAGAGCCCTGACTCACGGGTCAGACAGAAGAGAACCGGTGCTCTCCTGGTGTGAACCCTCGAAAGAATGCATTCCCACAGGCCCTCCTCGGCAGGGCTGCACCGGCCCCCACAGCACCTTTTTGCTAGCTGGGGAAATATGTCTCTCCTCCAGGCAACATGCAGCCTCATCACAGTGCACGGTGTAGCAGAGTGGGGAGGGATCTCTCACCCAGGTGCCTTTGTGCAGTGAGCAACCTACACAACCATACTCAGGGAACCTAGAAACGCCCTAAAGGCCTGCCTGGAAAGGGGCTCAGAGAAGGGAAGTGATGCATCTGAGAGCACTCACCATGTGGGGACTGGTGCTGGGAGGGCCCTTGGGATGTCTGTCAGCCTCAGAGTGGGGCATGCAGCGTGGACATGAGTGGGGGCATGCAAAGGAGTGAGGGGGCAAATGGGTGCCTGCCATGGATGGGGAGGACCCATGGTCTCCATCTTGCTCTGCCACCCACTCGAGGTTCCCTGAATTCCCACAGCGTTCCAGGCTCCCAGAGGGATCAGACTTGGACTCCCCTGCTTGGGAAAGGCCCTTTCTCCTTCTCTGAGCCTCAGTTTCTCCTGTGGATAACGGGATAATAACAGCCCCCACCCCAGCCTCAAGACCACTCTACCTGCGCATGATGATGATGATGATGGTGATGACCGTTAGTCCAGGTGGGCAGCAGCCGCAGCACTGCCTCTCCTCACCCCACCCCTAGCTGGCTCAGCTCTGCCTCGGGTGATGTCCAGGCTTTCCTGGCAAGGGTAGAGCCAAACCAGCCTGCCCACTTGCCTGCCCCAAGTCCCGGGGTCCTGAGCTGGGGCTGCAGCTGCCCAACTCTGATTTTCCTCCCTGTATCCTCCCTGTATCCAGTGCAGTGGGGACCAGCCAGGGTGGCCTGAAAGTGGGCACAGAACCACACAGCTCTCTGTGCATGCATGCACGCATTCTGGCAGAAGATCCCAGCTCTGCCAATCACTAGCTGTGTGACCTTGGGCAAGTCACACCACCTCTCTGAGTCTCATAATTGCCCCCTTGCCTGTGAAGTGTTAAGCCTGGGCTCAGTGTGCACTATATCCCCACTTGAAGATGAGAAAACTGAGTCCCCAGGGCTGCAGAGCTTGTTGGTTTCTTTGTTTTGAGATGGAATCTCTGGGGAATCTCTGTTCCCCAGGCTGGAGTGCAGTGGTGAGATACCAGCTCACTGCAATCTCCGCTTCCCGGGTTCAAATGATTCTCCTGCCTCAGCCTCCTGAGTAGCTGGGATTATAGGTGCCTGCCACCACACCTGGCTAAGTTTTGTATTTTTGGTAGAGACGGGATTTCACCACGTTGGCCAGGCTGGTCTCAAACTCCTGACCTCAGGTGATCTGCCAGTCTTGGCCTCCCAAAACGCTGGGATTACAGGCATGAGCCACTGCGCCTGGCCTAATTTTTTGTATTTTTAGTAGAGACAGGGTTTCACCAAGTTAGTCAGGCTGGTCTCAAACTCCTGACCTCAGGAGATCCGCCAGTCCTGGCCTCCCGAAGTACTGGGATTACAGGTGTGAGCCACTGCACCTGGCCTGCAGAGCTTGTTAAATGTCAAAACTCATGCTCTTTGGGTGACACCCAGGCCCCACAGTGGGACCCCATGGGAGCTCAGACCACCCATGCAGCAAGGGATTGGGTCTCCTGGGGTGGCTGCACCTCATTCCTGGAACCTGGGCCGGGTGCAGGGAGGGCTGCAGGTGGACCTGGAAGCTATGTGGGGAATGTGGGCTGGGCAGGGCACTCTGGAGAAGACATTTCACCTCCCTGCCGACCCTTCCAGTGGTAGACAGGATGGCTGCACAGACTGCCCTGTACATAGTTGCAGAAAGGGTCCAACAGCTGCCATCTCTGTCCCCACAGTGTATGGGCCCCTCAGTACTCTCCCCCAGGCCAAGGGGCTCCGAAGGACAGCTGGGGCTCAATGTGTGTCAAGCTCTGAGACAGGCAGGGAGAGGGGCTGAGGAATTAGAGCCACAGGCTGCCCGGCTTAGGAGAGGGGAACCAGCCCCATTCTAGGCTGGGGAGAGTGAGTTTCAGATCACAAAGTGGAGGGGCCCAGGCCCCACTGCCAGAGCTAGGATTGGAACCTGCTGGTGGGACACACTCTAGGAGAGGGTATGAATCTCTGGGTGTGCTTCTGGGGGTAAATTGTGGCTGTGATCCAGGTCTCTTGGGGTACCCTTCTGTGGCTATTTGGGTGGGTGTGCTTGGGTGTGAGTATGTGTATCTTGGGGAGACTGTAGCTTCAACTGAGGGTGTGGTGTTGATGAGTACAGCAGATTTTTTTTTTAAGAGATAGTGGGGGTGGGCACAGTGGCTCACACCTGTAATCCCAGTACTTTGGGGGGCCAAGGAGGGCAGATCACAAGGTCAAGAGCTTGACCATGCTGGTAACATGGTGAAACACTAAAAATACAAAAATTTTATCTCTACTAAAAATACAAAAATTAGCTGGGCGTGGTGGTGCACACTTTTAGTCCCAGCTACTTGGGAGGCTGAGGCAGGAGAATTGCTGGAACCCGGGAGGCAGAGGTTCTGGTGACTGGAGATCACGCCATTGCACTCCAGCCTGGGAAACAGAGCAAGACTCTGTCTCGAAAGAAAAAAAAAGACTAGACATAGAGTCGGGCCGGGCACGGTGGCTCACACCTGTAATCCCAACACTTTGGTAGGCGAAGGTGGGCGGATCACGAGGTCAGGAGTTCAAGACCAGCCTGACCAACATGGCAAAAATGCTTTTTCTACTAAAAATACAAAAATTAGCTGGGCGTAGTGGCACACGCCTGTAATCCCAGCTACTCAGGAGGCTGAGGCAGGAGAATCACTCCAGCCTGGGAGGTGGAGATTGCAGTGGGCCGAGATGGTGCCACTGTACTCTAGCCTGAGGAAAAAAAAAGAAGAAGAAGAGAGAGAGATAGGGTCTCAGGGTCTTACTGTATTGCCCAGGCTGGAGTGCAGGGGCACAACCAGGACTAGCTGCAGCCTCGATCCCAGGGCTCAGGTGATCTTCCCACCTCAGCCTCCCAAGTAGCTGGGATGACAGGCCCACACCACCTCAACCAACTGGTTTTAAAACAGTTTTTGTAGAGACAGGGACTTGCTATGTTGCCCAAGCTGGTCGCAAACTCCTGGGTTCAAGCAATCCTCCTGCCTCAGCCTCCCAAAGTGCTGGGATTCCAGGCAGCCACCGCACCAGGAGAGGCTGGATCTTATGGACATCCCGCCCCTGTGTGCAAGTCCACTGGGGCCAGGAGAAGTGGGGAGGGGGCTGCACAGATGTGCAGAGACCCTGGCCCAGGAGGGCCTCTGGGAGAATGTGCAGTAGGGTGGAACACTGGCGGCTGGGACAGACAGCTGCAGGGCTGGGAGCTCCAGACTCCATCCAAAGGTAGGGCTCAGGGCTGTGTGCCCCAGGCTGCTCTCCTGGGCACCCCACCCCTAAGGGCAAGCCCTAGTACCAGTCTGTGCCTGCTCCGCCTCTCCCCGCCCCTCCTCTCCATCTCTTCTCCATGGTGGGCCTCCCTCTCTTTCTTCACAGCAGCCCTAAGTCTCTGACCCTCGGTGACAGTCTCTGTCCATCTGCACCTGGCCCTCTGTCGGGACTTCCTCTGTGTCTCTGAAGATCCCTGTCTCTTCCTGCTCCATGCCCTCCTCCTGCCAGGTCCGAGTCCGCTCCACGTCCCCAGGTCTGGGACGTTTTGGGGGAGGGTGCGTCCCAGGCGGGTCCCTGTCGGTCCGTCCGCCCCACGTCGCCCCGCCAGGCACTGGGCATGCCCCAGGCGCTTCTATATAAGGCAGCGCTGCTTGGGCCTGGGCCTGTGCCACTGCCACCGCTACCGCCGCCGCTGCGTCCCGCCCGGTCTGAGTCCGCCCGCCACGCTCGCCGAGCCGCTGCCGCCCACCAGGTACCCCAGCTCCACAGCCCGCCCCGGGGAAAGCCAGGGAGGGGGGCGGCCAGGGCAGGAGTCGCCGGGACGAGGACCCCCGGGCTCCCGAGTCCAGCAGCGGGACACTTGACACTACGTCCCCCATCCCTGGGACCCGGCTCGCACCCCCACACCCGGAAGCGCCCCCGCCCCCTGGAGGGGCGGAGCAGAGCCAGGACCCTAGGGCAGTGAGGACCCGTGAGCACTGGGGCAGGAGCCACTCGGTCTGGGCAGCAGAAATCACTCCTCTGCTATGGGGCGGGGTGGGGCAGCCTTGGCCCCTCTCTGCAGGGACAGGACAGAGGAGCAGTGGTGGCCACCTCTGCACTCCCAAAGTCTAGGGGCTGGAAGGCCAGGCAGGGACCTGGCTGCCCTGACTCCTTTGTCTCTCTGTCCCTCTGTCTCTGCCATCAGTCCCTCAGCTGCTCCACCAACGAGATGGTGAGTCTCCTGTTGTCCCTCCCCCAAAAGGCCCAAGTCCCTGTGCAGAGAGCGGGCCCAGAGGACAGCAGGCAGCACTCAGGACCTAAGCCTGGGGGCTGCTCTGTGCAGACAGCTTAGACTCATGGCCAGCTCCCCGACCCCTCCCCACAACCCCGCCTGGTGCATCCTGGGAGGTGGGCACTCTTAGTGCCCTGTGACATTCATTCATTCCATGGCCCTTCAGGGAGCTCACCTTCTAGGAGAGGGCATGGTGGCTCTGGCCCTGGCAAACTGGGATTGGAGCCCAGGTGTGAGGCCCAGTCCTCTGCCGCCTAGGCGACAGCCCACCGTCTCCCAGCAACCAAGATTCTCGGCCCCAGCCTCATCAGCCCCCAGGGGATGGGACTGGGCTGGCACCAGGCAACAAGGCCCAGAGAGACCTCACAGCTTCTCAAGGTGGCTGAGCCTGTCCCCTGGAGGACACATCCGGCTGCCAGGCCTGGGGACTGCAAAGAACAAGAATTCCATTCACACTGAGCCTCTCAGCAGCCCCATAATGGGGTAGGGCGCCAGCCTGAGAGAGGGGAGTGAGGGGAAGGGCATTAGGTTGCTGGGTCATGAGAGAGATGAGCCACCCCAGAGTGATGCTGGGTTCGTTGGTTCATCTAATCATCATTCAACAAACACTTACTGAGCAGTGACTGTGCCAGGCACGGTTTAGGTGCTAGGGTTGCCTCCGTGAACAAAACAAGCAAAAAACTCTGCTGCTGTGAACCTAGCTAAGGCGGACTCCAGCGTGGGGTGGGGCTGGCCAGCAGGACACTGCTTCCTGCCACACGCCCCCCGGCACCACACAGAACAGTTTCCAAAGCACTCCCACCTACGAGTTCCCATTGACAAGCCTTCACTCCCAATATAAGTCTTTCCTCCCCTAGTCCCTGGGACAGTGACAGCCCTGAACATAGGCCAGACTGGAAGAGTGGGAGGCTTACACCCTTGGGTGACTTAATGTGCCCGAGGGCCCACTCTGCCCAAGACCCACCACTTCTGCCCTCTCAGCTCTCCCTGGATCCATCGGGTCCTGAGTGGGATTGCCCACTGGGCTCCAAGGACCTGGAGGAAGAGGGCCCCTGGGGAGGGGGCTCTGGCCTGCCACCCACAGGCTGCTTCCCTGGCTCCTGGCGCCAGGACGTGGGCCTGGACTGCAAGGGCTCCCCCGAGGGGGCCGAGGCCCGGGCCTGGACTGTCTACTACTACAGCCTCCTGCAGAGCTGTCTGCAGCAAGCTGGCCTTCCGGAGACCCAGGACCGAAGCCAGGTGCCCCGCACAGGTGCCCGAGGGCTCCCTGGAGGGGGGCACCCCTGGGGGCAGGGAGGGGCCCTCAGCCTAGTCTGCCTCCTCATCCCTGCCCAGGTTGGTCCCTTCCCCAGGCTCTGGTTCGGTCTGAAGGCAGGGAGGGCACAGCCAGATGGCCCAGGGTAGGCAGGCATTATTTCCAAGGGCATCTGGCACCAGTGAAGTCAAGGATTGGGATTTCTGCCCTCACGCCCTCCCCACAAAGATCCAGCCCTGGGATTGGCAAACCATGTTGTGTGGCCCTGAAGCTTCTAGAGAAGGCCTCGGGAGCTGTGGCAGAAGCAGCTCAGCAGCTGAGATCCCCCCCCAGGCTCCTCCCCTTCTGCGCCTCCAAGCTTGTTGTATATGTCAGATTTTGTGTGGACAGACAGTTCACAGGTAGAATACCTGAGAATCACAGACTTGGTCCCATTGCACAGGCTGGGAAACTGAGGCCGGGAGGAACACTGACTCCTCCAAGGTCACACAGAAAGTCAGAGCTCAGGCTAGAACCCGGGTCTCCAGTCACCCAGCCTGCAGCACCTCTGGAACAGCTGCAGAAAGAGGGGAGCCAGCCTCATGGGGGGGTCGGGCGGGCACCTCCCTTCCCCAGCCCACTCCCTGTCTGTCCCGTCTCTAGTCTGATTCCTGGGAAAATCTGGGGCCCCAGGGTGAGGCCATGAGTGTGGAGGTAGTGGAAGGTGGGCAGAGAGATGGCAAGGGAGCCCCTGGTGAGCTAGGCCATGTTCTCTTTCCCGAGGCTGTCCTGGGGCGGAGGTGACCTTGTGCGTTCTGGGCTCCCCCAGCACCTTTCTGCCTGTGCTGCTGGAAGGTGGGGTCCAGAGCCCCGGTGAGTGTGTGCTCAAGTTTCCCCCCCGCTTCTACAGAAAGGGCAGCCCTGCCCTGGCCCAGCCACATCCCAAAATACCCACCAACCCTGGCAACTGCCTGCATTCCACTGGAGCAGCTGCCATGCTGAGTGGGGATGGGTTCTGTGATCAGCTGCCCTCACTCTGCTACCAAGGGTCCCCGGCTGCAGGGGGAGGGCACGGGGCATCAAGCCTTCCCTGGCCAGCCACTTGCCTTCTCTGCCCACAGGAAACATGCTCCTTT
>NW_016107417.1:1043400-1046536 GCF_001604975.1 Cebus imitator | reverse complement strand
AAGGTGCCAGCACCCGGGCGGCCGGGAGAGGCAGCCCTCCTGGTCTCTAAGGCTGTGAGCTTCCACCCGGGGGGCCTGACATTCCTGGATGAGTTTGTCCCCCCACGCCGTGCCACCTACTTTCTGGCCGGCCTGGGGCTGGGGCCTGGCCGGGGCCGAGAGGCAGCAGAACTCGCCCGTGACCTGACCTGCCCCACAGGAGCTTCAGCTGAGCTGGCCCGGCTGCTGGAGGACCGGCTGCTGACAAGGCAGTTGCTGGCCCAGCAGGGGGGTGTGGCTGTGCCAGCGACCCTGGCTTTCACCTACAAGCCACTGGGGCTGCTTCGGGGAGGGGATGCCAGCCCAGGACTACGGCTGGTGGAGCTGAGTGGCAAAGAGGGCCAGGAGACGCTGGTGAAAGAGGAAGTGGAGACTTTTCTGCGCTCCGAGGCCCTGGGTGATGTCCTGCAGGTAACAGGCTCCTGCCCACCCTGAGGTCTGTACAGATGCCGGCGGGATGGGGTCTAGGCACAGTTACCCAGTCTGGCTGGGAAGGTGTCCCTACCTTGTAGCCCTGCTGCTGCCCCATCTCTAGGGCAATCTCCCACCCTTGTGCCTCAGTTTACTCACTGGCTTCTGTGGTAGGAGCATCCTGCCCTGAAGTACCTGGGGTGGTGTCCAGGAGGCCCTTTTCCCTCCTTGCTGCAGGTGGCTGTGAAGCTCAGTGGCTGGCGCTGGCGGGGGCGGCAGGCATTTCGTCTGTACCCTAGGGAAGAGCTGGGCGCAGTGGTGGACACGGTGCTGGCACTGCTAGAGAAGCTGGAGGAGGAGGAGAGCGTCTTAGTGGAGGCTGTGTACCCACCTGTCTGGCTGCCCTGCTCAGGTGACAGCCACCTGTCCAGCTGCCCTGCTCAGGGGAGAGCCACCTGGGCTGGCCAGGGGTGGGAGCTTGGTGTGGCCTTCTGGTCACTCTGTGCTGGCCTTAGACCTCCCTGTCTTCCCCCAGATGGTCCTTCACTTGGCCCTGGGCTGGCTGTGCGAATCTGTGCTGTGGTCTGTCGGACACAGGGTGACAGGCCACTGCTGAGCAAGGTGAGCATGCCCCAGGCCCAGGTTGTGACCTGCCTGCCACACCCCAGCCCAGTCCCAGTGGTCTCCCAAGGGTCCCTAAGGCATCTCTGGGAAGAGAGGACAAAATCCTGAGGGGAATCCGGGAATTATAATTGCCTCTGGGGGAACTACTGGGTCTGACTGGTCTTCCCTCTCCTGCAACCTTTCCAGAACCGCCCCCACACCAAGAGCCTCTGTGCTCAGCCCCATGCTGAGCACCAGGGCACAGGGGACTGAATCCTCTTCCCAGAGAGTGCTTGCCCACAGAGAGGCTGACCCAGGGCTTCCTGATAAATCTCTAGTGCTCGGAGGGGCCTCTAAGTTGGGGGGTTCAGGAAGGCTTAGGGACCCTTTTGGGTACCCCGCTCTGGGCTACACTGAGAGGGAGAGATTCAACCCTGCCCTCAAGGAGCTCCAGTGGGGTAGGGGAGAGGTGTGCCCCAGGGAGATGCTAGAGTAGGGCACACCAGGGTGGCCCAGGCCCCCAAGGCTGCAGGAGCCTTCCTAGAGCGGTACCCCAGCTGGGCCTGGAAGCCTGGGTAGAATCCCTGGAAGGGTCTGGGGACCAGATGGGTAGTGGCAGGGAACTGCCCTCTGCCCATCTCCAGATAGGCCATCCCCAGATGGGCAGTGGCACGAGCTCCATGTGCAATTTAAGACACACTGGAGGACGGGGCTTCTTGAATGTCCAGTGAGGGGTCTGGTCTGAATCTTGGCACAAGCGGGTAGGGGTGTGTGTCGGGGGCAGGAGTGTGCGGGCCTCCCCCTGAGCAGCCCCCTGACCAGGTGGCATGCGGCGTGGGCCGCGGGGACCGGCCTGTGCGGCACCACAACTCCCTACCGAGGACGCTGGAGGTGGCGCTGGCCCAGTGCGGCCTGGGCGAGGCGGCGCAGGTGGCGGCCGTGCGGCAGCGCGTCAAGGCGGCGGCCGAGGCCGCGCTGGGTGCCGTGCTGGCCCTGGAGGCTGGCCTGAGTGCCGAGCAGCGCGGCGGGCGCCGGGCGCACACGGACTTCCTGGGTGAGTGCGGGCGGCCGGGGCTGGGGTCGGGGGTCGGGGGATGGGAGCGAGGGCCGGGGCTGGGTGGCGGGGGCTGTCCGCGCTGAGCCCGCTTCCCCTGCCTGGAGCAGGCGTGGACTTCGCGCTGACCACGGCAGGCGGCGCGCTGACCCCAGTAGCCCTGGAGCTGAACGGCGGCCTGTGCCTGGAGGCGTGCGGCGCGCTCGAGGGGCTGTGGGCCGCGCCGCGGCTGGGGCCTGCGGCCGATGACGCGGCGGCCGCGCCGCTGGTGGAGACCATGCTCCGGCGGTCGGCGCGCTGCCTCATGGAGGGAAAGCACCTGCTGGTGGTCGGCGCCGGCGGCGTCAGCAAGAAGTTTGTGTGGGAAGCTGCGCGCGACTACGGGCTCCAGGTAGGCGGGGCGCGGGGCGGGGTCGGGCCCCCGGTCCTGGCCTGAGTGGTGGAGGCGGGACTCCGGGGCGGGGCCTGAAGCAAAGGGCCGCCCTTGGGGTGGGGCCAGCCGCGCTGGGGGCGGGGCCCGGGGGCATCTTGGCCCCATGCACCAAAGATAGGGCGTAGGGGCAGGGTTCGCCGCCTTGCGAGTGTGAGGGGACTCCGCTAGTTCTGTCCCTGCCTGGAGTGAGAGGCCCTGGGGAGGGCACGGAGTCCTCCGCAGAAAGAGGAAAGGAGACCGGGTAAGATGGGCTGGGCAAGGGACAGAGCGCCAGAACCGGGGCCTTGAATGCCAGGGGGCCTTGAATGCCAGGCTAAGGAGCCTGACTCTGTCCTGGAGAAAAGGAGGGCCCTTTGAGGTTGAATTCCTGACACTTGACACCCACAGAAGGTGGGTGCTGGAGAGCCGCATACAGATTCTGAATCAAGTTCATAGCAGGGCCTCGCATTACAGAATCTGCAGCGAGCCAGGCACTTAAGACTTTTTTTTTTGAGACAGGGTCTCACTCTGTTGCCCACACTGGAGTGCAGTGGTGCGATCACAGCTCACTGCAGCCTCGACTTCCTGGGCTCAAGCGATCCTCCCACCATGCCTGG
>NW_016107417.1:1038353-1043345 GCF_001604975.1 Cebus imitator | reverse complement strand
TTTTTTTGGTTATGGAGTCTCGCTCTGTCTCCCAGGCTGGAGTGGAGTTGCACAATCTCGGCTCACTGCAATATTTGCCTCCTGGGTTCAAGCGATTCTCATGCCTCAGCCTCCCGAGTAACTGTGATTACAGGCGTGTGCCACCATGCCCAGCTAATTTTTGTGTTTTGTGTAGAGACAGGGCTTCACCATGTTGGTCAGACTGATCTTGAACTCCTGACCTCAAGTGATCTGCCTGCCTTGGCCTCTGAAACTGCTGGGATTATGGGCGTGAGCCACTGCGCCCAGCCTGCCTGGCTAATTTTAAAAATTTTAGTAGAGATGGGATCTCATTCTGTTGCCCAGGCTGGTCTTGAACTCCTGAGCTCAAACGATTCTCCTGCTTCGGCCTCCCAAAGTGCTGGGATTACAGGTGTGAGCCACCACGCCCAGCTGGATAGACGGTCCTTTTTTTTTGAGACAGAGTTTTGCTGTTGTTGCCCAGGCTGGAGTGCAATGGTGCCATCTCGGCTCACCACAACCGCTGCCTCCGGGGTTCAAGTGATTCTCCTGCCTCAGCCTTTTAACTAGCTGGGATTATAGGTGCCCACTACCATGCCCTGCTAATTTTTGTATTTTTAGTAGAGAAAGGATTTCACCATGTTGGCCAGGCTGATCTCGAACTCCTGATCTCGTGATCCGCCTGCCTCGGCCTCCCAAAGTGTTGGGATTACAGGCGTGAGCCACTTCACCTGGCCCCGGGTAGACAGTTTTATCCCCATTGAACAGCTAAGAAAACTGAGGCCTTCTCAAGCTGGCTCTAATCTAGTACAGTGGCCTCCTCTCCCCTCTCCCACAGTGCAGGACCCCTGGAGACGCCACCTCTTTGCTCCCTGCCTTGCTTAGTGTGAGTGTGTTCTCCACTTGGAACGTCACTCCACTGCTGAGGCTGTCTTATTTGCAGAGAGCCATCCTCCCTCCCTCTTCGGTGGCTGCCTTGGCCCTGCCTCGGCCCCAGCAGGCAGTAAGCTTTAGGGGTACAGGGCCCCACTGGATTCCTCTGTGGGCACCTTCCAGTGTCAGAACACATGGGTTGAATGATGACCAAACCATTTGTCCCAAGCCCCAACCCTGGTAGTTTCTCTGCTAGCCCTGGCCAGTGAGGCTGCCTACATGAAGGAGGCCGCTGAGCTCTCTGCCACGCTCCCCTCTGCGCTGCAGCCCCTCCCTCCACCCCCAGCTCAGGCCTCCTCCTGAAGCCACCTGGCTGACTCTTATTCTTTAGCTCCCCGCTTAGGCTTTGCCCTTCTAGGATGCCTCCCCTCTCCTCCAGCCTGTACTAGGTGTCCCACCTCTGCCTCTTCCATTTATTCAATTGGTCCTCAACACACATGTATTGAACACCTAGTGTTCGTGCGCTGGTATCCCCTGAAGGCCTGGCCCATCCTAGGCCCTATCGTATCCTCCCAGCACCCAGCACTGGCTGAACTGGCTGTGCCCTGCTCTGTGGTTTCTGCAGCTGCACCTCGTGGAGTCAGACCCCAACCACTTTGCATCCCAACTGGTGCAGACCTTCATCCACTTTGACACGACCGAGCACCAGAGGGACGAGGAGAACGCTCGGCTGCTGGCAGAGCTGGTGCGGGCTCGCGGCCTGAAGCTAGACGGCTGCTTCTCCTACTGGGACGACTGCCTGGTGCTCACAGCCTTGCTCTGCCAGGAGCTGGGTCTGCCTTGCTGCCCCCCAGCTGCCATGCGCCTGGCCAAGCACAAGAGCCGCACCCAGCTGCATCTGTTGTGCCACCACGGCCCACCCTGGCCTGCGCCCTCCCTCCATGCTGTGCCCTGCTGCCCACTAGAGAGCGAGGCTGATGTGGAGAGGGCCGTGCACCAGGTACCCCTGCCAGGTGTCATGAAGCTGGAGTTCGGGGCAGGCGCTGTGGGTACACGGCTGGTAAAGGATGCGCCACAGTGCCATGAGCACTTTTCCCGGATTACCCGAGACTTGCAGGGTGAGGCTGACCACCCAGGCATTGGGCTGGGCTGGGGCAATGCCATGCTGCTGATGGAGTTTGTGGAGGGCACCGAGCACGACGTGGACCTGGTGTTGTTTGGTGGGCGGCTGTTGGCTGCCTTTGTCTCTGACAATGGCCCCACGAGGCTGCCTGGCTTCACTGAGACAGCGGCCTGCATGCCCACTGGGCTGGCACCGGAGCAGGAGGCGCAGATGGTGCAGGCAGCCTTCCGCTGTTGCCTGGGCTGTGGGCTGCTCGATGGGGTCTTCAATGTGGAGCTCAAGCTGACCGGGGCTGGGCCTCGGCTCATCGAGATCAACCCCCGCATGGGCGGCTTCTACCTTCGAGATTGGATCCTGGAGCTCTATGGCGTGGACCTGCTGCTGGCTGCTGCTATGGTGGCTTGCGGCCTGCGTCCCGCCCTGCCCACCCACCCACGTGCTCGTGGCCACCTAGTGGGCGTGATGTGTCTGGTGTCCCAGCACCTGCAGGCCCTGAGTTCCACCGCCAGCCGTGAGACCCTGCAGGCCCTGCATGACCGTGGCCTGCTACGACTCAATCTGCTAGAGGAGGCCCTGGTGCCTGGCGAGTACGAGGAGCCCTACTGCAGCGTGGCCTGTGCCGGGCCCAGCCCCGCCGAAGCCCGCCTCCGCCTGCTGGGCCTCTGCCAGGGCCTGGGCATTGATGGGCCCAACTACCCTGTTGCCCACTTCCTGTCTCACTTCAAATAGCACTGGGCCGGGGGCAGGGAAGCAGTGCTGGGAGGAGGGACTGCAGTGCCCTCTGCTCCCTGGAGCTCTTTCTGCCTCTCTCCCCATCGCCATGCCCCAGCCCCAGCCTGGCCCCCTCCAACAGCTAGGTCTGTTCCAGAGTAGCAGGGCAACTTTGTCACCAAGGCATCCTGCACTCAAGGGCCTCTTGCCCTCCCAAAGGCCCCAGTCTAGCCCACAGCTTCCCCAGCATTCAAGCCTTGAAGATGTGACAATGACTGCACACACACACACCTCTGTCGCCACCTCCCCAGGTGGGAGCGGGCCCAAACCCAGCCCCTCCTGCTCACCCCTCTAGGTCTCACTCTCTTCCTGCCACCTATAAGAGGAGACAGCTTGGGGTGGGCCCCAAGCCTTGGACAAATCCTAAGAAAACCTGAGACTAGAGCCCTTGTCTTCCTCTCACCCAAACTCTAGGATAGCTTTAGAGCCTGCTAAAAAGTTAGCAGCATCCAACCTGCCTCATTCGGCCTGAGCGGTAGAAGCAGGTGACCTGTGCACAGAAGTCATCCTCTTCCTGCACATCCCCGGAAGACACTACTGCCCACGTTCTCCAGATGAGAGGAAACAGGCTGAGAGAAGAAAAATGAGTGCTCCACGGTCATACCACAGTGGAGGGAGGGTCACAGGATAGGAGGCAGGGCCAGCTTCCTGTTTTGATCAAGTCTTACACGCCCATTCAGCTTCTACACTCCCCTCGCCTCCCTGCCCTCGTTCACAAGTGGCCCTGAGCCATGTGAACACCTGCCTCCCACGCATCACAAACCTTCTCCACCACGCTTTGGTGCTTTGGCCTCTGGCACACCTAACTAGCATTGGCAGAGGAGAGTCTACTCTCTTCCTCATTCAGGGAAGATGCTCTAAGAACTCCTGCCTTTGTGCAGCACAGGAGCTGTAGACAGCTCCCCAGGCATCCCTCCCCAAATAAAGGCTTATGAACTAGTGAAGTGTCTAGATAGGTTCTCTTGACTGGACAACTCCTCCCAGGATCAGATAGATAGGGGGTGGGGAAGGGGGAGTAGAGATGGGTAGGGGATACTTGTAGCATCTGGAGCTAAGGGAAAACCACCCCACTGGCTTGGTGTCTGGGTTGATCTGGGTTGGCAGGGGCCTGCCCTACACCCATGTCAAGACCGGAAGCTGAGGATCTCCTTTGGTGGAATTACAACCAGAGGACCATATCCAACCAATCACCCTCTGCGTGCCTGGAGATCCCTGCATTCTGTCCATCTCAGTTCATACCCGACATCCCCTGTGCAACTGGAACGCACACCTAGACAGCCTCCAGCAATCAGAACTCACACGCGAGGCCTGGTATCGCCCAAATTCACACCCACACATCATCCCCATCCTACAAGAATCCATACTCAATCTTTCAATCTTTTTTTTTTTTTAGACACAGTTTCAGGCTTGTTGCCCAGGCTGGAGTGCAATGGTGAGGTCATGGTTCACTGCAACATCCACCTTCCGGGTTCAAGCGATTCTCCTACCTCAGCTTCCCAAGTAGCTGGGATTACAGGCACCTGCCACCACGCCCAATTAATTTTTGTATTTTTAGTAGAGACGGGGTTTCACCACATTGGCCAGGCTGGTCTTGCACTCCTGACCTCAGATGACCCACCTGCCTCTGCCTCCCAAAGTGCTGAGATTACAGGTGTGAGCCACCGTGTCCTGCCAAACCCAATCTAAAGTCACAGACCAGATTTGCTAGTTAATTCTTTTCTTTTCTTCTTCTTTTTTTTTTTTTTTTGAGATGGAGTCTCACTTTGTTGTCCAGGCTGGAGTGCAGTGGCATGATCTTGGCTCACTGCAACCTCCACCTCTCAGATTCAAGTGATTCTCCTGCCTCAGTCTCCCAAGTAGCTGGGACTACAGGTGTGCACCACCACATCCAGCTAATTTTTGTATTTTTAGTAGAGACAGGTTTTGACATTTTGGCCAGGCTGTTCTCGAACTTCTGACCTCAAGTGATCTGCCCGCCTTGGCCTTCCAAAGTGCCGGAATTGCAGACATGAGTGCATGAGTGACCCTGCTCAGCCCGTGTTCATTCTGTCAACAAAGTTTTTGTTTTTTGCTGGGTGCAGTGGCTTATGCTTATAATCATAGCTCTTCGGAAGGCCAAGGCAGGAGGATCATTTGAGTCCAGGAGTTCAAGACTAGCCTCCTGGGTAACAAAACAAGACCTCCTCTCCAAAAAAAAAAAAAAAAAAAAAAATAACTAGGAAAAA
>NW_016107417.1:1033768-1038172 GCF_001604975.1 Cebus imitator | reverse complement strand
TTGAGAGGGAGTTTCACTCTTGTTGCCCAGGCTGGAGTGCAATGGCATGATCTCAGCTCACTGCAACCTCTGTCTCCTGGGTTCAAGTGATTCTCTTGCCTCAGCCTCCTGAGTAGCTGAGATTATAGGCACCTCCCACCATGCCCAGCTAATATTTTGCAATTTTAGTAGAGATAAGGTTTCACCATGTTGGCCAGGCTGGTCTCAAACTCCTGACCTCGTGATTTGCCCAACTTGGCCTTCCAAAGTGTTGGGATTACAGGCATGAGCCGCCATGTCCAGCCCTCATTTGTTTGTTTGTTTGTTTTGAGACATGGTCTTACTGTGTCGCTCAGGCTGGAGTGCAGTGGTGTGATCTTGGCTCACTGCAACCTCCGCTGCCTGGGTTCAAGCTATTCTCCTGCCTCAACCTCCTGAGTAGCTGGGAGTACAGGTGTGTGCCACTATGCCCAGCTAATTTTTGTATTCGTAGTAGAGGCAAAGGTTCATCATGTTGGCCAGGCTGTTCTCCTGGCCTCAAGTGATCCACCCACCTTGGCCTCCCAAAGTGCAGGGATTACAGGCGCTAGCCACCTTGCCTGGCCTGTTGTTCTTTTTAAGATAGGATCTCACTCTGTCACCCAGCCTGGAGTGCGGTGGCACCATGGTAGCTCACTGTAACCTTGAACTCCTGGTCTCAAGTGATCCTCCCAACTTGGCTTCCCAAAGTGCTACGATTACACGTGGAAGGCATCTTGTCCGGCCTCAACTTTTTTTTTTTCTTTTTTCTTTTTAGATGGAGTCTTGGCGGGGCACAGTGGCTCATGCCTGTAATCCTAGCACTTTGGGAGGCCGGGGTAGGTGGATCATGAGGTCAGGAGCTCGAGGCCAGCTTGGCCAGTATGGTGAAACCCGTCTCTACTAAAAATGCAAAATTAGTTGGTGTAGTGGCAGATGCCTGTGGTCCCAGCTACTCAGGAGGCTGAGACTGGAGAATTGCTTGAACCCTGGAGGCAGAGGTTGCAGTGAGCCAAGATCACGCTACTGCACTCCAGCCTGGGTGCTGCAGCGAGACTCTGTTTCAAAAAAAAAAAAAAAAAAAAGGAGTCTTGCTCTGTTGCCCAGGCTGGAGTGCAGTGGTGAGATCTCGGCTCACTGCAACCTCTTTCTCCCGGTTCAAGCAACTCCCTGCCTCAGCCTCCTGAGTAGCTGGGATTACAGGCGCCTGCCATCACATCCAGCTAATTTTTGATATTTTTAGTAGAGACGGGATTTCACCATCTTGGCCAGGCTGGTCTTGAACTCCTGACCTCATGATCCACCCACCTTGGCCTCGCAAAGTGCTAGGATTACAGGCATGAGCCACTGTGCCCAACCCAAAGTTTTCTGAATTGTCTATTCTGTACCAGGTGCCTAAATGTGATAAAAGTGACAAGGGAGTAAACTCCAGCAAAGTCTCATATTTACAGGTGTATCACTGAGCCCCCAAACCCTTTAGGGCGGGAACCTGGCAACAGAGCCTGGCAGCGAGCTGGCCACACTGTAAATGCTCCGATCTGCAGGGTCCTCGAACCAGAGGCACTTTGAGGAGACCCTGATGCAGCCGCCTCCTTTTCAGGAGCAAATCGAAAGTAAGGCGACCTGCCTTTCATCACCCAGCCGGCTGGCAGTTCCCGGCTCCAACAGGGCTAGGGATTGCATTTAAATTCACACCTGCATACACTTGCGAACCTGCCCCATCCAAACTCAAAACTCTCCCTAGAACCAAAACGGGCTCCCGGAGAACCGTTCTGGGAAGACTGAGGGTCCTGCCGAGGGAGTTTCGCCTCGACACTCTAGGACTACAATTCCCGAGAGGCCTTGCGACGGACGCCATCTTGGTTCCCCACCAGGCGAAGCGATTTTCCGGAAGGGGAGTAAGGCTTTTTTGCATCATCGGCGCGCGCGGCCGCCGCCGCGGAGAGATGACATTTCGGTTCGGGACTGTCACTCAGAGCCCGGCCAGGTACTGGCCGAGGGGCCCGGGGGGCCGGCGCCGCCATGGCGGCCGTGTTTGATCTGGATTTGGAGACCGAGGAAGGCAGCGACTGCGAGGGAGAGCCAGAGCTCAGCCCCGCGGTGAGTGCTGCACCCTGGCGCGACTGGATCCCGGAGCCGATCCTGTCACTCAGCCAAGGCCCGAGCCGCGGCTCCGCACGCCCAGACCCGGAGCCGGCTCCGACCCGTTCCAGACCCAGATCGTGCTCAGATCCCGGCCTCTATTAGGCTCTGATCCCACCCTCACCCCGACCTCTCTTCCAGACCCCAGCCTTTTCCCAGATTCTGCCTTTCCTGCCCTTATCTTCTTCCCAGTTCTTGCACATCCCTGCCAGCAGCCATCCTGACACCCTTCTCTCCTGGGCCGAGCAGTCCAGCCTGAGCGGGAGCAGGGAGGTATCCTGGCAGCTTTCTTGGCTCTTACCCCTCGGTTTCTCATAGGACGTGTGTCCCCTTGCCGAGTTGAGGGCAGCTGGCCTGGAGTGAGTGAGGGTCGTGTTGGGGGAGGGGGAATAGAGTGGGGAAGGGGAACTGGGGAGCACTGGAGCCTTGTCCCCATTAACGCGTTGTGTCCGTAGGCCTGTGGGGCACTATGAAGAGGTGGAGCTGACTGAGAGCAGCGTGAACCTCGGCCCGGAGCGCATCGGGCCCCACTGTTTTGAGCTGCTGCGTGTGCTGGGCAAGGGAGGCTATGGCAAGGTAGGGCCGGCGCGCCCTTCTCTTGGCCTCACAGCCTCCATCTGGAGGCAGCAAAGAGTTCTCAAAACAAATTAGACTTTTGAATCAGCAGATCCTCTAATGGGATTCAGAGCCAGAAACAAAGGAGGGAAGGCCAAATCCTCTCCAATCAGACTTGAAATCTTCACTGCCCTACCCTTGGCAGGGCCTAGGCCTCCTGGTCCCAAAGCCAGAGCTTCAGGGTGGGGCTTCCTGAAGATAGGGTGTGGAGAGAGAAGTTAATCCTTCTCTCTGCCCTCCAGGTGTTCCAGGTTCGAAAGGTGCAAGGCACCAACTTGGGCAAAATATACGCCATGAAAGTCCTAAGGAAGGTGAGTTACTGGTTCAGCTAGTGAATACTGTGTGGCTGACATTCCCAACGTCTGTGCCAGGCTTTGGAAGACAGCAGTGAACGCAACGGAGGAGGGTCCCTGTCTTTGGCATTTGCTGGTTTATTGTCTGTTGTGTAATGTCTTGTAGTAATTCTCAATGGGGGCAATTTTGACTCACGGTGGACGTTTGACAACGTCTGGATACTTTTTTTTTTTTTTTCATTTTTTGAGGCAGAGTCACTCTGTTGCCCAGGCTGGAGGGCGGTGGCTCGATCTTGGCTCACTGCCACCTCCACCTCCCAGATTCAAGCAATTCTCATACCTTAGCCTCTTGTGTAACTGGGATTACAGGCGCCTGCCACCACACCCAACTAATTTTTGTATTTTTTGTATAGGTGGGGTTTCACCAGGACGGTCTAGAACTCCTAATCTCAGGTGATCTGCCCACCTCGGCCTCCCAAAGTGCTGAGAGCTGGGATTACAGGCAGGAGCCCCTGTGCCTAGCTTTTTGTTTTTGTTTTTGTTTTTTTTGAGCTGGAGTCTCACTCTGTGGCCCAGGCTGGAGTGCAGTAGGGCACTCTTTGCTCACTGCAATCTCTGCCTCCCAGGTTCAAGCAATTCTCTTGCCTCAGCCGCCTGAGTACAGCTGGGACTACAGGCGTGTGCCACCACACCTGGCTAATTTTTGTATTTTTATTCATTTACTTTGAGACGCAGTCTCACTCTGTTACCCAGGCTGGAGTGCAGTGGTGTGATCTTGGCTAACTGCAACTTTCACCTCCCGGGTTGAAGTCACTCTCCTGCCTCAGCCTCCTCAGTAGCTGGGATGACAGGCGTGAACTACCACGCCTGGCTAATTTTTTTGGTATTTTTAGTAGAGATGGGGTTTTGCCATGTTGGCCAGACCGGTCTCAAATTCCTGACCTCAGGTGATCCACGCGCCTCAGCCTCCCAAAGTGCTAGGATTACAGGTGTGAGCCACTGTGCCCGGCATGGACACATTTTTGATTGTCAAGGCGAGAGGGGAGTGTTACTGGCTCCCAGTGGGTGGAGGCCCGGGATGCTGCTGAACATCCCATAGTGCACGGGGCAGCCTCCCACAACAAAGAATGGCCTGGTCCCAGGTGTCAGTAGTGCAGAGGCTGAGAAATCCTGTGTTAGAGGATAAACATCCCTGAAAGTGATGATTGCTGACAGCAGCAGAATTGTGGAGAAATAGCCGGGCGCGGTGGCTCACGCCTGTAATCCCAGCACTTTGGGAGGCTGAGGCGGGTGGATCACGAGGTCAAGAGATCGAGACCATCCTGGTCAACATGGTGAAACCCCGTCTCTACTAAAA
>NW_016107417.1:1000591-1033597 GCF_001604975.1 Cebus imitator | reverse complement strand
AATTGTGGAGAAATACAGCGGCGTGACTAAGGATGGCAGCGGGTAATGGCTGGGCGGTGTGAGGAGCTCTGGATGTCCCCAGTTTTTGTTGTTGTTGTTGTTTTCTGAGGCAGAGACTCACTCTGTCACCCAGGCTGGAGTGCAGTGGTGTGATGTCGGCTCACTGCAGCCTCTGCCCCTGGGTTCAGGCAATTCTCCTGCCTCAGCCTCCTGAGTAGCTGGGATTACAGGCATGCACCACCATGCCCAGCTAATTTTTGTATTTTTGGTAGAGACATGGTTTCGCCATGTTGGCCAGGCTGGTCTCAAACTCCTGACCTCAGGTGATCCACCTGCGTTGGCCTCCCAAAGTGCTGGGATTATAGGTGTGAGCCACCGTGCCCGGCCTAGATGCCCCAGTTTCTAACCAATTCTTGTATCTCCAGGCCAAAATTGTGCGCAACGCCAAGGACACAGCACACACTCGGGCTGAGCGGAACATTCTGGAGTCAGTGAAGCACCCCTTTATTGTGGAACTGGCCTATGCCTTCCAGACTTGTGGCAAACTCTACCTCATCCTCGAGTGTCTCAGTGGTATGAGTGCGGGCCCAGGCAGGGGGCGGGGTGGGGGCAGGGAGCCAGCACAGGAAGCTCTGGGAGCTCTAGGGGGAAGCTCTGAGAAATGAGTCTGTGGGGGTTGGCTAGGGGGCCCCCAATCCATCTTACCCATCCACCCATCCATTGTTCATTCATCCCATCGTTCATTCATTCATTCAGCAAATGTCTGTCCAGCACCTACTGTGTCCCTCACCTGTGTTGGGGGTGGGTGGCATGGGGGGAATTTGGGTAGAAGGCCAGAGGATGGTTTTGTCTCTTCCTGCTCCCCTCTCTGTCTTGTTCTCTCCTGTGTGCCCTGCATCCAGTCAGGGGGTCCCCAGTCCAACTGGTTCATTCTCTGCAGCACCCTCCTCCATCCATCCACTTTCAGGGGTCTGGTGGGGTGGTCAGAGCACTTTTCTAACTGGGCGGAGGCGTCTCGCTCACCTGCTTTCTAGTGTGTCCTCCACTGACTGCTGAGGTCGTAGAGGCTGGGGCTGCTCCTGGCCCTTCTATTCAGAGTCCCATGGCTTGCTGCCCAGATCAAGCCTCACCCCTAGGCCCACTGTCCCCCTGCTGGCTGTGAGCAGTCTTGGCCTGCTTTTCCCTTGGTTGGGCCAGATGAACCCTGCGAGCCTCTGCCTCCATGCTCTGCATTCGCTTCCGTCCATCTCAGCATCCCCTTCAAGTCCCAGCAAACCTCATTTTCTCTGTTCTGTTGTGCTGGGATTCACTCTGTCTTTCCTGTCTCTTCTGCGAGATCTTTGAGCTAAGCTCCTGGAGCTGTGGCCTGGGCCTGGCATATGAGAGCTGTCGTGTACGTGTCTGTCTCCCCAGTAGATTGAGCGTCCTGAGGGCAGTGGCTGGGTCTCTTCATCCTGTCCCCAGCTTCACCCAGCACAGGGCCAGGCTCCGAGTAGGCGTCGGTAGATGTTTGCTGAATTGAATTGAATTCCCACGGCAGCTGTGTGAGGCAGGTAGGGCGGGAATTACGAGTCCCACTTTCCCCAAGAAGAAATCAAGACTCAGAAAGCGCAAAGGAGCTTGGACCCAGCACCTGGCTGCTGATGTGTTTGTGTGGCAGGTGGCGAGCTCTTCACGCATCTGGAGCGAGAGGGCATCTTCCTGGAAGATACGGCCTGGTGGGTGTTACTCCTCCGCCCTCCCGAGGCCGCCGGGTCCCTGCCCTGCTCCCTCCTTTACCCTGTGTTGTTTCTGCAGCTTCTACCTGGCCGAGATCACTCTGGCCCTGGGCCATCTCCACTCCCTGGGCATCATCTACCGGGACCTCAAACCCGAGAACATCATGCTCAACAGCCAGGGTGCGCATGCGTGCACGTCAGCTGCATGCGGGGTCTGCAATCTGTGGGGAAGGTCGAGGAGCCTGTGGGTGGGGTGAGACCCCGGTCACTCCTCTCCAACATTCTTCCTCAGGCCACATCAAACTGACCGACTTTGGACTCTGCAAGGAGTCAATCCATGAGGGCGCAGTCACTCACACCTTCTGCGGCACCATTGAGTACATGTAAGTGGTGCCTAGCTGGCCCAGGGGTCGGGAGGACAGCCTGTAGGGGCCTGGCCTGACTGACAGTTCCACCTGGACCCCAGGGCCCCTGAGATTCTGGTGCGCAGTGGCCACAACCGGGCTGTGGACTGGTGGAGCCTGGGGGCCCTGATGTACGACATGCTCACTGGATCGGCAAGTCCAGCCCTCTGTGAGGGGGAGGGGCAGGGGCGGGAGGAGCCCCCTCCTGGGGCAGGGCCTGGTGGGAGGCCCACAAGGCTCCTCTCACCTTCCTCCTCCTCCAGCCACCCTTCACTGCAGAGAACCGGAAGAAAACCATGGATAAGATCATGAAGGGCAAGCTGGCACTGCCCCCCTACCTCACCCCAGATGCCCGGGACCTTGTCAAAAGGGTAGGGCTCCCTCCTCTCTTGGGCCCTGCCAGCCATTTTGCAGGGATTCCTGAGTCTCTGGGCTATGGGGAAGCCAGGGCCACACTGGCCTGTGCAGTTTGCCTCTGGGAGTAAAAGGAGCCCCTACCTTGAAGTCTGAGATTTAGCCCTGATCACAGCCCTAACACACACCAGCTGTTGCCCTGGCCCAGTCCCTAGGTTGAGTGCTAACCAGTGACACGCTCGTGATGGGCTGGCCACTCTTCCATCAAATGCGAGCATCAGAGGTGTTGGGGGAAGCCGGGCAGCCACATAGGGAGCTGGCACCTCACCGAAGCGCCCTGAGGCAATGCGGGGGCCTGGGAGGCTGTGTATAGCCTTGTGGAGAAGGTGGCGTCCTTGACCAAACCTTGAAAGTCCCAAGGATCTCCATAGGTGGGAGCCGCACCCACAGGCATTCTCTCTCATGTCATCTGACCTAGCTGGCCCTGGGACATGGGGACACATGAGCAGTACCTGCCAGGCCCTCACCCTCTGTCCCGGTCCCACAGTTTCTGAAACGGAATCCCAGCCAGCGGATTGGGGGTGGCCCAGGGGATGCTGCTGATGTGCAGGTGGGTTTGGGGCCACCATCGGGTGGGGCTGAGTCTCCAAGGGTGCCGGGAATGGGAACAGGGCCCTAGGGCAGAGTGAATGAACAAAGAGGTAAACGGGGCTAGCCGTTAGTGGGTTTGGGGCATTCTCTACCCACAGAAGCACCCCTTTTTCCGGCACATGAATTGGGATGATCTTCTGGCCCGCCGCGTGGACCCCCCTTTCAGGCCCTGTCTGGTGAGCAGCTGGCCTGGTGGTGGGTGGCTGATGGACGACCTGCACCTTGGTGCCTTCTGACCCCTTCCCACTCTGGTCGGCCCGTAGCAGTCAGAGGAGGATGTGAGCCAGTTTGACACCCGCTTCACACGACAGACGCCGGTGGACAGTCCTGATGACACGGCCCTCAGCGAGAGTGCCAACCAGGCCTTCCTGGTGAGGGTGGGGACCTGGGGCCTGTGGGACGAGGGCAGGGATCGTGGCTGAGGATGGCGGGTGCTGAGTGTCTCCTGGCCCTGCCTCTGCCCCCAGGGCTTCACATACGTGGCGCCGTCTGTCCTGGACAGCATCAAGGAGGGCTTCTCCTTTCAGCCCAAGCTGCGCTCACCCAGGCGCCTCAACAGCAGCCCCCGGGCCCCCATCAGGTACTGAGGGACAGGGGGTGTGTGGCTGGGGCAGGGGCGCTAACAGCAGGATGCCAGCTCCAGCCTTGGGTGCCTTGGCCACGCCTGTCAGCCAGTGTTGGCCTCGGTGGCTGTGTCTACCATGAGGACTCCAGTCCCTGTACCCCTTGCGGCCAGGCTACCTGGATGGGAGCCTGTGTGCCCCAGCAGGTGGGAAAGGCTGCCTTCCCTGATCAAGTGCTGGCAGGCCCTGGCAGGGCGTAGGAGGCTCTTACTCTGCCTTGGTTTCCCCTGCAGCCCCCTCAAGTTCTCCCCCTTTGAGGGGTTTCGGCCTAGCCCCAGCCTGCCAGAGCCCATGGAGCCACCTCTACCTCCACTCCTGCCACCGCCGCCACCACCACCGCCACCCTCAATTACCGCCCCTCTCCCCATCCGTCCCCCCTCAGGGACCAAGAAGTCCAAGAGGAGCCGTGGGCGTCCAGGGCACTAAGAGGCTGGGTGGGGCGGAGGGCCACCCTTGAGCCCTGTCCCTGCAGCTGTGAGGGCAGCAGGATCCTGGGCCAGTTCCAGAGACTTGGGGGTGGGTGTGCCTGTGAGTGTGTGTGTCTGCTGGGGCGGCTGGGCCCCTGAATCGTGAGCACAGAGGGCTCCAGGCTACGACTGCTGGGGCCAGGACCCTGCCGCCCACCGCCCCGCCCTCAGCTGTTCCCGTGGAAGATTAAAGGGCTGAATCATGGCGCTGACCTGGCTCTTTCCCCTGCACTCCTGGGGGCAGGGGTGGGTTGGATCGAGGGAGAAGTCTCTGTAGGACCACAGGGCCACAGGCTAGAGGGGTTTTATTTCAAATGGTTGCCTGATGCCTCTGGGATTGGGGGTAGAGGCCTTCCCGTGGTGAGTGGGGGGATACCTGGACTTGGAAAATGATTTGGGTGGCAGTCTGAGGCATAGCCATGTGGGGTGGGGGTCCAGTCCAGCCATGGCATCTTGGGAAGCAGGGGCACAGGGGTTGAGCAGCCGTGACAGGGACAGGACACCAAGACCGGCCTCTACAGTGCGGTGACATGGAGGCCCTGGGCCCCAGCTGCCCTAGCACTGTCGTCCCAGGCTGCGCTGCCAGCAAAGGCGTGCAGGTCACTCAGCAGGGCCTCAGCACTGCCCCCTGCGCTCGCCGGCCCTGGGGGGCTGAGGACCAGGTCCCCCTCTGCGTCACTGTCTCTGGCTTCCTCAGCATGCACAGGGACCTGCTCCGGGCTGGGCGCCTCTCCACACCGCTGCTTGCCTTCCCCGGGGTCAGCCTGCAGGCCACCATCCGCGACGTTGTCATAGTCTGCATCCTGCTCATCCTCCTGACGCTCAAGGTCATTGTCTGGGGACCCCAGCTCAGCTCGGGCCTGCAGCCAGCGGCCTGGGGGGCTGGCCCAGAGCAGGCGCTGCGTGCGGCCCCACAGCGCAGCACCCAGGCGGGCTGGGTGGTAGTAGCCCCCTGAGTCACGGCTGAGGCGGCGCCAGGCCAGTGCCAGGCCAGTGGCCAGTAGCAGGAGCAGCAACAGCAGCAGAACAACGGTGACAGAGCTGGAGCCCACGCTGTCATCCTCAGTGCCACCAGAGCCCAAGGCCCCTGGTAGGGCCAGCAGCATCCCGAGCCCTAGGGCCCAGGGCAGAGCCTGTGGGAGACAGGCAGGGGCTCAGCACCGGGGGTCGGGGCCCCGTGTGGGGCAGGCTGGGTGACCAAGACCACTTGCCTTTTTTGTCTTCTGGATCCTCTTGGGACAGCCAAGCAGAAAAGCCCAAGGCCTTATTTGGTCAACCAAGCTCTGGCCCAATGAGATCAGCCCCCATCCCTCCAACCTCCTCCCTACCACCGCACCTCCCCCCACTGCTGCACTGAGCAGCCTGCCTGGGTACTTTGCACTGGCTGTTCCCTCTGCCCGGAAGGCTCCACCTTCCCCCACCCTCCCCTCCCCGGGGCTATATGGCTGTTCACCAGGCTCAAACTTCACACCCCCCCACCCCGCCCCTGTGAGGCTGAACCTGACCTTCATCTCTCCCCTGATGTTGATCCCTGCAGCCCATCTCAGCAACCCCAGCACTCACACTGCCTTTCCTCTCCCATGCTGCCTAATGCAGGAGATAATTGTACTAATTTTGTATGTCTATCGTCTTATCTACCTCCCACAATAAGTTGCTAGGCGACAGGGGCTTTTTGGGTCAAGCATGTTAGTAGGTGCTCAGTAAGTATGGGTTAAATGTGTCTAGGCTGCCTGGGTGGGTGGGGGAGGAGAGGGCGGGAGGGAAGGAGGCTGCTAGCTGGTGTCAGGCCTGGGGTGGGGGATGGAGGGGCCTAAACCCACCTGGAGGCAACTGCTCATCCTCTGCTTGGCCAGGTCCCCAGCCAGGGGTCCGTGAGGCCCCTCTTCCTCCCTCCCACCACGGGGCTGCCCCAGCTGCAGGGTTTCCGTTCCACTCCCAGTCCCTGGGGGCCCCAGGCGAGAAGGGCCGGGGGCTGGTGCAGCTGCCAGAGGAAGTCTGCGGTCGGAACAGGCTAGATGGGGGGTGTCGGGGGAGGGGTGCTGAGGTACAGCCAGCCCCCCCCCGCCCACCCCAGGCTGTCTGCCCAGGCTCCTGGAATGCAAGTTCCTGCTCACCAGAAGACCAGGTGAGGGCCTTCCCAGGGTTCCTGACGGGGGTCTGGCCCAGTGTGGGGTGCTGGGGGCCATACCCGGAGTCCCAGGGAGCCCCGCTTAGGTGAGAGAAAGGCCCGGCCTCTGCCACACTCCTTTTAGGTTTCACCTCTGACCCAGGGCCAGTGTGGGGCCCTTCTCAGCTCCTGGTACCCAGACATTCCAGCCCCGACCCCCTGTGGCCCCCATCCCAAGAACCCAGGGGCTCCAAGGCTCACCATTGGTCCACAGGCCCCTCTGCGCCAGGCACCCACCTCCAGCTCTGTCTGTGTTGAGCGAGAAGTGAGCTCAGTGCTCGCCTGCAGCGACGGGTGGCCCGTGTTTCCGCTTCCTGCCCGCAGTACCCCACTCGCCCCTCCCTGCTACAGGACCCCTGGTCCACACCAGACCCTCCCGGGTCTCTCCAGAGGCGGCTGGGCTTCAGGGCCTGTCCTCTGAGGGAGAAGCAGCACCAGCTTGAAGCTGAATGCAGCATGTGTGCTCAGGTCCTCTGCCTCAGTTTCCCTGCCTGACAACCCAGGGCAGCCATGTGTGAGGCTGCTCACTGGCCCCACACCTTCGGCATATGCGTGACTCATGTGACATCATCTGTCTCCAGGTTTCCAGACTTCCCAGCCCCACCCTCCAGCGGCAGGTCAGCCTGGCTTTTAAAAAGAGAATTTTATTTTGGAATGAAAATATAGAGCCCACCCTCCCGCTTCCTCTGGGGAGGGAGTTCTGGGCCGTGGTGAGGGGGATGGTCCCTCAGAGGTCGAGGAGCCGCCTGGGCATAGAAATCCTCCACAGCAACAATGAGGAAAGCTGGGTGGTGGCTTCGGCCTGGGCCTGGGATGGGCCCGGGTGGGAACTGACTCCTGCTGCCTCAGAGGCCCTGGGCAGCCAGCCAGCCAGCCCGGTGCCACCAGCCAGCAGAAGCTGAGTGGGAAGGGGGCGGAGGAGATTAAGGTGGCACATGGCTGTGGCCCTAGGCATCCCCGTTCTCCATGCGGCCCAGCTGTTCCTCCAGGCGGCAGATGCGCTCCCCCTGCTCCTTGACCAGCGCCCTCAGGGCCTGCAGCTCCTGCATCACCTCCTCCAGCTTCCCAGCCTCCTGTGGGGACGTGAAGGGGTGGGGGGAGGGCGTGCTGGTCAGGGGCTGCTAAGCCACAGACCTCCCAAACCCAACCACCATGTCCCAGAGAGGGACAACAAATGGCCCAGGGCCACATGTGGGTCTCCTAACACCACCCCTGCCTGGGGGTGCATACCCTGGCTCTGGCCAGGCTGCCACTGGGGGTGGCATCAGCAGCAGTGGTGGCGGATGCAGGGGCCCCAAGGCGGGAGGAGCCCGGGGCCACCGAGGGCCGGCTGTCAGACAGCACGTTGCGCCGGCTGATCTTCAGGTCCCGCTGCTTGCTGGGCACGTAGGCCTCCCGCAGAGAGATGAGGATGGGGTCAGCGTCCCGCCCGCTCACCCACTCCTCAGCTTCCAGGGCTGCCTCGGGCCCGGCTGTGTCCGGGTACAGATCATCCTGGAAGAGGTCCGACTGGGCAGCGGGCCAGGGAGGTCAGGATCAGTCGGGAGGCCCCATCAGGGTCCCTCATCACTCCCTGGCCCCAGGCTTACACTCTGTCAACCCACTCTCCCACAGCCTGGCCCCGAGGGACCTTTCTAAAGCTCAAATCTGGCCTTTCACTTCCCTTCTGGACACTGTCAACAGCTCCCTCTAAAGCTTTCCCGCCCTTCCTGGGCAAGGCCCCTGTCACTACCTTCCCCTGCAAGCCACAGGGGCCACTATGTGGCTTTGTGGGATTCTGGGGCCATGGACTGTGAGCTCCCAGAGCAGGCCCCATCAGCTCAGCTCCGCTCCCCGAAATATGCCTGGCACGCTGAAAGAGCACTTGGCCAGTGCTGGCTAGAGAATCATGGAAGCATGCTCAAGGCTCTGAGCGGGGCATCTGAGGCCAAGCCACATGTGGCCCGGTCCCCGCTTCATGAGATTTCCCACTGCAGCTAGACTCCCTGTTCCTCTCTCCATTCCCACCACCATGACCTTTGTCTGGCCTGTCCCAGTGGAAGGCGCCACCCCAGCTGTGCTTCCTGCCTCCTTCAGGAAGATCTCTGTGGCTGCCACTCCCTCCCTGACTGCCTGGTGACCTTCTCCTGTGGCTTGTTCAGGGCAGGGCCCCTGCTCACCCTGTGTCTCATCCCCACTTGCCCCCTGCCTGGCACAGCCCCACAGGTGGCTGGTACAAGGGCAAGCTGGCATCTGTCCAGCTCACTGCCCACAAACCATACTAGGTCATGTTCCATTGACCTGGTCACAACTGCATGGCCTGCCTGCTAGAGAAAGGGGCAAGTGAGCAGAGGGACGGGTGGCCTCACCTTTCTTGGCACAGTCATGACAATGGGCTCACACTTGCGCTCATGCAGTTTGTAGAACCTGGGGACGCGAGGAGGAGCCATGGGTGGAACCCCTTCGCCCCCTGCTCTCCTGGCTCCCGGCATCCTGCACTTTCAGTCGTCACCCCCAGACCTCCACAGGCTGACCCCTAAGGCAGCTAGACCCCCCACCCAAGCTGCCTCATGACAGTTCCTGTAGCCCACCCGGCCTCCCTGCTGCAAGGCTTCCTATAGGCCGACCCTGACCCCAGGGCCCCTGTGGCGGATTCTGCCCCCGAGCAGCCTCCATGGCCTGACCTCTCACCTTGGAGGCCCCTGGCCTGGCCCTGTCCCGGAGTGGCCTTGGTGGCCCTCTTACCGGGCGATCTCACACTTGCTGACCTCCAGGCCCCGCTTAGGCATGCTGCCCATGCCCCGCTGGGGCTCCTTGCTGGTGAATGTGTTCAGGAAGTGGATGTAGGGGGGCTCCTCAGTGATCTCAAAGTACCGGATGCTGGAGTCACCCTGTGTGGGGAGGGGGCTCAGCACCGGGGCACGCCTCTGCCCTGCCCCTTGCCAGCCCTGCCCGCCCCCACCTTGCCGCAGACGTAGACTACGCTGGTGTCGGGGTCGTAGAAGGGCAGCAGGGCCCCGTTGCTCGAGTCCAGTTCCTGCAGGGCCATGGGCTCCTCGAGGTTTTCCTGGCACATTGCGGGTAGTCAGGCCAAGCAGAACCACCTCACCCCCTGATCCCAGACCGCACCAGGACAGGCCTTAGCTGGCCTTACTGAGGCCAACCAGCCTGTCCCCTAAATGCAGGTGGGCTCTCTCCCACCTCTATGCCTTTGCCCACATGAAGACTCCCACCCGGCCCTCCTGGACCCACTTCATTCCCAGGGCCTCTCTTTCCCAGCCTCCTCCAGGCCTTAAGACTATGCCCAGGCCACGGAGCAGTGCTGAGACATACCCTGCCATGGGGGACCCCGGGTGCCAGCAGCACCAGCCCCTGCTTAAGGGGCCCTAGAGGTCACTATGCAGAAGCAGAGAGGGCTGGGGCCAGGGCGATTCTCGTGCAGGGCCGGGAGGCTTTCTGGAGGAGCAGGGAGGCTGGCACTGGCAGCTGGGTAGTACAGGCAAGCAAGGGAGAGAAGGGGCCTTCCATTGGCATGAACAACATGGGCAAAGACACGGGCAGTGGGAGGCCATGGGGGAGTGGTGGGGCAGTTGGGTGAGCAGGGGTCAGGAGAGGAGAGGCTGACCCCTCAAGTGTCAGGCAGAGAACCTAGGAACCACAGGCCTCTCCAGGGTGAACCCTGCCTGCCCAGCCCAGGGCGGAGCTCCCCAGGGTCGGGCCCACATCTCCAGCTGCCCCTCAGGCTGGCCACTCACGGGGTCCCAGAGCGCCAGCTGCCGCTCACTCATTCGGCTGAAGCCTGTGGTGAACACCTTGCCGTCGGCCAGGAAGATGGCCCGCATGGGCCGGGCACCCTCGTGAGCCTTCTCCCGCTCCTGTGGGGGGACAGGCTGGTTAGTGCAGTGTCCCACGTGAGGCCCTGGGCCCATCCACAGCCATCCTTGCCCTTGGGGGCCACGTACTGCCACCAGGGTGCCCCGGCGGGGGTCGATGATGCGCACGCTCTTGTCCTTGCATGCTGAGCAGAAGAGGCTGCCGTTGCAGTTCCAGCTGACATTGTAGATGAGGTCAGGGTGCAGGCCATCCAGGCGGTACAGCTCCTCCGCCGTGCCCACGTTCCAGATGAGTACCACGTTGTCACAGCCTGGCAGGTGAGGGCCGTCAGCTCGGGCCCGGCGGGCGGCAGGAGGCTATTAGCTCACTAGGCCCACTCTGCCCACCACCCTGGGACAGACCGGGTCTCTCCAACTCTGAGGGCCTCAGCTTTCCCCTCTATCAGGTGGGCTCTGGAGGTGCTGCTGGGATGTATGGAGGGGTGGGCGGGGGCAAATGGAGGGCGGTGCACACCTGCACTGAGCAGCACATTTCGGGCTGTTGGGTGCCAGGCGATGATGCCCACCCGCTTGGTGTGCCCCTCTAGTACCACCACCGGCTCCGTCAGCGGGGAGGTCAGCCCGTTCTCTGGGATCTGCCACACCTGCGGTAAGGACAGGGCCACTGGGCTCAGTCCTCTGCTGGCCCTACTGCTGGTCCCCTTGAGCCACACCTGTGACCCTGGCCCAGCCAGTCTGGTGCCTCACCATGACCGTGCAGTCCTCTGAGCCGCTGGCGATGACTTCGTCATTGTGGGGACACCAGTCGATGTCCAGGACAGGCCCCGTGTGCCCGCACACCGTCGGGTAGGCCTTGTCAATGCGGCCCGTCTGTGGGCACGAGGAGGTGGTCAGTGGGCTCCACTCCTCCCAGAGCCTTGGTCTTCCCCTCCATGGAGTGGGAATGGCGTGCAAGTCCTGGCTCACAGGTGGCCCCGATGTGACTGTGCCCCACTCGCCAGGTAAGCAGGAAATGTCTGTTGCCTCTAATCCTGACTGTGGCGACAGGCCACTCTCTGTCTGTGCTAACACTTGAGACAGTAAATCTGGGTTATAACGCCTGCCCGGCAGTGTGAGAAAGGGCAAGATAAGGGGTTCCAGGTGTGCAGAAAGGCCCAGCAGGGTGGCTCAGGTGCCTCCTCTTCCCCCAACCCCGACAGGACCCACCTTGCTTAGGGGGAGCACCAGAAAGGCACCCCCACCACTGGCTTCCACAATCACTGCCAGGAACTTGGGGTTGACGGCGCAGAACGTGCTGTCCCAGGTAACACGGGACACGCGAATGTCCTCATAGCATTGGTCGTTCTTGACCGGCTGCCCGAACACATGGCGGAATTTGCTCTGCCGCACCACTTTGCGGAAGGACATGTCTGCGGGACAGGGAGGCCTGGGTCAGCGCGGCCCATCCCAACAACCCGAGCGCCCACCGGGGGCCGGGCCACCATCACCCTCCTGGGTCTCGGTTTCCCCAATTACAGAATGGGGTCACAGGTGCAGAGCTTGGCAGTGATCTGAGGGGTAAATGCACTACCCGGCTCTGACCACCGCTGAGTCCTGAGGGGCTTCACAGGATGCAGGGCCCCTCCCTGGCTCTGGTGTGTGTGCGGGGCGGGAGGTGGGAGGTGGGAGGTGCCGGGGCTGGAGAGCACTCAGTTCTGCTGTAGGTCCCAGCCAGTCGGAAGCAGCCTCCTTCCTGCCTAGAGATTTGGAGGCTGGGTAATGGGAAAGAGAGAGGAGGCAGGAAAGGTCTCTTTACTGTGGGGCCGAGTGAGGCCCGGGTTCTGAGTCCCAGGGAATGTGCGGGGAGCCCCGGCATGGCCCCCAGGAGGGAACCGGGGTCGGGACGCAGCTGCCGGCCGCGAAGCAACCCAGAGCGACCTTGTATCAGGGTGCAGGGTGAACCATGAGCCCAACTTCCAGGGAATGTCGCCTAGGAGAGGAGAGGCTGGGCGGCCAAGGGGAGTGGGACTAAGAGTGGGGCGTGGGGTAGGGGAAGGGTTTCTGGGACCCGCAATCCCCCCTCAGCCCCGCCCCTGCAGCCCCGCCCTCGCCCCCAGCCCCGGCCCTGCAGCGCTCACCGGGGGCGCCGGGGGCTGCGGCACCGACTTCGGGCGGCTCCGGATCCCGGCCTCTGGGAAGCAGGAAGCGGGATTCAGGAAGTGACAGAGGGACCCGGGGCGGGGGCGGGGCAGGGGCTCGCAAGGGGGGGCCGAGGTCACGCGCGAAGGGGCGGGGCGTGAGGCTGAGCCACGCGGGGGCGCTGGGAGCGGGGCCGCCGGGGGCGGGGCAAGGGAGAGCCCCGCCCCCAGGACCCGCTGGGGAGCCTCCCTCTGCAGCCCCTTGGGAGGAAGGGACGGGGCGGGGCCGACGGCGTCCGCCACGGAGGCGTCGCAGGTGCGGGTGCAGCCTGGCCGCGGACCCGGGCTCCTTCGCCGTCCTCCTCCTCACAGTGGCATCCGCAGGAGTCTCCAGGATTGGGTGAGGTCCCGCCTTCCTGGCCCCACCCCCCCGAACGCACACCTCCAAGGCGCCCCATTGCGGCCCCCAACAAATGTAGAATCTACACGGACAGTGGATATGTTCACGTGCCTCTTTTTAAGTTATAAAAGTTCATGCTCTTGGTTAACAATGTAAACAAAACAGCAGGTGTTGGGATTTTTTTTTTTTTTTTAAGGTCTAGACAGGCTAGAATTCAGTGGAATGATCATAGCTCACTGAAGCCTCGACTTCCTAGGCTCAAGGGATCCTCCTGCCTCAGCCTTCCAAGTAGCTGGGACTACAGACCCTCACCACCACATCAGGCTAATTTTTCTTTACTTTTTGTAGAGACGGGGTCTCTGTCACCCAGGCTTTTTTCGTGTGTGTGTGTGTGTGTGTGTGTGTGTGTGAGAGAGAGAGAGAGAGACGGTGGTTTATTCTTGTCACCCAGGCTGAAGTGCAATAGCACGATTTTGGCTCACTGTAATCTCTGCCTCCCAGGTTCAAGTGAGTCTCCTGCCCCAGCCTCCTGAGTAGCTGGGATTACAGGCGCCTGCCACCACTCCCAGCTAACTTTTTTTTCCCCCAGAGACGGCGTATTGCTCTGTCACCCAGGCTGGTGTACAGTGGTGGGATCTCAGCTCATTGCAACCTCCGCCTCCCACATTCAAGCAATTCTGCCTTAGCCTTTGGAGTAGCTGGGATTATAGGCTCCCGCTGCCATGTCCTGCTCAATTTTTGTATTTTTAGTTGAGATAGGGTTTCACCATGTTGGCCAGGCTGGTCTCAAACTCCTGACCTCGGGTGATCCACCCACCTTAGCCTCCCAAAGTGTTGGGATTACTGGTGTGAGCCACTGCACCCATTCAGCAAACAGCAGAGCTTTATGGAGTAGAAGACCCAGGGGTCTAATTCTTCTGGGTGAACACTTATGCATTCTGCCGAACCTTCTTATTACAATTCCGAAAGGGCCATGGCTGACAAGTCCCTTGCACCTTGCCTTCTTTCCTCCACCATCTCCTCTGGAGATCTGTCCAGAGGCCTCTCTCTTCCTCTAGCCAGGTCCTGTGACAAGGAGCCCAGACTGGCCTCTCCAGATCCACCCCATCCTGTTCCACAGGTGAAGTGCGCCCCCTCCCTTAGGCCAGCGGCCCCTTCCCTTATTCCTTCATTGAGCATCCACTGCCCTGGCTGACCAATGGCACTGTTCTTTTCCCAGAAAGAGAGGGGTGGAAGAGGAAGGCGGGGAGAGCAGAAACCACAGGAGCCTTGTCTCTGGCTACAAGAAGCGCCCCCCTGTGTGTCTGAGGGTGACCTGGGGCTTGTTCCCCATCTCACTCCCATTGCCACACCTGGTTGAGGAAACAGGCACAGAGATGTGCGGTGCTTGCCTCAGGTTACCCAGCCCCATGCAATCCCCTTCGGCTTGGGTCCAAAGTCCTTGCTTTTCCTACTGCTCTGTAAACCCTGGGGCTGGAAGGATCATATAGATGATCCCACCCCAAGGCCTGGCCACATCCTGTTCTCTCCGTCTGGAAATGCTTCCCTCCAATCCCAATGAGGCTCCATTCCCCACTCGCTCCAGGCCTCTGGTCACACGTCACCTCCTCCTAGGGCTCTCCCTGCCCACTCCTTACCCAGCCACTCTCTGGCCCTTACTTGTCCTGACTGCATTGTTCTTTTTTTGGAGACAGGGTCTCGCTCTGTTGCCCCGGCTGGAGCACAGTGGTGCGGTCCTAGCTCACTACAGCCTCACTCTCTGGGGCTCAGTCCTCCCACCTCAGGCTCCCAAGTAGCTGGGACTACAGGCATGCATCGCCATGCCTAGCTAATTTTTATTTTTGTAGACATGGGGGTCTCCTATGTTGCCCAGGCTGGTCCCACACTCCTGGCCTCAAGCAGTCCTGCCTCAGCCTCCCAGAGCTCTGGGATTACAGGTGTGAGCCAGCACCCGCCTGTGTTCTTCTCCAGTGCCCCAATGTCCTATCAGGTACTTATTGGTGTATTTGTTCATGTCAACCTCCACCAGGATGTCAGCAAATTGAGGGTAAGGACTTTGCCTATTTTCCTGCAGTGTTCCCAGCAGCTAGAACAAGACCCAACACGAAGTATGGGATCAAGTAATGTATGAGGAATGAAATGAATAAGCAGCAACCCTGAATACAGAATTGAACAATATTCATAATCACAACTCTCAGAATCAATGTCTGGTGCCCATGAAGGAGAAGGAAAGAAGGGCATCTCTCACCTGGAGAAGGAGTGAGTCTCCCAGATGGCAGCAGGAGCCTGGCCCCCCTGGGATGTGGCAGGCAGGAGGTCGTGGCTGGGCAATGTCTTGGAGGTAAGCCCACCTTCATGCCCTTTTTCTCCAACACAAAACCCTTCTCCGTGGGTCACTAGGAGAACTCCTCTTTTTTTTTTTTTTGAGATGGAGTCTCGCCCTGTTGCCTAGGCGGGAGTGCAGTGGCATGATCTCCGCTCACTGCAACTGAAACCGCCTTTGTAAAACTATGACTGAGAGTGAAAGAGATCTAACTTAATGGACTCCATCTTGCTTCTAACCTCTAAGCTGTCCTTGTTCACTTCTGGGCGTAGACTGAACTCACTTTGGAAGAAACTTAGTTTATGGTTCAAACAAAAACGGTGACATTCCTTTCCCAAAGCAGACTTCCTTGTTGCCTGGGGACTTGACTACCTCTGAGGACTCACATTAGCCACAAGATTAGAAATGATGGTTCAGGAGTCATGCAGCTGGAGGTGACAAGATTCTTCCCCTCCCTAAACTGCTCCTAAGATCAGCCCTTGAGATGTTTTGCAGACCCTGCACTTGATGGATCAGCTGGCCCCACCCACATCAATAAACTGGCTCATCTGCTCCCGGGCCCCTACCCAGAAACTGATAGCGTATGAAGATGGCTTTGACTCCCTAAGGTTTCATCCTTGACCAATCAGCACTCCTGGCTCACTGGCTTCCCCCCACCCACCAAGTAATCCTTAAAAACTCTGCTCCCTGAGAATGCTCAGGGAGACTGATTTGAGTAATAATAAACTCCAGTCTCCTGCACAGCCAAGTCTGCATGAATTACTCTTTCTCTATTGCAACTTTCCTGTTTTAGTGAATCAGCTCTTCTAGGCAGCAGGCAAGGTGAACCCCTTGGGGGTTACGCAATCTGCACCTCCTGGTTCAAGCAGTTCTCCTGCCTCAGCCTCCCGAGTAGCTGGGATTACAGGCATGAGCCACCATGCCTGCCTAATTTCTGTATTGGTAGAGATGAGGTTTCACCATGTTGGCCAGGCTGATCTCAAACTCCTGACCTCAGTTGATCTGCTTGCTTTGGCCTTCCAAAGTGCTGGGATCATAGGCGTGAGCCACCATGCCTGGCCTGAGAACTCCTCTTTACCCTGCAAAACCCTTCAGGCATTCCACCCCATCCTGTCCCACAGGTGGAGTCTGCCCTGCCTCCCTCAGGCTGTCGGCTCTGGGGCACCAGCTGTGACATGGTAAAACCCATAAAACTGCATACCTCAACCATACCTCGGCTTTCTGTTGAAACTGCTCTCTGTAACCCTGATGTGACAGGCAAGCAGTCCGAACCCACACCATCTTGGCCCCTTGGACTTGTAATAAGTAACTAAGTTCTGTAATTTCCACCCTACCCAGGCAATGTGTAAATTAACGCTTATCTTGACTTCTGTGAACCACTTAAGTAACAATCAGAATGTCTGAAGCCCCTCACCATCATCTCTGCCCAGGAGGTAATTTACGGAATGTCCACCCCCCCCTGGCCCTCAGAATGTCTGTAGCTCCTCACCCGCACCCCCCCCCCCCACCCTCACCCCCGAGGTGGTTTACGGGCATAAAAGGTCTGGACACCCTCCTTTCGGGGCCAGGGGTTGGAGACGCTTGAGTCCTCCGTGGCCGCCGGCAGTACAGACCCTGCAATTTGGCACACTTTTGTCTTGGTGTTGACTTTCTGTGCTCGCTCAGGTACAACACCAGCTACCTTGCTTGCTCCCTTCTTGAGTATTCACTGCCCTGGCTGACCAAGGGGTGATGGTCAGCACTGCTCTTTCTCCTGGATAGAAATCACCCATTATGGGTGGGATTTCCCTTTGGATCCTTGGAAGTGGGGCTGGCCCACTCCCCAAGAGGCGGGGTTTGGAGTGTGGACCAGAGCTGAAGGCAAGCGGCTGGTGCTAAGGTTTTATTCCCTGATCTGCCTGCCATGCTGAAAAGGCTCTGGGAGCCCTGCCCAGAAAAAGGAGAAGGGCACTGTGGAGTACCCCGGGGGCACTGATGCCAGGCCCTGCTCTCAAAGTGTGCCCTTCAGTGGGACAGGGAGGGGGAGAGCTTACCTGTGGAACAGGAGCAGTGCCGTGGTGGGGAGGCTTGGGGGACAGGCGACCTGCCACTCAGGCTCTGGCCTGTGGCTCTGTATTGGTCCCGGGGCTGAGTGAGACTGGGGGTTGCCCACTGCTGTAATCAAATTAATGGCTAACAGTCGCAAGCACTTCATAGGGATTCATACTCCTGGGAGATGGGTATCATTATCATCCTCATTTTACAGATAAGGAAACTGAGTCCCAAAGAAGCTAAGAGCTTTGTGGAAGGTCACACAGCCTATGAGTGGTGGAGCCAGAATTCAACAGCCTGAGGGTCACCGGAGAGTGCACCCTTAGCCCCACCAAGGTGTCTCCAGAATGGAAGGCTGGCCAGAAAGGCATCTAGCTAGTGCCCAAGGAATACTGGATGAATGAATTCAATAAATTCACGCCTGGCCAGACATCTCTTTCCCACAGGCCTCAGTGCCCACAATTCCATCATCACAACTATGCTCCTGGTGCCACCCCTTGTCCACAGCACTTCCCAGCTCTGGGCTCAATCAGTGATCAGAACTGCCAAGCCTGCAAGGGGAACATGATCACCCCATTTTACAGAGGAGAAAACAGGCTGAGAGGAAGTCGGTAACTAGAACCCAGACCCGACTATCACTCTAGGCTGCCACACAGCCTGCTGCGTTTGGAAAAGGCAGGCAAGTCTGGGAAGGGTGCACGTCAGACATCATTTCATTTATACCTGCTGGGAAGGGCACCTCAGTTGCTGAAGGTCACAATACTGAGTTAATGGGATAAGAGGACATGACTGGAACACTGGGGATCGGGAGAACGCTGGGTGGGGTGGCTGCCAGGAGGGAACGATGCATGGGAAAAGGGAAGTGGGGTGGGCTTGGAAGATAGATCGTCAGCCCTTCTATTTTTTTTCTGCAGCATCTGCAGCTTGAGAGGGAAGAGCTGATTCTGCCCTAGAGAGGCTGTGTGACCTCTTTGCCTTTTCTTTTCTTTTCGTTTTTAGTTTTTGAGACCAAGTTTCGCTCTTGTTACCCAGGCTGGAGTGTAATGGCACAATCTCAGCTCACTGCAACCTCTGCCTCCTGGGTTCAAGCAATTCTCCTGCCTTAGCCTCCCGAGTAGCTGGGACTACAGGCGTGCGCCACCATGCCCAGCTAACTTTTGTATTTTTAGTAGAGACGGGGTTTCATCATGTTGGTCAGGCTGGTCTTGAACTCCTGAACTTGTGATCCACCTGCCTTGGCCTCCCAAAGTGCTGGGATGACAGGTGTGAACCCCCTTGCCCACCAGCCTTTGCCCTTTCTGGAACCACTGGTGCCCGAGCTCTGTGTGCTTTACAACTTCCCATCTGAGCACTTGGGCTCAGACAGAAGGAGGATGCTGTTCAGGCAGGATCGGGGCCTCCACACCTGCAGCCCCATGGAGAATCCCATGCAGCTCTCCACGTGGGTGGGGAGCAGGTAGATGCTAATTGAACTTTTAAATAGAGTCAGACTTCGAAGTCCTCTGCAGCCCCGTAAGGCCCAGAGGTGGCCCCCTGATCATAGGCCATCTGGGTGTCTGCAGCCCCAGTGCATCACAAGATCCCACATGCTTGGGCCAGGTGGTGTCTCTCCCTGTTGCCTCCTCCATCCATCCCCAGCCCCTAAAGGGACATCTCTGTATGTGGCTGAAGGAAAACAACACCAGTTCACCCAGCCCCTCCATGCGCCAGGCTCTTGGGTGCCTTACACACTTTCTCATTTCATCCTCACAATGGCCAATGACACGGGAGCTCGGAAGGTGAAGTCGCTCCTCCAGAGTCGCGCAGCTGGGACATGGCAGAGCTGGATTTGAATCCAGGCTAAGCAGCTCTGGCCTCTTCTCCTGGCGCCTTGCTGAGGGAGTCCCTGCCCTAGCCTCAGTGACTGTTGGGGGCAGGGGACTGCTGGAGCAGGCTTGGCCATGCCAGGCAGCTTGTGGGTCACCAGGGCCTCGGGCTCCTGCTTGGGGCTGGTGGCTCCCAGGAGACCCCCTTCTCTGCAGAGACTTTTTTGTTTTGCGTCCTTGTGTCCAGGCTGGTGGATGAGACCCGGAGGAGGAGAGGGAGGGAAGGATGAAAGGGAGGTCAGGTCAAGCCCAGGAAAGTGCCCCCTGCTGTCTTCCTCCAGCACGACTGAGGCCCAGTGGAGAACTGTCAGTGGGGTCTGGGGTGTTGAGGGACAGAACCCCACAAGACGCCATTAGCTGTGGTTCGGGGGCTGTCGGGCAACTGTGTGTGTGTTGGCAACCACAGAAGGGGCTGGTGGCTGAGAGCAGGGGACGCTGACATGGAACTGCCTGAGACTTTTGGCTGGTTCATTTCCCCTCAAGTCCTCCCTCCAGGCCCTGAGGGGTTTTCAAGGACAGGCTGTGCTTCCCACTTGTCTGACTGGCTGGTTCCTCTGTCTCCCTGGGGCTCTTTCACTGCTCTGGCGGGCCTGGGCATTTCTGGACCCTCACGTGGGGCCTGTGCCTGGGGCCCCCTCTGGTGGGGTGCCACTGGGGATTTCTCCTTCAGAAGCAGGAGGAGGGGCTGGGTTCTCCAGGCCCCCTAGGGTGGGATGGGAGGGTGGGGCTGGGGAGGCTTCGTCACAGGGACAGGGCACAGAACTGGCAGCGGGTCCAGGGGTCTGGGCCTCAGTGTCTGACTGTGGCTGGGTCACAGAATCTGACTGTGGCTGGGCTGTGGGGTTCAGCTGTGCCTGGGCTGTGGGATCTGATTGTGGCTGGGCTGTGGGATCTGATTGTGGCTGGACCGTGGGGTTCAGCTGTGGCTGGGCTGTGGGAGCTGATGGTGGCTGGGCTGTAGGATCTGATCGTGGCTGGGCTGTGGGATTCAGCTGTGCCTGGGCTGTGGGATCCAATCGTGGCTGGGCTGTGGGGTTCACCTGAGGCTGGGCCACAAGATCCATCTGTGGCTGGGCCTCCACTGTCGGCCCTGGCAGAGCCGGGCCCTCAGAGTCCAGCTGGGTCTGTGGCTCAGCCGGTGTGAAGCTGCCCGGCCGTTCCTCGCAGAGAGCTGCCGCGAAGGACGAGAGCACGGAGCGCAGCAGGGCCTGGAGGTCAGCGCTGGCCATGAGGCAGAGGAAGGGGCTGAGGCAGCTGTTAAGCAGGATCAGGTAATCGGAGTAGACCAGGGCCTCCCAGAGCAGGTAGCCAGGGTAGATGTCCCATAGGAAAGCCAGATAGAGCAGCTGGGCCAGCTGGTAGGGCAGCCGCAGGACCACGTAGGCTGACAGAATGGTCCTGGCCACACGGGCGAAGCCCCGGCAGGCTGTGGGCTGCGGTTGGCGGCAGCAGGTGTGACAGGCCGAGGCCTGGGTGAGCACGTGGCAGACCAGCAGCAGGAGGAAAGGCAGGAAGCCCCCCAGGACCTCCAGCATCCGCAGTGGCAGCTCCTCACTGTCCCAGAAGTCCAGACAAATGACTAGGTCGTACCACCAGACTGTGGCCTCGGGGAAGACCAGCCAGGGTACGCTGAAGAGCGTGGCCAGCACCCAGACCCCGGCACAGACCCAGAGGGGCAAGCGGGCAGGGCGGTGCCTAGGGTACCAATGTGGGCACAGCGCCAGCAGGCAGCGGTCCAGGCTGAGGGCGGCCAGCAGGAAGAGGCCAGAGGTGTACGATACGCCCCACAGGAAGTAGTAGAAGCGGCAGGCAGCTGTCCCCAGTGGCCAGTGGCCTCCATGCTGGATCTCCAGGATCTGAAAGGCCGCTGCCACCAGGAACAAGAAGTCAGAGAGGGCCAGGCTGAGCAGGAGCAGCGCCAGACGTGTGCCCGCTCCATGCCGGGCCTGGGAGCCGGCCAGCCATGCCATCAGCCCATTGGCTGGCAGCCCAAGGAGCAGTAGAGCCACCAGGAAGACTGTGTCCCAACCACCCTGGGGGTAGGAGTCCTCGTCGTCCAGCTCCATTCGGGGCCTGTGGCCGGTGGAGGCACCCATGTCGGCTTCCATAGCAGTGTCCATCTGGGGTCCCCAGAGCCCTGCTGGACACGGAGTGGGTGCCTGGTGAATCAATAACGGCGTGAATGACCGAGAATGGGAGAGATGGTGCAGGGCATCTCCAGGCAAGTCACAGCCCTCCCTGTGCCGTTGTCATTGCCTTTTGGGTAGTTAGCCTATGCCAAGGGCTTGAAATGGATGATCTCAGGGAGTCCTCACACAATCTACGTTACAGGCGAGGAGAGGGAGGTTCAGAGAATCAGTGAAGGTAGGAAGGGAGAAGGCAGGACTCAACCCAGACTTTTTTCTTTGAGACAGGGCCTTACTCTATTGCCCAGAATAGAGTGCAGTGGCACTATCCCTGCAGCCTCCACCTCCAGGGCTCCAGCGACCCTCCCACCTCAGCCTCCCTAGTAGCTGGGACTACAGACGTGCAGCCACTACTTTTAAAAATAGCACCCACGGCTGGGCGTGGTGGCTCATGCCTGTAATCCCAGTACTTTGGGAAGCCAAGGTGGGTGGATCATAAGGTCAGGAGTTCGAGACCAGCCTGGCCGACATGGTGAAACCCCATCTCTACTAAATGTACAAAAATTAGCCGGGTGTGGTGGCAGATGCCTATAATCCTAGCTACGCGGGAGGCAGAGGAAGGAGAATCGCTTGAGCCCAGGAGGCAGAGGTTGTGGTGAGCCGGGATCATGCCACTGCACTCCAGCCTGGGTAACAGAGGTGAAACCCTATCTCAAAAAAAAAAAAAAAAAAAAAAAAAAAAATAGCACCCATTACTATTTTTTTTTCTTTTAGATGGAGTCTCACTCTGTTACCCAGGCTAGAGTACAGTGGTGTGATCTCGGCTCACTATAACCTCCATGTGCTGGGTTCAAGTGATTCCTATGCCTCAGCCTTCCAAGTAGCTGAGACTATCGATGTGTGCCACAAGGCCTGGCTATTTCTTTCTTTTTTTTTTTTTTTTTTTTTTTTTTTTTTTTTTGAGTTGGAGTCTCCCTCTGTCACCAGGCTGGAGTGCAGTGGCATGATCTCAGCTCAATGCAACCTCTGCCTCCTGGGTTCAAGCCAAGCGATTCTCCTGCCTCAGCCTCCCAAGTATTTGGGACTACAGGCACGTGCCACCACACCCAGCAAATTTTTGTATTTTTAGTAGAGATGGGGTTACATCATATTGGCCATGATGGTCTCGATCTCTTGACCTCATGGTCTGCTTCCTTCGGCCTTCCCTGAGATTACAGCGCTGGGATTACAGCGTGAGCCACCGCACCCAGCCAACTTTTTTTTTTTTTTTTTTTTTCATAAAGACAGGGTTTCACCATGTTGGTAAGTCTGGTCTTGAAGTCCTGACCTCAGGTGATCCACCTGCCTTGGCCTCCAAAGTGCTTGGATTACAGGTGTGAGCCACCGTGGCCGGCCAGCCAACTTTTTAAATTTTTAGCAGAGACAAGTTCTTGCTATGTTGCCCAGGCTGGTTTTAAACTCTTGAGCTCAAGCAATCCTTCTACCTTGGCCTCCTAAAGTGTTGAGATTACAGGCTTGAGCCATCGTGCCCAGCTAGACTTAATCTCCTGCCATGTGGAATCCCAATGTGTCTGGGTAGACTAACCCAGAGGCTTCCAAAGATTGTTAAAGGTATGGGATTTTGTCTTTAAATATTTTAGTAAAACTCCTATATGAACTAAAAGGGTGTGCTCAAATTATGCCGGGGAAGAGTACCCCTCTAGGGTTCCAGGACACACAGTTTGAAGACCACTTGGTCTGCTCATCACAGGGCCCCTTTATGCCTGCTCTCGTGGGGTTTGAGTGTTTAGGATTTCAAGAAGGGAGGGCTCTCGTTCCCACCGGCCCAGGGGACCCAAAGGTAGGGAGTCTGCGGCAGTGGGAACCCCCTCCCCTCCAGTGAGTGTCACTCATGGGTCTCAGGATGAGTCTCAGGACCCCGATAGCCTGGGGCCAGGAGGGCCATCCTGGGAGCCCCGATGCCTCTCCAGCGTCTTCCGCCCCCTATGGCCCTCTCCTGCTTCCCACAGCTCAGGCAGGAGGGGAGCCCTGTTTGTCTCCGGGAGCTGCTAAACAGAGAAGGCGAGGGCTCTGCAGTGGGAGGACGGTGAGGGCACCCAGACCTGGGATGCAAGAGGGGGGCACCCAGACCTGGGATGCAAGAGGCCTGCAGCACCACCTTGCCCCCCCTGCTGGCAGAGGGCCCTGAGAGCCCAGGTGGTGGTGCAGTCCGGGGAGGGAAGGGATGCCCCCAGGCCCATGGCTCTAGCCACTTGGTCTTTAGTCTGGTGGCCTCAGTACCCGCAGGGTTCCTCCTCCGTCTTACCCCGCTCTGCTATGTCTGTTCCCTATTGGATCAGAGCCCCAGGCACCCCCAGCCCCTGGCCCTGACCTGTGAGGCCTGGCTTACCTGGGAGGCTCAGGCCGATGGGCGGAAGGAGCAGGGCGTGCCTGCCTGCCCAGTGCTCCAGCTGTCTCCCTGGCCCTCACCGGGGCCTGCTGTGTGGCGCCTGGCGGCGCTAAGGCAGGTGGGCAGGAAACCCAAGCTGAGAGGACATCAATCATTCATAGGGCTGCTTGCCGGGAAACCCTAACCCTGGCCCAGTAGGGCCAAGTGATCAGCCAGACCCCCTCCCCCAGCCCTGACGGGCCTGGACAGTCAGACCCTCCTCCCCCAGGCCCCTCCGGCCCACCTCCTCCCACATCACCCCCTGTGCCACTCAACCCAGCATTCGAGGCGTCTGTGATCTGGCCTCTTCCTCCATTTCACATGCCCTCTGCTCCGGGCAGAATGTCACCCATGGGGGGGCCCCAGTGGGCCACTTGCTTGTCCCTTCCCACCTCCCAGCCATTGTCCAAATGCCTCCTCCCGCCTAAAGTGTCTTCCCTGGTCCTCTGTCTAACAAAGGCCTCCACCCATGTCACACAGCTGGGCTGAGTCCTCTGTACCCTGGCTTTATTCCCCACATTTTATAGATGGGGAAACTGAGGTTGGGAGGGGACTTTGCTGGATCTCCTGACTAATAAATAGCAGGTCTGGCATCTGAGGCTCATGACAGCCACCATGTCCTGGTGCCCTTTGCTTCTGACCGAGTACAGTTCTCTGGACCCATCTGGCTCTGCCCTGGCCAGCTCTGGAGCAGAGCACTGGGATTAGGGCCGGGGCTGCCTGCCTCACTTACCCTAATCCCCCTCAGAGCCCGATCCTAGGCTCCCAGCTCTAAGAGTGGGGGTGCATAAGCAGCTTTATGAGTCCTGAGAGCCAAGGGTGCCCAGGAGTGCTGTGTCTCTGAGCCCTGTCATCCCTCCCCCATGGCCACAGAGCAGGTGAGCGGGCAGCATGGCCCAGACCCAGCCACTGGCCCTCAGAAGACCCCTGTGACTCCCAAGAATGATGCGGAGGAGCCCCCGATGACCAGGAAGAGGAGCAAGAAGGAGAGGGGACTCCGAGGGTCCCGGAAGCGCACTGGCAGCTCTGGGGACCAGGCAGGCCCCGAGGCCCCCGGGAACAGCAAGAACCCTCCCAGGACTGGAGAGGGGCTGGCAGGGGTACCCCCTGCATCCCCTGGGCCGGCCTCTTCGCGCCAGTCCCACCGACATCGTCCTGACTCCCGGCACGACGCTGCTCAGAGGACATACGGGCCCCTGCTCAATCGAGTCTTCGGGAAGGTTAGGTGGGACCTGGGTGGGCCTGGGGGTCCTGGGGGTGGGGCTGGAGACACACTCCTGGGGTTCAGCCTACCCTGCCCCTGAGAGGCCCTCTGTCTCTTCTGCCTCAGACTGAACCTGGGCTGTGGGATTGTGTTGTTGTGGTTTGGGGAAGGGTGGGTCTCTGGCCGGTGTGGGCGTGGGCAGAGCCAGAACTCGCACCAGGGCTCTGTGGGAGCTCCAGGCCCCAGGAGCGCGAAAGGGAGCTTGCTGCTCCTGGGACACACGAGGCTTCAGCGTCCTTTCCCTGCCCTGGTGTGGCTGGCCCTGCCCAGGCCAGCATGAGCAGGGGATGGAGGAGGAAGGTTGACAGAGCCATGGCTGGCCCTGGGGACATGGCAGACTCTCCCCGTGCAGGACCGAGAGCTGGGCCCAGAGGAGCTAGACGGTGAGTGGCTCTTGCTGCTGGCAGGGGCAGGAGCTGTCCCTGAGCCTGGCCACCTGTGCCTGACCTCCCTCCCCCACAGAGCTTCAGGCCGCCTTTGAGGAGTTTGACACTGACCGTGACGGCTACATCAGCCACCGGGAGCTGGGCGACTGCATGCGGACCCTGGGCTACATGCCCACTGAGATGGAGCTCCTGGAGGTCTCCCAGCACATCAAGATGCGCAGTCAGTGCCGGGCCCCGCCCACCCAGCAGCCTGGGCTTCTCTGGGCTGCATGGTTCAGAGGGATCATGAGGGGCTGGCAGGAGGTGGCCCTTGGGAGGCCATCAGGGTGGCGGTGGGAGTGAGGGAGAGTGATGGTTTCCAGGTGGGGGCACTGGGTCCAAGCTCCTGCCTCTCTTGTGTGGGAAGACAGGCCAGGAAGGCCGCCCTAGAGACCCAGGAGGGCCCCTTGGGGCTCAGGTTGAGGACCCCACTGGGGATATCTGTTGTCGTGGCCTGTGAGCACATTCACTCCTTCCACCTGAGCCCTTCCTGCCTCGCTGGCCTAGGGACCCCGACTCAGTGATAAAATGCTCTCTGCTGACACTAGTCACCTGGCACCCTCTCTCTTTCGCTCTCTTTCTGTGACTCTGCCCCATTCCTGTGCCCTGGTGGCAGCTGCCTGAATCGGGGTTGCCCTGGCAGGAGAGGACCCCAGCCGCGCCTTGCGACTAGGTGTCTGATGGCAGGCACGGTGCGGTTACCTTTCGCTGGTTTGTCCTCAGGCAAAGCTCAGATTCACTTCATTCCAGGACTCCTGCATTTTCTCCATACAATTTCCAAAACCGGGATGTGATTTATAGCTGATGTGGACATCTGGTGTCGTGGCAAAGCTGTTGCATGACCATGGGTGTTTGTGTGACTGATGGCATCTTAGAACTGAGGCACAGAATACATGGGTGTGTCTGGAAGTGGCACTGATTGCTGCCCACTGGGCTCCAGCACTTCATGGCTGTGAACCTGAACCCCAGCAGCACCCCCATAGAGTAGGCTCCCCACCCTGCCCCTAGGATGAGGAAGGGAGGGTAAGTCAGCCAGTGCCACACACAGCAGTGGGGTCAAGATTTGAACCCGGGACTATCTGGTCCAAAGCCTGGTCTCTTCCTCGCACACTCGGGTTCTTTGCTAAGAGCAGAAGCAGCCCCGGCACCCCAGCAGCCGAGGATGGGGGTTCCAGCCTCCTCTCTGTTGCAGGCATCACCATGGTTGTTTCTTCCTAGGTGCAGAGCCTGGGGGTGGGGGTGCCTGGTCTGTGGGGTGTCCCTTCTTGGGCTTCAGCCCTCATGCCCTCACCATTGTGACACTCTGCCTGGGTCCGCAGTGGGTGGCCGTGTGGACTTTGAGGAGTTTGTGGAACTGATAGGCCCAAAGCTAAGGGAGGAGACGGCGCACATGCTGGGGGTGCGGGAGCTGCGCATCGCCTTCCGAGAGGTGAGAGCGTGCTGTGGTGGGCAGAGGGGGGCAGGGCTGGGTGGCATCCTTACTGGCCTCTCAGGTCTCAGCCTCAGGAAGGCCCAGAGCCCTGCAGGCGGTGGGACTGGGGCCCAGCAATGGGTCAGAGAGGGTTCAGCTCACTCCCAGCTAGGGGATCCATCCAGGGGGACTTCCTGGACCAGGCGGCAAACCACCTTGGCGTGGGAGGTTGGGGAAGGTGTGCGTGGGTGGAGACGGTGGGCAGGGGAGCATCTAGGTACAGGCAGTGGTAAGAGTGGAGCTGTCTGCAGGCTGAGGCAGCTTTGGGTGGGAGGGGCTGAGCCTTGCCGGGACCCTAGTTTGACAGGGACAGGGATGGACGAATTACCGTGCCAGAGCTTCGGGAGGCAGTGCCGTCTCTGCTTGGGGAGCCACTGGCGGGTCCTGAGCTGGACGAGATGCTCCGAGAAGTGGACCTCAATGGGGATGGCACCGTAGACTTTGATGGTGAGTCTCCTTCCTGGAAAAGCCTCCCATCCTCCCAGGGCCCAGGCTGAGCCCAGCACCTCCTGGGATCCCTGACGTGGACCGGCCCAAGCCCTGCCCTTCTCTCCCGCAGAGTTTGTGATGATGCTCTCCCGCCACTGAGGCTTCAGGAGGGAGTATCTGTTGCCCCCGGGCCCCAGATACCAGCAGGACCCAGGCTGTGCCCCTTCCCCAGGAGGCGCCAGGATGGAGATGGAGGGGACCCAGCAGCCCCCAGACTTCTTCTATCCCTGAAAACACCTGGCCTCAAGGTCTGCTTGTTATGTCACCCGCCCACCCCCATCCTCACCTTCCCTGACTCAAGCTGCCTGGAAAAGACCTGCACTCAGCTGCCCACCGTTTCTCAGTGTGAGCAAGACTTGGGTATCTCCAGAGCCCTGGAAGGTAGGGAGTTCCCTGGCACTGGCAGCATTCAGTGCCCCCCCACTCCAGTGGCATGATGAATTGAGAGGGTGGCTGGACCTCTCCTGCTACTTACGTTTATAAACTTTTTTTTTTTTTTTTTTTTTTTTTTGAGTTGGAGTCTTGATCTGTAGCCACGGCTAGGGTGCAGTGGCGCAATCTCAGCTCACTGCAACCTATGCCTCCTGGGTCCAGTTCAAGCAATTCTCCTATCTCATTCTCCCAAGTAGCTGGGATTACAGGCACGAGCCACCATGCCCAGCTAATTTTGGTGTTTTTTAGTAGAGACGGGGTTTCACCATGTCAGCCAGTCTGGTCTTGAACTCCTGACCTCATGATCTGCCTTCCTCAGCCTCCCAAAGTGCTGGGATTATAGGTGTGAGCCACCACACCCAGCCTATATATATATATATATTTTTTTTTTTTACGTGAACTTGAGCCAGGTGTGGTGGCTGACACTTGTAATCCCAGCTGTAACTAAGGGGCAGAGGTGGGAGGATACCTTGAGCCCAGGAGTTTGAGACCTACCTGGACAATATAGCGAGACCCCATTCTCAACAAAAAAAGAAAAAAAAAAAAGTGAAAACAAGTGAACTTGAAAGAAAGGGATGGCCCAATGTATCAAAGACAAAGACAGAAACTGAAGCTGGGATTGGGCTGATCCCGTGGGGGTTTCAGATGCAGAGAGGGGCTTGGGCGCCCCGGCTCCTACACCCATAAGTGACAGAAGAACCGTATAGTCTGGGGAGCAAGAAACAAACATTCCACGGTCTCGAAAGGCTAAGATATGAATCTATCTGCACTGACCAGTCGGAGAAAGTGGTGAGGATACAAACGTTCAGGGTCGGGAGTGGAAACAGCTGCTCTAGAGAGCCAGGAACTCCAGGGTCTGCCCTTCAAGCAGGGGCATCGTCTGTCTCTAGGGTGTGAAAAGCTGAAAACAACTGGAAAAACCCCTTGCTGAGCAGAGTTACACTTTCAACCCACTTGGGCACATGGAGCTTCTAAAAACAAAAGCAAACCCAAAAAACCCTGCTGTTCCCAAAGGTGAACTCGTGATAAAAACTACAGATTACTGGGCCAGAAGTGGTGGCTCATGCCTGTAATCCTAACACTTTGGGAGGCCAAGGCAGGTGAACCTCCTGGAGACCAGCCTCGCCAACCCAGGTGAGATGGGGTGAAACCCCGTCTCTACTAAAAATACAAAAATTAGCTGGGTGTGGTGGCGTGCACCTATAATCCCAGCTACTCCAGAGGCTGAGTTGGGAGAATCGCTTGAACCTGGGAGGCGGAGGCTGCAGCAAACTGAGATCGTGTCATTGCACCCCAGCCTGAGTGACAGAGAGAGACTCTGTCTCAAAAACAAAGCAAAACAAACCTACAGATTATAAAAGTAAAGAACCACCATGAGGGAGATGAGGCAGAGACAAACACAAGAGGACTGGCATCTCGGTGTGCATCATACAGCTGCCTAAGAGACCACAAGACACACGCAAAGAAAACGGGGCTACAAGGGGAAGAGAGGCCAACAGGATGGTATGAAGAGAGAACCAGAAGATTTAAAAAGTAACCCAACAGGCCAGGCGTGTGGCTCACGCCTGTAATCCTAGCACTTTGGGAGGCCCAGGTGGGTGGATTACTTGAGTTCAGGAGTTTGAGACCAGCCTGGGCGCCATGGTGAAACCCTGTTTCTACTAAAAATACAAAAATTAGCCGGGCATGGTGGTGCTTGCATCTGTAGTCCCAGCTACCCTGCAGGTTGAGGTGGGAGGATCGCTTGCGCCCATGAGGCAGAGGTTGCAGTGAGCAGAGATGGCACCACTGTACTCCAGCCTGGGTAACAAGAGCAAAACTCCGTCCCAAAAAAAAAAAAAAAATATATATATATATATAGCCACTGGAATGGAAAAATTAATGGATAAGCTAAAGAGCAGACTAAGCACAATTTAAAGATTAATGAACTGGAAGCTACATCTGAGAAATCACTTATAATGTAACACTGAGAAACAAAAAGATGGAAATATTAAAGGGTAACTAAAAATCATTGGAAGACTGGGTGTGGTGGCTCATGCCTGTAATCCCAGCACTTTGGGAGGCTGAGGCAGGAAGATCACTTGAGGCCAGGAGACCAGCTGGGCTAACACAGCAAGACCCTGCCTCTACAAAAAAATTTAAAAATAAATAAATAGGCTGGGTAAGGTGGCTCATGCCTGTAATCCAGCACTTTGGGAGGCCAAGGTGGGCGGATGACCTGAGGTCAGGAGTTCGAGACCACCCTGGCCAACATGGTGAAACCCCATCTTAAAAAATAAATAAATAGGCCAGGCGCGGTGGCTCAAGCCTGTAATCCCAGCACTTTGGGAGGCCGAGGCGGGTGGATCACGAGGTCAAGAGATCGAAACCATCCTGGTCAACATGGTGAAACCCCGTCTCTACTAAAAATACCAAAAATTAGCTGGGCATGGTGGTGCGTGCCTGTAATCCCAGCTACTCAGGAGGCTGAGGCAGGAGAATTGCCTGAACCCAGGAGGCGGAGGTTGCGGTGAGCCGAGATCGCGCCATTGCACTCCAGCCTGGGTAAACTCCGTCACAAATAAATAAATAAATAAATAATTTAAAAAGCTGGGTGTGGTGGCTCATGCTTGTAGTCCCAGCTATTCAGGAGGCTGAGGTGGGAGGATCACTTGAGCCCAGGAGTTGGAGGCTGCAGTGAGCTATCATTGTGCCACTGCACTCCAGCCTTTGTGACAGAGCGATACCTGTTTCAAAGCAAAAGAAAGGGAAGTCCTTGGGAGTCTCAGAGGAGGAATTATTTAGAGAATAGGCAAGAAGCAATAATCAAAGAGTCAGTGGCTGAAGATTTTCCATAAAGACTTCCACAGACTTCAAGTCCCCAGATTGAAGGACCAAACTGAAGTCAGAGTAGGGTAAATAAAAATAAACGTATATCTGGATACATCCCACTGAACCTGCAGAATACAAAACGAAAATCTTACAAATAACTGGAGAGAGAAGTCAGATTCACGGTGTTCTGTCAAAGTGTTCATGTAGACTAGAGTCGGGACACTTTCTGTAAAGGGCTGGACAGTAATTATTTTAGGCTTTGAGGCCTCTGTCTCTGTTGCAGCTGCTCACGCAACTCTGTTGTTGAAGTTTGTAGCGCAAAGCAAAGTCAAGTTATCAACAAATGAGTGTGGCTATGTCAGAAATTTAATAAATTATAGTAAAACTTCATTTATTGACCTGGAAATTTGAATTTTATAATTTTATATCATAAAATCTTGTTATTCTTTGACTTTTCCCCAACCATTACAAAATATAAAAACCATTCTGTGGACCATACTTTGCTGACTCCTATTTTTGTTTTTTGAGACAGAGTTTGGCTTTGTTGCCCAAGCTGGAGTGCAGTGGCGCGATCTCGACTTGCTGCAACCTCCACCTCTTGAGTTCAAGCAATTCTTCAACCTCAACCTCCCATGTAGCTGTGTATGTCACCATGCCCGGCTAATTCTTTGTATTTTTAGTAGAGACAGGGTTTCACCATATTGGCCAGGCTGGTCTCGAACTCCAGGCCTCAAGTGATCCACCCACCTCGGCCTCACAAAGTGCTGGGATTTCAGGCGTGAGCTACCACGCCCAGCCCACTTTGCTGATTCCTAATGCAGACTTCTAATGATGGGAATCATCACTTCTGAAATCACTTTCTGTTAAGATGGTGGAATGAAGTCAGGTGAGGTGGCTTAGGGGTTCGATACCAGCCTGGCCAACATAGTGAAACCCTGTCTCTACTAAAAATACAAAAATTAGCTGGGCATGGTGGTGTGCACCTGTAGTGTCAGCTACTGGGGAGGCTGAGGCACGAGAATCGCTTAAACCGGGAGGCAGAGAATGCACTGAACTGAAATTGTGACACTGCACTCCAGCCTGGGAGACAGAGCGACACTCAGTCTCAAAAAAAAGAAAAAAAGTGGAATAATAAAAAGTTGTTAAATATAGTTGCGATTCTGTGTTGTGTAAATTGCCTGTTTGCTCATATTCAATCCATGCTTTTTGTCATTTTTCCTTTTTCATATGTTTGTTTGGATTATATTTATTGAAATGTAATGTTATGGCTAATTAATCTGATAAACTGTGGACTTGTATTCTGTTTTTGTTTTTTTTTTTTTGATACGGAGTCTCACTCTGTTGCCCAGGCTGGAGTGCAGTGGTGAGATCTCAGCTCACTGCAACCTCTGCCTCCCGGGTTCAAGTAATTCTCCTGCCTCAGACTCCTGAGTAGCTGGGATTATAGGTGCACACCACCATGCCTGGCTAATATTTTTTGTATTTTTAGTAGAGATGGGGTTTCACCATGTTGGTCAGGCTGGTCTTGAACTCCTGACCTTGTGATCTGCCTGCCTCAGCCTTCCAAAGTGCTGGGATTACAGACATGAGCCACCGCGCCCGGCCTCTATATTTTTTTAATTTCATTTTTCTAGTTTTTAAAAGTTGTATGTTACTGTATTATTTTTTTGAGATAGGCCTCACTCTGTCTTCCAGGCTGGAGTGCAGTGGTACAATCATGACTCACTGCAGCCTCCCAGGTTCAGTGCTCCTCCCACCCCAGGCCCCCAAGTAGCTGGGACTGCAGGCGCCCCACCATGCCTGGCTAATTTTTGTATTTTTTGTAGAGACGGGGTTTCACCATGTTCCCCAGGCTGGTCTCAAACTCCTGGGCTCAGGTGATCCTCTCACCTTGGCATCTCAAAGTGCTGGGATTACAGGCGTGAGCCACCATGCTTGGCTAGTTCTTATGAAAGTACTGGACCATGATGGATTAGAAATGAAAACCGGTCCTTTACCACAGCTAGTTGGGGGACTACTGGTTTAGGAGTTCCTGCATCCAATGGGTACCCCCAAAATGCCTTGAATGTGGAATGAGGGTGGGAAGTCTGCAGAGGCTGGAAAGGTGGGAGCAAGAGCCGGGGTCTGGGTATCCATTCATCTAACTCACAGAACCCTGAAGGCCCTGCTGTGCTGGCTGCTGCAGACAGTGGTTTGTGGGATATCTTTCGGTGGAGGAGACAGACTGCGTGCATGTGCACCAACAGGGCATCCCAACCTGCGCTCACTCAACCAGCCTCTTGGTTGGCCGGTAGGGGAGATCAGCTGCTCAGTGCCCACCTCCTCTTCCCTCTCCCCCAGTGTCATGGGAAGAGCCCTGGGTCAGAGAGCTGGAACCCTGGGTTATGTTTCTAATTCTACCTACCACCAGCGGGCTGTCCTTGGGCAAGTCAGTCCTCCCGTGTCAAATGGGACTAAGGTAGTGAAGATTATAAGATATAATCCACGTTCAGTGCTTAGCACCGGACTTGGTACCTTTTTTAAAAAAAAAAAAAAAAAGAGGCCGGGCGCGGTGGCTCACGCCTGTAATCCCAGCACTTTGGGAGGCCGAGGCGGGTGGATCACGAGGTCAAGAGATCGAGACCATCC
>NW_016107417.1:994195-1000311 GCF_001604975.1 Cebus imitator | reverse complement strand
TGGTCTCGAACTCCTGGGATCAAGCGATCCTCCCACCTTGGCCTCTCAAAGTGCTAGAATTATAGGCTTGAGCCACCGCACCCAGTCATCCTGGTGTCTTTTAAAAACTTGATGACTGCTAGCTACCATGATCTCAGATTTCAGTCTTCTCAAAGATTCTGTTTCTTGGTTCCTAAGATTCTGAAATGCTCTGATTTTCCAAAATTCTGAGATGGTTTGTTTATAACATTCTGCATTTCTAAGTCTTTGATCACTGAGGGTGTCTGTCAGGCCCGGCTTCCCAGGCCTTCTGCCCCCAGGTTCTCCCAATCTCTGGGACTGGGAAGGAGGGCAGTGGGTGGAGGGCGCTGAACCACTGCCTTGGCATGGCCCACATTCAGGGCTGGCTGTGGCAGCCCAGGGCCCCAGAGCCAGGCTGGAACTAGGATACCAGCCTCCAGGCCCCAGGCCTGCGTCATCTCTGAGTGCCCTCAGCCAGGGCCACCAGACAGAGTCGGGCTGGTTGAGTTGTCTAAGGGCTGGGGGTGGGGCAGGCTGTTCTGGCCTCCTCCAGGCTGGCAAGGCAGGAGTCCTCTGCCCTGCTCTACCTCTAACATGCCTAATGCCCTTGGGCAAGCCTCAGCATCAGGGCTGCCACGTGTTCGGCGGTATTCGAAGCCCTTCAGCCTCAGGGTCAGTCCTTTTCTGTCTTCATGGGAGGGGGCTGTGGTCAGGCTGGTGGGCTGGGCCAGCGGTGGCAGGACAGGAGAGCAATTGCCTCTGGTGGAATTAGTTACTTCTTTATTAGCACGAAATAACAGTAACCTAGCGGCTGCAGGGCCTGAGAATAAGTTAAGGCACAGAGCAGGCAGGGGCGGCTTTCCCAGGGCCAGGCCTGCATGCCCCAAACTTCCTGAGCAAACTCCCCAGGGGCCAGGGTTTCGAGGGTCCTGGAGAGCCCCTTCCCTTGAGATGAGGGGAACGGAACAGGGCGCGGGTCCCAGGGGCGCCCCCCTGGACGGGAGGAGCCCACGCTGCGCCACAGTCACTTCTCGAAGTATGGCAGGTAGAAGAACTGGAAGCCCCGGTGGCCCCTGACCGCGCAGTAGATGAAGATCACGTGATAAACTGTGGGGCGGGGCCTGTAAGTACCGAGGCCACTCCCCCAATGTGGCCCCACCCTCACCCAGCGCCCCGCCCCTTCCGCTCCGCCGCTCCCCACCCCGGCGCCCTCTCGCACCTCCAGGCACCAACAACAAGAAACCCGGCACGAAGAAGATGGCGCTGGAGACACCTGCGGGAGAGACCGGAGGCCAGTCAGGGCGAGGGGGCTCGGGGCTGCGAGGCCCTTCGGGCTGCCGCTGACTGCCCGGGCAAGCCTCACTCTCGGCTGAAAAGGGGCCGTGCCCTGCCGGGAGGTGGGAGGACTTGCCATGGACCCGTGGACACAAGAGGGGGTGTCCACTGCCTGTGGGGGCGGGAGGGGACGCTCACCTGGAGAGGGGGTCGCCTCCAGTCCCACGCCGACCAGGATCAGCACTGCACACAGATGGAGCCGCGGGGGTGGGGGCAGGGGTGAGGGAGGGGACTCCCACCCCCAGCCCGGCTCAGCCCCAAGGAATGATGCCCCCCACCACCTGAGCGGAAGGTCCCCTAGGCAGAGACCCACCCCAGGAAGCTCACCAAGCTCTCTTTACAGAGCAGGGCACTGGGCAGGCCCTGGGAAGTTTGTGAAATGAGAGATTTTTATTTGCTCCTTGGGTTGGGCTTTCAGTCCTTCAACAAACATTTGTGGAGCACCTACTGCGTGCCTGGTACGAGGAATGACGCCTTGAAGGGCTGATAAGGTCCCTGCCCTCATGGCCCGTCCTTAGCAGAGGAACCACTAAGTTGAAAGCTACAGTCCAGGTGATTGGGATATGGGGGGTAAGAACAGGGCAGTGCAGGAGTCCTGGGTCCCCAGTTAGAAACAGGGGAAACGGGAAGCTGGACTTTGTGCTCTGCAGCAAGCGGGGGCAGTAAGCCTGGGGGCTAACATGGACTACCGTGTGCTTTGTGCATTGCCCAGACCACTTCAAAAGGGTATGATGGGCTGGGTGCTGTGGCTCATGCCTGTAATCCCAGTGCTTCAGGGTGCCAAGGCAGGAAGATTGATTGAGGCCAGGAGTTCGAAGCCAGCCTGGGCAACATAGCAAGATTCCCATCTCTATAAAAAGTTTTTAAAAAAATGAGCCCAGCCCAGGCATGGTGGCTCATGCCTATAATCCTAGCACTTTGGGAGGCCAAGCCGGGAGGATCACTTGAGTTCAGGAGTTCAAGACCAGCCTAGGCAACCTAGTGAGACCTTGTCTCTATTATTATTAAAAAAGAAAAAAAATTACCCAAGCATGGTGGTACATGCCTGTAGTCCCTGTAGCTACTAGGGAGGCTGAGCTGGGAGGATGGCTTGAGTCCAAGAGTTTGAGGCTGCAGTGATCACACCACAGCACTCCAGCTTGGGCAACAGAACAAGACCCTGTCTCAAAAAAAAAAAAAAAGAGAGAGAGAAATGGCTGTGCATGGTAGCTCACACCTGTAATCCCAACACTTTGGGAAGCCAAGGCGGGTCAATCACCTGAGGCCTACATGGTGAAACCCCATCTCTACTAAGAAAATATAAAAAATTAGCCAGGTGTGATGACAGGCTCCTGTAATCCCAGCTACTCCAGAGGCTGAGGCATGAGACTCACTTGAACCCAGGAGGTGGAGGTTGCAGTGAACGGAGAGTGCGCCACTGCATTCCTGCCTGAGCAACAGAGCAAGATTCCTCAAAAAAAAAAAAAAGGGGGTATAGGGGATGATGGGGATGATGTGGGCTGAAACTCACTCCCTGCACCCTACAGAAGCCCTCTAAGGAGCTCTGGTGACCCCATGCTTGCCTTGCTGGGTTGTTGAGAAAGGAAAAATGAAGAACTCAGCAGTGCCACCAGGGCCTGGTGTTCAGCGGCCCTGGGAAGTGGCAGCCCCCTCCCTGTGCTGGGAGCCCGGCTGGCTGGGGAGCCTTGGCCTTCCATGAGAAGGGGGAAGGTGAGCCAGGGCAGCAGCCACTCTTGGTCTCTCCTTATGGATCACTCGTTACCTCAACCCTGGATCCTTTCTGGAGACTCTGCATCCTCAGCCTCAAAGAATGAGGCACCTTGGAGTCAGAGAACACCTGGTGTGAGATCTGCCTGCTCTGGACCAAAAGTTCCCCCATCTGAGCAATGGGTAGGAGGTAAGAGAGGGGTGGGCTTGTCAGTGCCCAGATGCCAGACAAGGGGAAGTGCCAGGAGCCCTGTGGCTCTGCACTGGCCAGGCACTCGGCATTCCTGAGCCCCTACACCTGGCTTCTGGGCACCACCTCACTTGTAGGACTTCTGCAAGGTGAGAAAATAAAACTGCCCTTCACCTGGCCTGAAGTGGACACAGAATAAATGGTAGCTGCTACTCTTCTGTTCCCTAAAAATAAAGGAAAAGTCTTTGGAGTGATAAGCCAAGTTCTGTTTTCAGCTATGTGTGATCTCCTGGCTGTGTGCCCAGGTGGCAAGGCCTCTGTCTCCTCACCTGTAAAATGGGGGTGTGGTGATTGCAGCCAGCTGCCACCTCAGGATGCTGGGAGGCTGTGTCAAGGGGAGAGGCAGAACCTCCCACGGGTCCCCTCCCGACCCCAGCCCTCAGGGCCACTCACCCAGCCCCAGCAGCAGGAGCAGGAAGGAGGCCAGCACCACTCGGCGGTTCTTCTGGATCAAAGGGTGTTGGGTCCAGCTGAGTGGCAGGAGAGAGCAGGGTGGGTGTGAAGGAGGTGGAGGGAGGGTGTGCAGGAGGCTTTGGGGACAAAGCCAGGGCTGCCTGGCTGGGGGCTCCAGCGGGCAGGGCTCACCTGCAGCAGGTGTTGTAGGAGCGCTGGGTGCCGCTGCTGATGGTGCTGAAGGACCACTGGGAGCTGCGGATGGAAGTCCGGCCGGAATCCCTGCAGGACAGGTGCCCAGGGAGGGGCGGAGGGCAAGGACAGGTGTCCCTTTGGGACAGGAGTCCTGATAAAGTGCAAGGCGTGGTACAGGGACTGGGGCTGGGCCCTGAGAGGCCCCAGTGTGTGGGGATGAATTCGGGGGCTGGGGGAGGCTAGAGATGAGCTAGGGGTTTCTGCAGGCCAGGTGACCTCTATAAAGGTGGGGGCCAGACCGGATTGGGGTTTCTGAAAGAGGTGAGTGTGGCTGGGCACTAGGGTAGAGTGGCCCTGCAGTGTAGGGGACCCTGCCAGGAGAGTGAGAGTCAGGTAGGAATCAATAGGACAGGATGGAAGAGAGTGAGTGAAGTCGGGTGGGTGACTGAGCAGGGTCCCTGAGGACAGGAGCCTGATGCACGAGGTTTGGGTACAGGGGTGGGTCCCCACCTGGCTCTAACCTGGTGCTGACTCCCCCATCCGGCTCCGGAGAGGCCTGGGCTCCGTCCTCATCATTCTCCAGGTTCTGTGGCAGAACACAGGGCTCAGAGGGGCTGCGGGGCTGGGACCCTTCCTCACCCTCCGGGGGAGAGAAAAGCAGGTCTACATAACCGTTTGCCTGGCCGCCTGGCAGCTGCTCACCTGGCCTTCCGCCCTCCCCGCAGAACGGGTTTGGTGATTCACAGAAACCGAAACTAGGTAGGAGGTGGGTGGATTCGGGGGCTTTGGGGAGCAGGAGCCTGCACGGGTCCCAGGGAAAGGAGAACTCCCAACTTTGGAAGTCAGGGTGGAACTCTCATTTAGTGGCCTAGAATGGGAGCTTGGGGATTGGGGTGCCAGGGAAGAGCAGGCCCAGGGTTCTCAGGTTCAAGGCACAGGGATCTGGTCCCTGTGTGTCTCCAAGAAAAGGAGCCTAGGGTTCGTGGAGGTTTTCTGGGAAAATGGGGATTTGCAGTTTAGTGGGAGCCAAAGGGTGGGCAAGGACTGGTCATGTGAGAGGGGCTTCAGCTCTTGCGGGAGGCGCCGGGATTGGGGTGAGGGCTTTCTGAATAGAGAAAAGTGTGCGGGTTCCCCTCAGCTTAGCTGGCCTGGGGCACAGGGGATGCTCCTGCGTGTGGGCAAGGTCTGGTTCAGATACAGAGGAGGTCCCCCAGCACAGTGGGGGCCAGGGGCGAGTACTGGGTGGAGACTCCGGCTGGGTTCTTCAGCTGGAGCTGAGGGATGAGCTCCCGGGCCAGGGCTCCGAGCTCTTCCCGGCGGGCTGGGGCCGGGTATCGGTGCTGGGAGGGCCTGGGCAGGGCTCTGGATTAGGAGTCACTTCCTGGGGGCGGTATCGCGCTCCAGCTGGGGACTCTAGGCAGATTCTACCCCAAGTTGAGGCCTTTGAGGCCCGGCCTGGGGTCCCGTCCGGCCGGGGGCAAGCGGGTGAGGTGGGCCGGGCGGTTCACCTGGTAGCGCAGCCGGGACTGCTTGTCCTCGTCAGCCACCTCGAACCGGGCCCGGCGCTCGAAGTGCAGTGGCCCAAAGCGCGCGACCCCGCTGGGCTCCGCCCCAGGGCCCGCATCCTCCAGGGACAGCTCGAAGGCATCATCTATGCTGAACTGGGGCCGGGCGGCACCCATTGCCCCGGCCCGCTCAGGCGCCCTGCGCCACCGCCATCTGCGCCTGCACGCCCAGCGTCGCCACGGCCCCGCCCCCGCAAGCCCCGCCCCCGAAGGTCTTGGCTCCGCCCCGCGCGCCGTCCCTGTCCTGGTACCCGTCTGCCCTCAGCAGGCCAGAGCTGCTGAGCGCCGAGCGGGCTGATGGGCTGGGGACTCTTCTAGACGGAGCTAGAAGACGCTCAGCGGCTGCCGTGGCGAGCGACACATCGTCTCGCGCTCGGACCCACTCCCCAGGCCTGTAGGGGCTTCCATGCCTCAACCTCCAGGTCTCGTACAGGGCCTTTTGCACCCCAGCCTGTTCCTCGAGTGCCAAGGAGACCCCTGAGAACTGTTTCCCCACCTTACCACAGCCCAGCACGGGAAGGGTGCTCTCCTCATTTTTGCAGATGTGGAAACTGAGGCTCGAAGAGCTTTTGTGGCTTACACTTCTCCAGTCCAATCCCCACACAGCAGCTAAAGTGATCTTTTAAAACAAATCTTTTTCTCTGTGTGTGTTATTCTTTTTTTTTTTTTTT
>NW_016107417.1:991632-994004 GCF_001604975.1 Cebus imitator | reverse complement strand
GCCCAGCTAATTTTTTGTATTTTTAGTAGAGACGGGGTTTCACCATGTTGACCAAGATGGTCTCGATCTCTTGACCTCGTGATCCACCCGCCTCGGCCTCCCAGAGTGCTGGGATTACAGGCGTGAGCACTGCGCCCGGCTGTTATTCTTAAATAAAACCTGTTTTAAGAATTGTGCTGCTTGGTCGGGTGCAGTGGCTCACGCCTATAATCTCAGCACTTTGGGAGGCCGAGACGGGCGGATCATCTGAGGTCAGGAGTTCGACAGGAGCCTGGCCAACGGGCGAAAACCTGTCTCTACTAACAATACAAAAATTAGCTGGGCGTGGTGGAGCATGCTTGCAGTCCCAGCTGCTCGGGAGGCTGAGGCAGAAGAATTGCTTGAACCCGAGAGGTGGAGGTTGCAGTGAGCCGAGATTGTGCCACTGCACTCCACCCTGTCCCCAAAAAAAAGAAAGAAAGAAAGAAAAGAAAAAAATGCTGCTAAGCCTCTCTGCTTAAAACCTTCCCTTGGTTTTTCCATTGCACTTGGAATAAAATCTGCTCTTGGCTGGGTGGGGTGGCTCACGCCTGTAATTACAGCACTTTGGGAGGCCGAGGTGAGTAGATCACTTGAAGTCAGCAGTGCGAGACCAGCGTGGCTGACATGGTGAAACCCCATCTCTACTAAAGATACAAAAATTAGGCGGTGGCTCACCCCTGTAATCCCAGCACTTTGGGTGGTGGAGGCGGGCAGATCACCTGAGATCAGGAGTTTGAGAGCAGCCTGGCCAACTTGGTGAAACCCCGTCTCTACTAAAAATACAAAATTTAGCGGAGCGTGGTGACTGATGGGCGCCTGTAATCCCAGCTACTCGGGAGGCTGAGACAGGAGAATCGCTTGAACTCAGGAGGTAGAAGTTGCAGTGAGCCAAGATCACGTCACTGCCCTCTCCAGCCTAGGTAACAGAGTGAGAGACTGTCTCAGAAAAAAAAAAAAAAAAAAAATAGCTGGGTGTGGTGGCACGTGCCTGAGACAGAAGAATTGCTTGAACCCAGGAATCGGAGGTTGCAATGCGCTGAGATCATCCCACTGCACTCCATTTTGGGCAACTGAGCAAGACTCCCTCAAAAAAAAAAAAAAAATCTGAACTCTTGACTAAGGTCCATAAAGCTCTGGAGACTCTGGGAACTGTGTGCCCCTCCCAGGCTCATCAGGTTCCCCCCCTGCCCCTTTCCTCCCTGCTCAGCCACACTGGCTTTCTCACATTTTTCCTCCACAGGCCAAGCTCCCTCCCGCCTTGTGGCCTTTGCACCTGCTGTCCCCTGGTGCCAGGAAAACACTTAGCCCTGCTTTTCTCATAGCTGGCTCCCTTCATCATGGGGATCTCTGCTTAAATGTCACCTCTTGGAAATGCCATCCTTGACTGCACAATCTAAAGTCAGTTTTGCATCACACAGCACTTGAAATTATCTCATTTTGCACTGTTTTATTCACCACCGTATCTACAGTGCCCACAACAGTGTTTGGCACTAAGTAGATGCTTAATAAATACTTGTGGCAGAAATGAATGAGGGGTTTGCCAAAGTCTCAATTACTTGCAAATGGCAGAACAGAGATTTGAACCCAGCTCCACCTAATTCACAGATGTACTTCTCTTCTATCCCCCCACTGTTTTTTTGTTTTTTGTTTTTTGTTTTTTTTTTAGGCAAAGTTGTGCTCTGTTGCTCAGGCTGGAGTGCAGGGGTGCGATCTCTACTCACTGCAACCTACACCTCCAGGGTTCAAGCAATTCTCCTGTCTCAGCCTCCCAAGTAGTGGGGATTGTAGGCACAGGCCACCGCGTCAGGCTAATTTTTGTATTTTTAGTAGAGACGGGGTTTAACCATATTGGCCAGGATGGTCTCAAACTCCTGACCTCAGGTGATCCACCCACCTCGGCCTCCCAGAGTGCTGGGATTACAGTGTTTGGCACCACGCCCCGCTCCCACAGTTCATTGTCCAAAGCTCTACTCACCTTCCCCTGCTACCCACCCCCCGAGGTATTTTGGTTCCAGTTAGGCCCGGTAGAAGGAAAAACTTTCTCTAGGAGGTCTTGGGCTCCCTCCTCCGGCATACTGACTGAACTAAGGAAAAGCTTTCTGTCCTCTCTTTGAATACGGCTCCTTTTCTTCAGATGTAAAGAAGGGTCAGGAGAAGCTGCTGACAGTCATCCCAGGTGGGCCGGTGAGTCCCGAGTATGGACTTAACCAGTGAGGTTAGGATCTGAGATTTCTCAGAGGAAGGTGGGTTTTGAGCCTTCCAGTTGTACAGGTTAGAAGTAGAAAAAAGGGCCGGGCGTGGTGGCTCACGCCTGTAATCTCAGCACTTTGGGAGGCCGAGGCAGGTGGATC
>NW_016107417.1:988039-990692 GCF_001604975.1 Cebus imitator | reverse complement strand
CTGCCTCAGCCTCCTGAGTAGCTGGGATTACAGGCACATGCCACCATGCCCAGCTAATGTTTTTTGTATTTTTAGTAGAGACGGGGTTTCACCATGTTGACCAGGATGGTCTCGATCTCTTGACCTCGTGATTTACCCGCCTCGGCCTCCCAAAGTGCTGGGATTACAGGCTTGAGCCACTGCGCCCGGCTCGAAATTTTTATCTTGTTTGTAAATGTTTCAAATCAGACAGAAACCAGGGACTCTGTCCTCCAGTGTCCTCGAGTGGCGACGGAGTCCAGGGGGGTGCCCTTATCAGGGCTGAGCCCCTCTAGATCAGGCAGAAGGACAGGACCAGGGACCCCGGACACCCAGAGTCCAGAAGCCGACAGAACCAGGAACACTAGAGTCCTAGAATTTAAAGACAGAAAACCCAGAACCAGGACTCTTCCAGAGTCCAGAACCTGGAACCAGGACCAGGGACTCTGGGGCACCCAGGGCCCAAGGTCACAGGAATTACCATAGTGAATTCCGGCATCCTGGTAATTGGATGAGCCCTGTAACTTCCAGGAATAACCAGATCAGGCCTGACTTGATCTTACCTTCTCCAGGGAGCAGAACGAGGGACTCTGAAGAATAATTTGGTGGCGGACACTGGGAGTTGATCTGTTCTCCTCTGTCAAGGGGTGGCCTATGGGACCCTGGAATGTCTCAGGGGGCACTGCCCCTATAGTCTGTCTCCCAGCTCGGGGTGTCCCGGAACGAGCCCTGTCTGCACCCGGTGGCGAAATACCTCTCTGGGGCCTCCAAATGTAATAACCGAGCAAGTTAGAAGGAAATGGGCCATTCTCTGAGTTCCAAATTAAGAGTCCTTTTTATTAGCTGGTGACCGAGAGATGGCTAACACAAATTTCTCTTGGCCCCGAGGAAGGTGCTTGATTTCCCTTTATACCTTGATTTAGGTAGGGGAGGGGAGCCTAGGTGAAGTGGAATTTTACAGAAGCAGAGCAGACAAGTTAGCTAGTAACGGGAGGAGGAGGGTCCCAGGATGCTTGGTTGCTAAGGGTATTTCCAAACAGTCACCAAGGGGGGTTCAAAGAGAGTTATACACAATAGCAGGTGTGCCTGCCAGGCAGGATGCAGTTTCATTGGTCATATGGTGGGATAAGCACAGAGTCACCGTGACATAAGCACACAGTCAGTGTGGCCCAGTTATGCACCCAAAGGGGCGGTGGGAGGGAAGGGGGAAGCTAGGTTGGAGTTTACAGCTAAGATGGAGTCAGTGATGCTAGCAGGTAGGTTCTTACAGTGTCTAGCACCTTTATGATCCACCTCACCTGTACAGTGTGGCATACTCAAACTGGCCTCAACCCTGCCAGCACAGGCATCCCTGCCGTGAACATCTTCCTGCTGTCCTCTTACGGAGTGTGGGAGAACTCCTGTTGGAGTAGATTTCCAGGTTATGGGACACTCATGACTTCACACAGTACCACAGATGCTCTCCTGAGTGGCTGTGAGAGTTGACACTCCACCTGGAGGCTTCTGGTTCTGTCTCAGCACATGGTACCATTCAATTTTTTTTTTCTTATGACGGCGTCTCACTCTGTTGCCAGGCTGTAGTGCAGTGGTGCAATCTCAGCTCACTGCAACCTCTGCCTTCTGGGTTCAAGCGATTCTCCTGCCTCAGCTTCCTGAGTATCTGGGATTACAGATGCACATCACTATGCCCTGCAAATTTTTGTATTTTTAGTAGAGACGGGGTTTCAGCATGTTGGCCAGGATGGTCTCCATCTCTTGACCTCATGATCTGCCTGCCTCGGCCTCCCAAAGTTTTGGGATTACAGGTGTGAGCCACTGTGCCCGGCCTGATACCATCCAATTTTTTAATGGCTTGCTGATCTGACGGATTTAAAGTGGTGCCTCATGTTCCTCTGGGTTCTCTGATGGCTGGAGAGTTTGAGCAGCTCTTTGTGCCCTTGTCAGCCACTGGGATTCCCTCATCTGTAAACTGCCTCTTCATAACTTCTTTTTGCTATTGGGTTTCTAGCCTTTTTTCTGCTAATTTGCATACATGTACATATCTAATCATTAACCCCTTGCTGGTTTACAACCCGGCACATATTTCCTGTCTGTCTGTCTTTGTCTCCTTGTCTAACATGCTCTTTTTTTTTTTTTTTTTTTAAAGACGGGGTTTCACTGTGTTGGCCAGGATGGTGTCGATCTCCTGACCTCGTGATCCACCCGCCTCGGCCTCCCAAAGTGCTGGGATTACAGGCATGAGCCACCGATCCCGGCCAACATGCTCTTAGTTAAAGAATAATCACTCCTTTTCAGGCCAGGCACAGTGGCTCATGTCTGTAATCCCAGCACTTTGGGAAGTTGAGGCAGGAGGATCATTGAGGCCAGGAGTTCAAGGTCAGCCTCAGCATAGCAAGGCTGATGCAGGGCGGAAGATCCCCAAAATTGGGGCTTAGCCCAAGAGAGTTCTGGGCTTTACCTGAGAAAGAATTCAACGGTGAGTTGGTGGTGTTAGCAACTTACATTTTTTTTTAATTAAAAATTTTTAGCCGGGCGCGGTGGCTCAAGCCTGTAATCCCAGCACTTTGGGAGGCCGAGGCGGGTGGATCACGAGGTCAAGAGATCGAGACCATCCTGGTCAACATGGTGAAACCCC
>NW_016107417.1:985056-987769 GCF_001604975.1 Cebus imitator | reverse complement strand
AAAAAAAAAAAAAAAAAAAAAAAATTTTAAATTTAATTTAATTTTTCTTTCTTTCTTTATTTTCAAGTAGTTAGCATTTAATGAACCTCCTTCCATGTGGCTTCAAGCCACCAGGACACAGGCCTCGCCGACACCCTTAATTTCCTCCTGAGCTCTTCTGCTGAAGAACTTGGTCTTCACCATGACAGGCTGCTGTGGGAGACTTCTCTTTCCCACTGGAGTAGCCTGATCACACCGCATCAGTGATGGGAGCAGCCCCAGTCTTGTTTTTAACAGCATTCACCCGTGTCTGTTTACAATTTGTCAAGGTTGACAGGTGGGCAGAAGCTCTGGTTCCTCTTTAAGTGGTAATTCCTCATACCAACTTTCCCAAAGTAACCTGGGTGGTATTTGCCAACGTTGGTGCTGTGGTGATGCATACAGGCAGCATTCCCGAGGCCTCCAGGGTGCTTCTGGTGCTTGCCGATGTGGCTATGGCTCACGTGGCCCCGAAGTTTCTGGGTCTTCCTCAGTCTGGATGGCACGTTGGTGGCCATTTTATTTTTATTTTTTGAGATGGAGTTTTGCTCTGTTCATCCAGGCTGGAGTGCAGTGGTGTGAGGCTCACTGCAACCTCTGCCTCCGGGGTTCAAGTGATTCTCCTGCCTCAACCTTCCAAGTAGCTGGGATTATAGGCATGCACCACCACACCCAGCTAATTTTTGTATTTTTAGTGGAGATGGAGTTTCACCATATTGGCCAGGCTGGTCTCCTGACCTTGTGATCTGCCCACCTCAGCCTCCCAAAGTGCTGGGATTACAGGCATGAGGCACCACACCTGGCCTTATTTTTTACTTTTCGGAAAGCAACTTTGATTGAAGTGGCAGTGCAAGCGGGCAGCACAGGTACCCCTCCTTGTGGAGCAGGGCTACCCCACTGGCAGTGTACCCTGAGCAGCAGCTCAGAGGCAGTTCCGCAACCATATTTATACCCACTTTTAATTACATGCAAATTGAGGGTTCAATTACCTAGACATTTCTAGGAAAAAAGTAGTAACTTCTGGGTCCTCTGGTCATTGACATGGAAAGGGGTGGTAACTTCTAGGTGTTGCCATGGCAATGGTAAACTGACATGCACTGGTCTTATTCTAATTTTGTATTTTTTTTTTTTTTTTTTTTTTTGAGATGGAGTCTCGCTCTGTCACCCAGGCTGGAGTGCAGTGGCGTGATCTCGGCTAACTGCAACTTCCCCCTCCCGGGTTCAAGCAATTCTCTGTCTCACCCTCCCGAGTACCTGGAATTACAGGCGCCTGCCACCGTGTCCAGCTAATTTTTCTGTATTTTTAGTAGAGATGGGGCTTTGCCATGTTGGCCACCCTGGTCTTGAACTCCTGACCTCGTGATACATCCGCCCTGGCCTCCTAAAGTGCTGAGATTACAGGCTTGAGCCACCGCGCCCGGCAATTTTTGTATTTTTAATAGAGACAGTGTTTCACCATGTTGTCCAGGCTGGTCTCAAATTCCTGGCCTCAAGTAACCCACCTGCCTCAGCCTCCCAAAGTGCTGGGATTACAGGTGTGAGCCACTATGCCCAGCATTCCTTGTTTTAGCTAGTCCTCAATCTGGTCTGGTGTCTGTGGCCCACCTCCACGGTTGAGTCCTACCACCTACTCCATTCCCCACTGAGATTAGATACTCCTTCTTAATCTTAATGGGGCAGCTGAACGGCAGAGATCCATCTTCTGTAACGGCTTCCTGTTGGGTTTATGGGCATAGCCCCTGCCAAGCGCTGGAGCAGTAAAAATCTCCAGATACCTTATCTAAGGGTCCAAAAGGCAGGATGCTTTCATTCTCCAGGTCAGTAGACGGATGAGTCGGAAGACTCGTGCCAGCATCGTGTTTACCTGAAACTGTTGTAAACTAGAAGACACACACTTTACTAAGAGGCTAAACAAGCAAAGGCCAAAAATTAGGAATAAGAAGACAGCTCTCCAAAGTCCTAGGAGAGGTAAAAACCAGGTGAGACTCGGGGAGGCACTTTTGATAGTTGACCATATATAGTTGGGGTCGGTGCCCTGGTTGTATCTATGTAGCCAAGTAGCTTGCTCATAGATCTTTTGACTGTTAACCTCAACTGTTTAGAGCTGGTAATGTACATGCAGCAGGTTTTGTTAATAACTGTACAGACTTCACCTTGTTCAGTTAGTAAATAATCTAATGTGAATCTGTTATTGAGAACTGTGTTTGCCAATGAGTCTAGGAATTCTTGAATTCCCTTTAACACCTGACCCATGTTGGTGACTAAGGATTCTAGGGTTTGAGTTAAGTTCTTTACGGTTGATTTGTGGTAAGCAAAGCCACCCTAGGGTGGCTGCCCTGATTCCTGCCCAAATTAACCCTATCGCTCACTTACTTCTGGTGTTCTTGGGTCTTATGGGGTTACAGACTGTGACCTCTGGAGGGGCAAGGGTAGCTATTGTACCTTTGCCTCTGTTCCAAGTTGTTTGTTTGTTTCTTTTGAGAGAAAGTCTCAAAAATATTAGCCAGGTGTGGTGGTGGGTGCCTGTGGTTCCAGCTATTTGGGAGGCTGAGGCAGAGGTTGCGGTGAGCCGAGATTGTGCCACCGCACTCCAGCCTGGGTGACAGAGCAAGACTCCATCTCCATTAAGAAAAAACAAAAAAACAAATTGTTTTAATTTTTGTTAGTTTTCTTTTTTTTTTTTTTAAAGACAAAG
>NW_016107417.1:978936-983836 GCF_001604975.1 Cebus imitator | reverse complement strand
TTTTTTTTGTAAAGACAAGGTCTGGCTATCCTGGCTAAGTTGTTACTCCTGGGCTCAAGTGATCCTCCTGCCTCAGCCTCCCAAAGTGCTGGGATTCTAGGCAGGGCTTCTAACACTTGCTGAACCATTGATAGAGGGCATCCTTGTCTTGTTCCTGATCTTGAAGAAAATGTGGATACTGATTCCACCGTACTTAACTGTATATAGCTTTCATCAACCTGAGAAAATTCCTCTTTGTTCCTAACTCTTGTTTTTAATTGTAGTCATAGAAGTTCATAAAATGCTTTTTCTGCATATTTTGAGATAACCATATTCATTTTCTCCTTTAGTTCACCGACGTGGTGAATTACAATAATAGATGTTTATAATGTTGAACCATTCTGACATTCTTGGAATAAACTCTACTTGATCTTCATGCATTTTTTTGGGAAAAAAACCATTCTTAATTGTGGTAAAATACACATAAAATTTACCATCTTAACCATTTTGAAGTGTATACTCAGTGGCGTTAAGTATAAGCACACTGTTATGCAACCAATTTTCAGAACAGTTTCGTCTTTCAAAACGGAAACTCTATACTCATCAAAGAACAACTCTCCATTTCCCCCTCCCCCAGCCCTTGGCAACCACCATTCTGCTTTCTGTCTTTATGAATCTGACTACTCTAGGTACCTTGCATAAGAGGAATAATACAGTATTTTTCTGTATGTGGCTGATATTTCACTTCGAATATTGATTTTTTTTTTCTTTTGAAATGGGGTCTCACTTCAGCACCCAGGCTGGAGTGTAATGACAGAATCTCGGCTCACTACAACCTCCATCTCCCAGGCTTGAGGGATCCTCCAGCCTCAGCCTCCGGAGTAGCTGGGACCACAGGCATGCAACACCACACCACCTAATTTTTTGTATTTTTGGTAAAGATGTTATTTCTCCATGTTGTCCTGGCTGGTCTTGAACGTGTGAGCTCAAGGAGATCTACCCACCTTGGCCTCCCAAAGTGCTGGGGTTAGAGGCATGAGCCACTGCACCTGGCCCATGCTGATGCATTTTTACATGACATTAGTGAATTCAATTCACCTAGTATTTTATTTAGAAGGTTTCATATCAGCCAGGCATGGTGGCTCACGCCTGTAATCCCAACACTTTGGGAGGCCGAGATGGGTGGATCTCCTGAGGTTAAGAGTTTGACACCAGCCTGGCCAACAAGGCCAAACCCTGTCTCTACTAAAAATACAAAAATCAGCTGGGCGTGATGGTGCACACCTGTAATCTCAGCTATTAGGGAGGCTGAGGCAGGAGAATTGCTTGAACCCACCGGGCGGAGGTTGCAATGGGCCAAAATCACGCCACTGCACTCCAGCCTGGGCAACAGAGTGACTCCGTCTCAAAAAAAAAAAGCCTGAAGAAAATACACAAAAATCACAACGCTTTGAGGGTGTGGCTTACGAGTGGAGCTGTTTTTTAAGTTTTCCTAACTCTGCAACGCTGTTATATTACATCCACAACTTCAAACGCAGTGCCACACGGCCGCAGTCCCAATCAATTCAGACACAATTGCTACGGACATACCCCTCCCACCCGGCCAGCGGACCCCGGCCCCGCCTCCTTGACCGGCTCGGGTCCCGCCCCGAGACATTCCCAGGCCCAGTCCCTAGGCGGACGCGCGCGCTCAGCCGCAGCGCAGAGAACCAATCACCATCCGGTTTCACGCTCAGTCCTTTTTGGCTTCTGCCCTCAACCAAAATGGCGCTAGCCCGGATGCTGCCGAGGCTCTAGGAGTTGCCGAAGCAAGTCCGGAAGCCACCGAGCGAGTCCGGAAGTTGCCGAAAGGGAGCAGCGGGGAAGGAGGATGGCGGATATCATCGCAAGACTCCGGGAGGACGGGATCCAAAAACGTGTGATACAGGAAGGCCGAGGAGACCTCCCTGACTTTCAGGATGGGACCAAGGTTCGTGTCTACCCCTCCCCCTCCCCCTCTGCGGCGTGGTGCGCATGCGAGGCGGGAGGAGGCCTTAGGCGAGAGGTTGCGCATGCCCAGAGGATACCCTCCGTGACCCTACCGCTCACATGCGGAGCTCGACGCTGATTGGTCTGAATTTAAGTAGGGGGTGAATTCGGGCCTGTCTGCCCCGCCCCGTGGCCCGGCGTTGCAGCATTAGTAGAGGAGGCCGTCAGCCATCACAAGCGGCTTGGGGTTGGGGGTTGATCTCAGTGCTTGGGCAGACCCCATGACAGAGGAAAGCCGGGGAGAGGAGTGGTCCTGGGGCATCTGGGTTTCAAGGCTTATGATCCTTTGTAGATGGAAGGGCCTTCCAAAACCGAGGCCCTGGGACATGCATAGCCAGAGAACGGGTCCAGAGGTCAGGTCTCCCAGACAGGGACCCTTTGGCAGTCTTCCTACCGCGTTAGTGGCTTGTTTGAGACAGATAAGGGCTGGGAAGTAAAGAGCCTCCCACTTTCCTCCTTTTTACAGCCAGGCCCGCAGATCCAGCCCCTCTGGTCCCTTCCCCTGACAACCTGCAACTCTAGGCTTCCCTGCTTCTCCTGCAGTTGACCCCTCCCGGAGTGCCTTTCCCAGTTGCCATTCGTCTGCAGAGAAGGGACCTTCCCGGGGCAGCCCCTGTGCCCAGCAGAGCAGTCAGGCAGGACATGCACATGCCCCTGGGCCAGCGCTGTGCTGAATGGGGCAGCTAAGCATCCTAGCCCAGTGCAGTGGAAGTGCTCTGAGAGCAGAGGGAGCTGCATGGCTGGAGTGAGCCACTGTATGAAAAGAGATCTCTAAGAAGAGACAGGATGTGCGGTGTGGGTTCATGCCCCCAAGGACTGGGGGGTTGGTGGTGTTGGAAGAAGGGCCTGGCAAAGGAGATCCTGGATGGAACAGACACCAGAAGGAGAGATGTGAACAAATGGCACCCCAAGATCAGGAGCAGGTGGTGGTAAATAACCAGGTGCCAGCACGGACGGACTGCTCACTGTGTGAGCACGGTGCTACTTGCTTCACAAGTCTATTTCTTTCCCACAGTGTGAGATAGGTACTGTTGTGGATACCATTTTCCTAATGTCGAAACCGAGTTGAGGGATGCAGCATGGTGTGGCAGTTAAGAGCGTGGGCTCCTTAACCATATCCTGTCGAGGGTTCAGTCTTCAAACCTCTTCTCTCTGCACCCACCTGCAGTGCCCTCTCTAAAATCTCTCCCTGCCTGGATGACTCTGAGATGCAGATGTCCAGTCATTACCTGTCTCTTAAACTTGACATACAGCTCCCGACTCACCATCTCCATCTGGAAGCCTGGTTGGCAACTCACACTTAACCTCCTCCACCAGTGCCTTCTCCATGTCAGTTAGGGGGACCTCCAGCCTTCTCACTGTTCAGGCCAAAAACCTGAGTGTCCCCATGGTCCTCCCAGTCTCTAATATCCTACATCACATCCTCAATCTCCAGCTGGAATCTGACTTCTCACCACTTCCGCCATTACTGCTTGGGTCCAGGCTGTCCTCACTTCCGGCCTGGGTTAGTGCAGCGACCTCTGACCCTCCTTCTGCCTCTCTTGTCCCTCTATGGTTTGTTCTCATCCCAGCAGCAGAACACCTGTTAGATTCGGTTCCTTTTCTGCTTGGAGCCACTCAGTGGCTTCCATCTCAGAGTAGAACACAGAGGCCTCACCATCGCCTACAGGCCCTGTGAGGTCCACCCCTGCTGATCTGGGTGAGCCCCGCTGCTGACCCCGCCTCCTTCTTCACTCTGCTCCACCACACCGTCCTTGCTGCTCTTGAAACGCACCATGGGTTTGAAACAGGAAGAGTTCCCTTGTCCCCCTCACAGGGTGTGTGATGGGGGTGTGGCTTGCTTCTTGGGTGCCCTGCTGCTCAAACCTCTCAAAAAGCATACAGAAGGGCAGGCTATGGGGCTCCAACCCCATGGCAGTGCCTCGGGGTGAACGTTTACAGCTCCGTGTGTCCCGGGAAGCTCTCTTAGTTTGTCTTGTGCTCACCAGCTCAATTAGACCCCCTTCCTTATCACAGGACAGAGGGCTTTTTGTAGCCTGGGGTTTCTTGCATTGGTATACCGGAGAATCAGACCACGCATGGGCTTGGAGAATGAGTGCAAGATTGTTTTCTTTTTTTCCGAGACAGAGTTTCACTCTTGTTGCCCAGGCTGGAGTGCAATGGTGCGATCTCGGCTCACTGCAACCTCCGCCTCCCCGGTTCAAGTGATTCTCCTGCCTCAATCTCCCAAGTAGCTGGGATTACAGGTGCCTGCCACCATGCCTGGCTAATTTTTTTCATGTTTTTAGTAGAGACGGGCTTTCACCATCTTGGCCAAGGCTGGTTTCTAACTCCTCACTTCAAGTGATCTGCCTGCCTTGGTCTCCCAAAGTGCCGGGATTATAGGTATGAGCCACGCCCGGCTGACTGCAAAGTTATTATTGAGTGGAAGTAGCTCTCAGCTGATGGGAGAGCCAGAAGGGTGATGGTCTTCCCTTGGGGTTGTGGTGGCCCCAGCTGTCCTCTGACTGCCCTAGCCAAACTCTGCCTCATCCTGCCGGTCGATGGCCTGCCAGCGTGCTGGTGCCTGTCAGTGTGTTCTTCTACAGGCGTGCTTTCCTGACGTCCTCTCAGGGACCAGCTGCTCATGTCTTCTGCTGATGTGCTTCTTTGACATCTGGCTGACTGTGTGTCTGCCCACTAGGGTCTCAGGTTTTTTGTTTGTTTTTTGAGACGGATTCTCACTCTGTGGCCCAGGCTGGAGTGCAGTGGCTGGAACTCAGCTCACTACAATCTCCGTCTCCTGGGTTCAAGCAATTCTCCTGCCTCAGCCTCCCAAGTAGCTGGTATTACAGGCATGCACCACCACAACTGGCTAATATTTTGGATTTTTTTTTTTTTTTTTTTTTTTTGA
>NW_016107417.1:951043-978776 GCF_001604975.1 Cebus imitator | reverse complement strand
AATTTTTGTATTTTTAGTAGAGACGGGGTTTCACCATGTTGACCAGGATGGTCTCGATCTCTTGACCTCATGATCCACCCGCCTCGGCCTCCCAAAGTGCTGGGATTACAAGTGAGAGCCACCGCGCCCGGCCTATTTTGGATTTTTAGTAGAGATGGGGTTTCACCATGTTGGCCAGGATGGTCTTGATCTCCTGACCTTGTTATCTGCCCACCTCAGCCTCCCAGAGTGCTGCGATTACGGGCATGAGCCACTATGCCTGACTAGGTCTCAGGTTTCTATAGGCACAGGATGGGGGCATGGCAGGCCAGGGGGGTGTTGGGAAATGCAACATTTGGGCGGGAAAGGTCTGTCCTCACCTAGGTCCGTGGGGGTGGAGCCCTAGCCAGGGGCCACGCCCTCCTCTACCCAGCACTTCCCTCCTTTCCTTCGGTATTATTTAACGGGAAGGCCCTCTTACCTTCCCAGCACTTCCGTATCACATTGCAAGGCTTTGGGCACCTGCTGTTCTTTTGGCCTAGAAAGTTCCTACCCCAGGGTCCACTTGGCTTGGTTTCTTCCTTACTGTCCCACCCCCGCTCTGTTTAATCTAGTCCCCACCCCCTTGCCCTTGCTGTTTCCCAAGCACGTGGCTTCACCTGCAGCAACACATTGTTTTGTTTGACACCCATCTCCTCCCTCTAGAAGCTCCAGGGGGGCAGGGACTTTTTTTGTGTTTTGCCAGCTGTCACGTTCTGGTGTCTAGTACAGAGCTTGGACACATAGTAGGTGCTCAGTAAATATTTGTTGAGGAACGACTGGAGTCAGACCTCTTGGATTCCTGTTCCCACCCAGCCACACAGAGGCTGTGTGATTTGGGCCTCTTACTCCCCTCCGTGTGACTTTGTTTTGTCACCGGCATGGGGGGATAAAGCCAGGTGTAAGGTCAGGTGGTGTCCCTGGGGAAGCCCCGTCCCTTGTGCCATCAGCAGGCCAGGGACTGGACTTGTCTTTGGGGGTCAGGGTGGGGGTTTGTGCCCTTGCCTGACCTCGCATGTGGCCTGCAGGCCACGTTCCACTACCGGACGCTGCACAGTGATGACGAGGGCACCGTTCTGGATGACAGCCGGGCGCGAGGCAAGCCCATGGAGCTCATCATTGGCAAGAAGTTCAAGCTGCCCGTGTGGGAGACCATCGTGTGCACCATGCGTGAGGGGGAGATCGCCCAGTTCCTCTGTGACGTCAAGGTGTCCATCCTGCACCTGTCTGTGGTGGCTGTCCAGCCACGCCCCATTCCCTGTCCCCAGGGCTCCTCCTCCCTCCACCCTCCGCTAGACTGCCACTCACTCTTTCTTTTTGTTTTTGAGATGGAGTGTCACTTTGTCACCTAGGCTGGAGTGTAGTGGTGTGATCTTGGCTCACTGCAACCTCCCCCTCCTGGGTTCAACCAGTTCTCCTGCCTCAGCCTCCTGAGTAGCTGGGATTACAGGCATCCACCATGACGCTTGGCTAATTTTTGTATTTTTAGTAGAGACAGGGTCTCGCCATGTTGGCCAGGCTGTTCTCGAACATCTGACCTCAGGTGATCTGCCCTCCTCAGCCTCCCAAAGTGCTGGGGTGACAGGCAGGAGCCACCGCGCCCGGCTCACCCACTCTTTCCAGACTACCACAGCAGCCTGCTGATGGCATCCTGGTCTCCATTCCGCCTTCCCCTATTAGCCAGACTGCGGTCAGGGGACTCGTTCTCAAATGCAAATGACTCCTACATCCCTTTGTTTCAAACCTGTGTGGCTCCTGGTCACTGTCAGGACAGAGCACAGTGAGTCCTCACTTTATGTTGCTGGAACGTTCTTGGAAACTGTGAGAGAGAAAACATACCTCAGGTTCTCAGCCACCGTCGTCTCTCAGCATAATTTTGTTAAAGCATTGATGAGAAGAAAAACTGGTCCCGTTATGTACTGTTTCACCTACAGCCACAGTTTCCAAGACCTACTTAGGACGTTAAGTGAGGACTTAAACTGTATAAGCTATAGCTGCTCACATAGCTTTTTGGGGACTGGCCCCTGCCATCTCCTCCTCTTACTCAACCTCCCTGCTTTTTCTTTCCATTCCCCTTCTTAGCCAAGATCTTCCCTCTTCCTTCGAAGCTGATTCCTGGGTCACCACTTCTAGGAAGCCCTCCCAGACTGCCAGTGGTTAACTCCCGCCTTTGGGTCCTCCAGCCCTCATGCCCTGCATGGCCAGGATCTGCTTTTCTGTCTTGTCCTAGGCTATTGCAGGGCAGGGATCTGGCCTGTTTACTTCTAGCTTTGGGATGCCCAGCATGGGCCAGCCCAGAGCCAAGACTCGGGAAATGCCTGCCGAATGGCAGCCCAGCAGTCAGCCCCTGTCCAGACTGCAGGGCAGTGGGAAGAGTGGGGGAGCCCTGGGTGGCAGTAATCTGGTTCCTACCAGCCTAGCAGCTTTGCCAAGCAGGAGATTAGAGGCTAGGTACCCAATGCCCGTCTCCCTGAGGGTTCTGAAGTGGCTGCCCTGGGCCCAGCTCTAAGGTAGGCCCTCAGTGGAGTATGGGTGGGGCAGGAGGAGGAGCTTCTTCTGGGAACAGAATGTGGGGGCCCCAGTGCTTTGCATAGTCCAGCTTATGGGCCTTATCCTCAGGAGGGAGAGGAGGTGAGAATCCCACCGGGCCTGTAAGGACCAGGGAGACGGGTTGAGGGGAGGTGTGTGTCTGTGTTGGGGGGGGGTTGGGGGTCGGTGCTCTGGTGGCCAGAGAATATGGCAGAAGCTGGGGCTTCACCAGGAGAGGGCTGAGCGGCTGGAGGAGTGTCCTAAGGGAAAGCCTCCTGCGCGTAAACAGAGTGGGGGCCCATTTGTCCCTCTCTGGGCCTTGGTGTTTGTTCTCAGGTGGTGGTGGGGAAGGGGGCTGGGCCTTGTGGACCTGGTGACCATCCAGCCCACAATGACAGAGCCCCTGGTGCCCTTGCCCTCCTGCAGCATGTGGTCTTGTACCCACTGGTGGCCAAGAGTCTCCGAAACATCGCGGCAGGCAAGGACCCCCTGGAGGGCCAGCGGCACTGCTGCGGCGTTGCGCAGATGCAAGAGCACAGCTCCCTGGGCCACGCCGACCTGGATGCCCTGCAGCAGAACCCCCAGCCCCTCATCTTCCACATGGAGATGCTGAAGGTGAGGGGCACCGAGCCTGACCTCGCCAGGCCCCCACTGCCCAGCCTCAGGGTGCTGGCCTGTCTGCCCAGGGGTGGTGGGATCTGTGGGTGGACTGCTGGGGGAGCAGACAGGGACAGGAAATCCTGTATGGGACCCTTGGCAGGCCCCCAGTCTCCTTTCCTCCTCCTTCACGTCTCAAATATCACCTCCTCCAGGAAGCTGGCCCTGCCTATCCGACCTCCTGATTCTCTGTCTTTTAGAGGCTTATTTTCTTCCCAGCTTCTGCCACATCTTGAAGTTCCTGGGAATTCGTATATTTCCTTGTCCGTTTAGGGAATCTGCCCATGGAGCATGATTTCTGCGAGGGCAGGGTTTTTCACTGTCTCGTTTACTGTTCTATTCTCAGCACTTGGCACAGTGCCGGGCACACAGGAGATGTGACGTCGATGTTTGTTGAATGCTTTTTTTTTTTTTAAGGTAGAGTTTCGCTCTTGTTGCCCAGGCTGGAGTGCAATGACGCAATCTCAGCTTACTGCAACCTCTGCCTCCTGGGTTCAAGAGATTCTTCTGCCTCAGCCTCCTGAATAGCTGGGATTACAGGCATGCACCACCACACCTGGCTAATTTTATATTTTTAGTAGAAACGGGTTTTCTCCATGTTGGTCAGGCTGGTCTTGAACTCCTAACCTCAGGTGATCAACCCGCCTCGGCTTCCCAAAGTGATGGGATTACAGGCGTGAGCCACTGCACCAGGCCTGAATGCTATTTGAGTAACAGGCGGCTGTGCTGCTGCTGTGTGATGATGGGGTGCCCAGCCAGCCCAGATGCTAGTCAGGTCTGCTGCTGAAGCAGCTGTGGTATTCTGGAGTCCTGCTGTAATATGCCCCATGCCCTGCAGGTGGAGAGCCCTGGCACATACCAGCAGGACCCATGGGCCATGACGGATGAAGAGAAGGCAAAGGCAGTGCCGCTTATCCACCAGGAGGGCAACCGGTTGTACCGCGAGGGGCACGTGAAGGAGGCTGCCGCCAAGTACTACGATGCCATTGCTTGCCTCAAGAACCTGCAGATGAAGGTGCCGCCTGCAGGCTGAGGGGGAGGACGGAGGGGTGCGGAGCCAGGGGGCCCGGGTCTACAGCTTCTCTGCTCCCATGCCCTCAGGAGCAGCCTGGGTCCTCTGACTGGATCCAGCTGGACCAGCAGATCACGCCGCTGCTGCTCAACTACTGCCAATGCAAGCTGGTGGCCAAGGAGTACTACGAGGTGCTGGACCACTGTTCCTCCATCCTCAACAAGTATGACGGTGAGCGCCAGGCTGCGGGGCCGCGGGTGCTCAGAGTGGCCTTTCTCCTGTCACTGCTGGGGCGCAAGACCTGGGCTTTCACACCCCGCATTCTGAGCTCCCCCGGGGGCCTGACTAAATGCGCCTCCTCGGCGGGGCTATGGGCCCCATCTTGCCGATGAAGCATGAATGATGTATTGGGGGTGGCGCGGGGTGGCACCCTCAGGTCAGGGAGGGTTTTCTTCCCTGTGGGCCCATGGTGCCAGGAGACGTGAGGCTAGGTAGCTGGCCAGGATCCCCCCTCATGCCCTTGCATGCCGTTGCCCACTGGCATCCCCTGCAGACAACGTCAAGGCCTACTTCAAGCGGGGCAAGGCCCACGCGGCCGTGTGGAACGCCCGGGAGGCCCAGGCTGACTTTGCCAAAGTGCTGGAGCTGGACCCGGCCCTGGCGCCCGTTGTGAGCCGAGAGCTGCGGGCCCTGGAGGCTCGGGTCCGGCAGAAGGACAAAGAGGACAAGGCCCGCTTCCGGGGCATCTTCTCCCATTGACAGGAGCGTTTGGCCCTGCCTTACCTGCCAAGCCACAGCTGCTGCCGCCAGCCCTCCTGCCCCTACTCCGTCATGCTTCTGTGTATATAAAAACCTTTATTTATCTCTGTCTGAGTCTGCTGTGCTGGTCCACTGGGAGAGCCGGGTCATCACCTGGCATTTTCTGGTACTTGGGTGGCCGTTGGGAGGTAGAGAATCAGGGTTCAAATCCTAGCCCCCCACCTGCCAGCTCTGGGGCTTCAGTGTCCCTGTTAGAGAAATTATGACAATTGGCTCTTTCACCAAGGTAGGGGGAAGTGTCTCTCGCTGGCCAGGGCTGGGGTGCCCTGGGAGCCTCCAGCCTTAAAGGGAAGATGAAGTGGGTACAGGCCAGGGAGCTGGGCGCCTGAGGGAGGTGGTCTCCTGGTACTGCCCTCCCCTTCCAGCCTTGGATCCCATGGTCTCCTGGCCTCGGTGTCTGGGGACAGGGTTTCCATGAGAAGCCATACTGGGGCCAAGGTAAGCAGGGTCGGGCTGGGGTGGCAGACTGTCCAGGAAGAGGAGAGGGTGAGACCTTTTGAGGGCCAGGCCCCCATCCTGAACTGCCTGTGACCTGGATGGCCCTGGGCGCATGCTTTGTGACACGTTTTGAAGACCAGGCCCCCATCCTGACCCTGCCTGTGACCTGGATGGCCCTGGCGCGTGTCGGCCTCTCCATGCACATTGGTGTCCCCTGTTGAACTGGAAACTGGGCTGGCTGCCCTGTGGTGCCAGGCACAGGGCGAGTGGGTGGGATGCAGGTGGCGTTTATTTTCATGGATTTATACACACTGGAAAAGCCTCTGTGCCTATGCCCACGCCCTCCTCCCTCCCCCGGGCACTGGGTCCCCTCACGTGAAAGGGAAGTAACACCAAGGGGCACACAGAAATGCAGGGTATGGGGCTGGGGGGGCCAGCGTTGGGGCCAAAAGTCTGGGCCCCCAGCCTCCCACACACAGCCCCTTGGGCCCCTCAGGTGTGTCAATAAATAATCCAGGCCCTGGTGTGGTGTGGGCCTCACTCCTCACTGTCCAGCTTCAGGCTGATGCTCCGTGCCTTGCCCCTTGCCAGGGTGGTGGGCGGTGTTCCTGGGCCCTCGCGCTCCACCTGGCTGGGGCCCCTGGAGCGAAGCAGCTGGCTCTGTTTGCGCAGGAAGTCCACAGGGGCGGCCACGCCATAGCTGCTCTTGGCCAAGGCAGCCCTCGGGGGTCCGGAGGAGGCATGCGAGTGTGAGCCTGCTTCCAGCTGGCCCAGGTGTGCCACGTAGCCATCTGACAGGAACTGTGGGCACAGGTGGGTAGGGATGAGGGGGTGCTGGCCAGGAGCCCACACACTGCTCTCCCGGGTCCTCCAGAGGCACCTGAGGCAGGCTGGGGGACTGGTGGCAAGCTTGGCACAGCCTAAAGCGAAGGCTTCTCAATACATAGGACCCCAGGCTGGGAGCCAGGGCACCTCAGCTGTGCTCCCACCTCTGCCCTTCTCTGGGCCTCATTCTCCTCTTCTGGAAAATGGGTCTTAGAGGAAAAATACCAGCAAACAGTGTTTAGTCAGCACTTGCCTTGTGCCCAGCTCTGTGGCTGTTGATGTGTAGTAAATGATGTGATCTTTATAAGCTGACATGGGCAGTGCCATGATCATTTCCATTTACAGATGGGAAACTGAGGCTCAGAAAGGTCAGACCCTTGCCCAAAGCCATGGTGGAGTGGAGGCAGCGCCCAGGGTTTTCAGCACACTGCAGCATGGGTTATCCCCTCTGGCCTGCCTGGCAGCCAGTAGCTCAAGCTGCTCATGGCCCTTGTCCTAGGAGAATCCCAGGTTCCCCAGAGGCCGGTCAGGCCTTTTCACAGCTGTCCCAGAGTAGGGTCTCAGGCTCCTGCTCCCTGAGGTCCTGTTCCAGGCCTTCACTTGGCCCTCACCTGGCACTGCGCTTGTAGCTTTCGCACCGCGCGGCCCACGATGTAGGTCTGGCTGGGGGACAGGCCCAGCGCCGCATATACAGCCACATCTTTGGGAGACCCATAACCGGCCACGATGTTCAGTTCTACCTGTGGCGGGAGATGCCAATCAGCTGTCCCAGGGGCGGAGCTGTGCAACTGGGGGCGGGGTCTGTTGGGCTTCCCCGTACAGTATTGTTCTGAGGGTGGGGACCAGTACCAGGGGAACAGGGGCGGGACCAGCTGCATCTCCCTGGTTGCTCTTAAGTACAGGGGGCCCCTCAAACTAGGCGGGCAGGACCATAGGGGCCGCTGCAGTCAGGCAGGGCCTGGGCCGATGGGGTGGGACCAGATGGGCCTCCGCTGGTGGTGGGGGGGGAGGAGAGGCGGGGGTGGGGTCAGGACCCACAGCCTCCCCAGCCGCCGCACCTCCTGCACCAGGCTCTGCAGAAACACTGCCTTCTGGCGCAGCGGGTCGTGTGTGAGGCCGTCGCAGAAGGAGACGACTCCATGGGGGAAGTTGTGCTGCGACAGCCAGGCCACCACTCGGTGCTTCTGCATATCTGGCCGGCCTGTGACGTACACGATCAGGTAGCCCGCGTCCTGCCAGTGCCTGCGGGGTGGGGCAGCGGTCAGCTCCGCCGGCCGGGGTTGGGGGCCGGTCACCCCGGTGAGGTGGGTGGTGGTGGCGGTGGCGGCTCCTACCTGACCACATCCACGGCGCCAGCGCGCACCTTGGGGTCGCTGCCCATGATGGAGACGCTGGCGGTGAAGGAGCCGTCGATGCTGAAGACCACGGCCTCCGTGCCGCGGGCCACCACAGTCAGGCAGCATTCAGCGTGGGTGTGGTCGCCCCTGCGGCCCACGGGGCGGGGCGTGAGTGGCGCGGGGCAAGGCCTGGCGGAGCCCCCCCCGCAGAGGCCCGGCCAGCCGCGCTCACCTGACCACCATGCGCACCGGGTAGACACCGATGCCCAGCGTGCGCTCTGGGGGAACTGGGAAGGTGAGGCGGCCCGAGCTGTTGGTGACCTCGGTGCCAAAGTGGATCCACTTGCCCGACAGTGGCTGCGTCATGATGTAGACATCCACCTGGAAGGGGGAAGGGGCGGGAGGTCTATGGGGGCCCCATGTGGAGGAGGGCAGAGGCAAGGCTGTCAGGGATGGGTGGGTCTAGGAGCTCAACGACCAGGGACCTGGAGCTGTTCCAAGGACAGGAGGTGGGGCCGTGGGACCAGGGGGCCAGGGCCTCTGGGTCCTGACCTTCTCTCCTGTGAGCGTGACCACGTCCAGGGGCCCGTACATGAAGCGCCCGCTCAGCACCTGGGGGCGGCCCTCGCACACCACAGTGTCACTAGCCCGGTGGTTGGAAGTGACGTTCTGTTAGGAGGAGAGGGCGTGAGTCAGCGGCCAGGATAGGATGGGGATGCTTGGGGAAGGAGCGGGTGAGGATCCACGCGCACACATCGGGGTCAGATCCTCGCGCCCACACACCGGGGTTGGGGCCTGAGGCCACAGGGTACTGAGGGAAAAGGGCGAACGGGGATGGGGGCGGGGAGGGAGGGAAAGGGGAGGCACATTTTCGTGGACCCGGGCCTGAGATCCTGTGCGTGGGCTGCGGCTCCAGGGGCAGGGCCGTCACAGGATGGGATGTAGAGGATGAGGCCAGGTGAGGGCCAGCGCAGATCCAGACCCCAGACCCCAATGTGTGCAGAGGGCGGGGAGGGGGAGGGGAGACCAGCGGTTCCCAGGGGCGGGGCTGGGGCAATGAGGTGGGCCAGGACCCCAGGGGCGGGGCAGGACTGGGAGAGAGTTGGGTCGGCTTGGCCCTGAGGGGGCGGAGTGGTACGGGGAAGAGGCAGGGCCTCGTGGGAGAGGGGGCGAGGGGCAGGGCACTTACCCGGATCTTGACCTGCGTGCGTTTTCGCTGCCATTTCTCCCTGGGGAAGGCAGGGCTGTAGATGGAGGGCTCCTCGCATTCCGCCACCTGTGGCCGCTCCTTCTCAATCACCTGTGAGGGCCAGCAGGTAAGGCCTCGTTGAGGGGAGGGAGGACTACCTCTCCCCAGGCCCATAGTAGTGCATCCTCCTCCCATTCCCGTCTCCCATTCCATATTCCCAGGCCCACCTGGCGTAGGATGAACGCCACAACGTCGGCGGACTCCCAGTAGCTGGCGTGGAAGAGGTGCGGCAGGGTGACGGTGGGGAAGGCGGTGAGTGCCTCGGGGCAGTACAGCGAGTAGTCAATGCGCTTGGTCCCCCACCAGCGCTCCAGGACTGCGAGGCCATGGGCAGCGAGTCAGGATGGCCTCCTGCCCCATACCCATCTGCCTGGGGGCTGGGTGCTCCTCCCTGCCTTTCACCCAGCCTGCTCTTTGCCAAGTCCAGGCTGGGTGCTGGGTGAAAGGGTTTCTCAGCTGGGCTTGGGAGGTGCTATCCGGGCCTCCCCCACCCCCAGGCTGGACTGCCCAGGCTGTCTTAACTTACTCTTAACCACCTCACTGGTGGTGCTGGGGGCGGCTGGCTGGGCTGGGGGCTCAGTGCCTAACTCACTGCCCTTCCAGAAGGCACCACTAGTAGAGGTGGGTGTTGAGGGCACCAACATCTCCAGCTCCTCCAGAAAGAGGCCGGAGTGCGTCTGCAGAGTGTCGTCTGGGAAAGGGAGGGCAAGCTCAGCAGGGCCGGCTGGGTGGCTCTCCTGTCTTCACACCCGGGGCTCCCCGCACCTTCGCCATCTTCCCTGTGGCCCCTCATGCCAGGACCTGGCTGTGGCTGCACTGTGGCATTCTCTCCCCTCAGCTAGACCAGTGGCCAGCTGCATTCCTGCCAGAATGCCTGTTGCCACTGCCCCAAACAGTACACACCTGTGCCCAACACAGGCCCGTTTGGCCCATGCACACCTGGGCATGCCCCCTAATACATGCCTGCAGTGCACCCCCACAGACGCAGCAGGACACACACACTGGCTGCTCACACAGCAGCGCACCAGCATCATGCTGCCAGGGGCCACCCTAGCTTGGCTAACCTCCCCCACCCGACTTCTGGGCCCAGATGGTGAGAGGATCCTGGAGATCCAGACCCCCACAGGAGAAGGGGCTCCTGGTCCTGGGAGTGGTGGCCTGAAAGGTTTCCCATATTGTGGGAGCCGCTTCATGCCTTCTGCTACCTCCTCCCTCCCTGTGGGTACTCTCCTCCTTCTCCCCTTTATCTTGTTTGGGGGTATACCCAGCAGCAGGGATGAGCCATCTCCCAGGGGGAACTTCTGGTAGCGTGGCACAGTCAGTGGGGCGATGGCCTGGAACTGTGGGGCCAGCAGGGGCTCGAGGCGTGAGGCGCAGGGGTCAGCCGCGTGAAAGAGGTTGTAGATCTGCTCACAGGCTGGGCGCATCTGGGCCACTGGATACCCAGAAGATAAAGATTGTGGGGTGGGGGTTTCAGCTGGGCACTCTGGGAGGTAGGGGTATGGGAGCAGCACCCTGATGTCCGGTGTGACCCTGAGCCAGCACTTCCCAAACTGTACTCCCCGGGAAGTCAGTAGGGCCCTGCTTAAAGTGAGACAGGGGCAGGGCGTGGTGCCTCATGCCTGGAATCCCAGTACTGTGGGAGGCAGAGGCAGGCTAATCACTTGAGGTCAGGAGTTTGAGACCAGCCTAGCCAACATGGTGAAACCCTATCTCTACTAAAAAAAAAAAAACTACATAAATTAGCTGGCCATGGTGGCAGGTGCCAGCTGCTTGGGATGCTGAGGCAGGAGAATCGCTTGAACCCTGGAGGTTGGAGGTTGCAGTGAGCCAAGATTGGGCCACTGGCACTCTAGACTGGTGACAGAGTGAGATTCTGTCTCAAAAAAAAAAAAAAAAAAATTGCTGAGAAGAGGGCAGAGGCTTCGATTTGCTGTCATGGTCCAGGAGGAAGTGTTTCCCGTGGACCCCTTCTCATGCAGAACATTGCTTGGGTGTGAAGCTCCTCCCGGTGGCTTCGGGAGACTCACCCTTGGCGAGTCCCTTCTTTCTGGGCCTCAGGCTCCCCTTCTCTAACCAGGCCTTTGACTTAGTACAGTAGGGAAGTTGCCTGTGCTTCGGATGAGTGGGAAGGCCAGGGGAGGTGGGGAAGGAAGGGGCAGAGACTAGAGGCGCCCCCGCAGCCCCTGGGGCTCACCCTCCAGGGCGGGCATCACAGTTTTGCGCAGAGCGAGCACCAGGCCCAGTGGGGAGCCGAAGAGGAAGAAGCCAGAGACCTTGAAGTCGAGGCGGGCAGTGCTGCTGGGGCCGTCAGGCGCCTCGGAAGTGGCAGCAGGTGGGCAGAAGGCCATGCTTGCCTGCCGGGGCTCCCCGCAGGAGGTGGTTGCCGAGGCTGCCTGAAGGCTGTGGGGGAGGAGGGGTGCTCAGTGCTGCTGCCTCTATAGTCCAGCGTGTGCCCAGGGCAGGAGTGATGGGGCAGGGACGTCACCTGTTCTGAGAGCCCTCAGGCTCAGGATTGGCCATGTCGCTGGTGATGCGCTGGGCAGACAGGGCTGAGGGTTCTGGGCTGGCCCGACTCAGCCTTTCCATGCCATCTGCCAGGGGGTCCCGCACTGGGCCGACCTCCGGAGAGAGCAGCTCATTGTTCTAGATGGAACAGGGGACAGAAACATCCTCAGGCCTGGGACCATTCGAATTCTACTTACTTAAAAGCAAGGAGGCTTAAGGATTGGGCAGAGCAGAGTTCCAGAGACAACATGAACTGGCGGGGTAGCAGAGGACCTGCCTTCTGGCAAAGGGGTTGCCATTCCAGGGGACAAAGACCTAGAGATGGAGAGGGACTCCCCGCTCCTCAGGAGGCTGGGTTTGGCTATACTGACCATGCTCCCACGGCGGCTGCTGCCCCGACTCCCGGTGCCCATGTTGGCACTGTGGCAGAGGGCATCGAAGCCCAGGATGCCACCAACACCGTCTCCAATCAGCACCACCTGGGTGGGAGCAGGCGCACCATCAGAAGAGGCTTATCCTCACCCAGGGCAGGCCACAGGGCGGGCTGCAGTGGAGGGCAGAAGATGGAATGTCCCTAACCACTGACCTGCCCACAGAAGCCAGTGCCCTCAGGTGAGCGCAGGAAGGCTGAGTAGGCCTGGTTGGTGCGGGCAATGACGGTGGCCACGGCGCCCTGGTAGCGGGAGGACGAGGTGGCCAGCAGTGGCAGGGCGGCCAGTGGAATGTGGTCTTGGGAGCGGGACAGACTGTCACCATCGTGGCTGTAGGGGCTCAGGCTGCAGGGGGGGGAATGTGGTGGTGGGTAGGGGGCTTCCAGACCCATTCCTGCCGCCCAAGTCTCCTGGGCCTGCTGGCAAGCTCTGGCTCTGTGGGTCCTTTGTGGGGAGTATCAGTCCCAAGAGGATATTGAAATGGAGGCATTCCCCAGAACAGGTCCAGCCATGCAAGTGACCCGCCCAGGTGTCTGGCTTCCTGACCCCTTCCCCCACCCCCTGCCCCAAGGCGTCCGTGATCCTAGGAGTTCCCCACCCTTCCACCTGTGGCTAGTACTTGGAGACAAGGGCATAGGCGGCGGCGCAGATGGGTGGACAGGGCACCAGTCGCAGAGCCACGTGGCCCAAGGCCTCAGGGAAGTGGATTCGGGTGACGGCCTCGAAGGCTGAGCTGAGTGTCTGCACATCTGCCTGCTTGGAGTTGGTGTCTCCAGGGCCTGAGTCCAGGATGTTGCCGCTGTGCAGGATGAGGAAGAGGGCGTGGACTGCGCATGCCTCAGCCCCCAGATCCCCAGCTCCATCTGGGCCCTGGAGGGCACAGTGGGGTGCCATGGGTGTCACAGCAGTGGCCAGGCCAGTGAACAGGGGGAGCTTTGACATAGGGTGGCCGACCGTACTCGCCTCTGAGTCCCTGGGTGCTTGGGCCCCGTCCTCAATGCCTTTAGCTGCCTCGGCTCCAGGCTCTGTAGTGCAAGGAAAGCCAATGAGAAAGATGGAGAGGACCATGGGGATCCCCCCATCTGGCACCCCAGGCACCCCAGTTCCGGTGTCTGCCTGAGGCCTCAACCCTGCCTTCCTCTAAACTGTTCCCACTAACCCTCCCAGGTCAGTCTGCATGTCCCAGCCTTTGCTCCGACGGTCCTATTGCAGTCAGGGCCGCCTCTCCACACAACGCCTGTTTGCCTGGCAGACTGCTCAACCCTGCCCTGGCCAATGCGGTAGTCATTAGCCATTAAAGTGGCTATTTAAATTCAAATGAATTAAAATCTAATGCATAAAAACTTCAGTTCCTCAGTCACACTAGCCCCATTTTCAGTGCCTGAGAGCCAGTGTGGCTGGTGGCTATTGCCTTGGGCAACATGGATCTAGAAGTTCTGCTGGACAGCGCAAGCCTTCCAAAGCCAGCAGAAACATCACCTCTCCCGTGAAGGTTTCAGGGGGTCCAAGTTAATTCCTTCAGGCTTTGTGCTATGTGTGAATCTTGACTACATTCTAATCATCCATCTTTCCACTCACCCATCCATCCATCCACCCACAGAACCACCCATCCATCCATTTATCCATCCCCCGACCAAACCATCCATCCATCCATTTATCCACCCATCGATCTATCCATTTATCCATCCATCCATCTACCCATACAACCATCCATCCCCCCACCCACCCATCCATCCATTTCTCCATCCATCCATCCCCCCACCACCCACCCATCCATTTATCCATCCATACATCCACCCATCCATTTATCCACGCATCCATCCATACATCCATTTATCCACGCATCCATCCATACATCCATTTATCCATCCATCCATCCACCCATTCATCCATCCATCCATCCCCCCACCCACCTACCCATCTATTTCTCCATCCATCCATCCCCCCACACTCCCACCCACCCACCCACCCACCCATCCATTTATCCATCCATACATCCACCCATCCATTTATCCACTCATCCATCCATACATCCATTTATCCATCCATCCACCCATTCATCCATCCATCCATCCCCCCACCCACCTACCCATCTATTTCTCCATCCATCCATCCACCCACCCACCCATCCATTTATCCACCCATTCATCCATCCATCCATTCCCCCACTCACCCATTTCTACATCCATCCATCCCTCCCCCACCCACCCACCCACCCATCCATTTATCCACCCATCCATCCATACATCCATTTATCCATCCATCCATCCATCCATCCATCCACCTACCCATCATTCATTATTCATCTGTGTATTTAATGAGCACCTCTTCAGGTGGACTTTCATCTTAAGATGCCATTAAACTTGTGGCCTGCTGTACGTGGGTGCTGGGGCCGGTGTCCTAGGCGGGATCGGGATCTTTACCTGACATCCCCTCTGCCTCCATTGGGGAGGCAAAGGCATCAATGAAGTCATTGGAGTTCCACTTGGTCATCTCCTTGGGGAAGACCTCCTCGCTGTCCGAGAAGCCTTCTGAGGGGACAGGGGGCTGTGTCATGGGGTGGGAGGAGCTGCTGGGGGACAGCCCCACTCCCAAAAAGGGCCTCGGTGCTGACCATGGGCATCAAAGAACTCTTCCTCGGAGCTGTTCTCGGAGTCGCGGGCGATGTTCTGCATGCGCCACTCGGACAAGCTCTGGGGAGACACAGCCCCTGCCGGGCCGGCTCTGCCTCAGCCTCAGCCCGGGAGCCAAGCATGGGGACGGTTGCTCCCCGCATCCCTGTGCCCCAGCCTTACCTCCATGTTGGGATGAGTAGGAGGAACGGGAAGATGAGGACCACTGCTTCCCAAAGCTGGCATCGGGGGAGGCATCCGGGCCAGGCGGGGCCTCAGGCCCATCAGGGGTGCCAGTGTTGCTGGTCCCAGACCGGGCTTCAGTGCTTGGTTTCCCTGGGGGCTGGGCCTCGGGCCCCTCATTGCCTGTGTTGCACTTGGCCATGCGCTGGGCCAGCATTCGAGCAGTCTCCTCTTCCAGTGCCCGGATGTCAGCCATGCTTAGTTCTGTCCACTCGTCCTGCCAGCACCAGGCCTGGCGGTGGGCCCGCAGCATCACCCGACGCAGACCTGCAGGTGCCCAGGCATCAGAACTGTGCCCCTCCCCCTGCTTCCCTGCCACTGCAGCCACATGCCCAGCCTTGAGGTTGGGTAATGGCTCCCCTGGGCACACCACCCACCCAGAGCCACAAAGTAGGGCAGGGCCAGTGCCATCCAGGAATGGGAGTAGAAAGTGGGGCATTTCTCTTCCTGCCTGACTCCCTCCCTGCCCACTGCCTTTTCTGTCTCTCTGCACACCCTAACTCTCAGCACCGTCCCCACCCCATCACTCAGAAGCAGAGACTGATGCTTGTTCTTGCTTTTGGCTGGCTTCCTGTTGACTTCTGAGGAATTAACAGTTAATGAAGGTGTTAACAGTTAATGAAATTGTTGACGGTTAATGAAGGTGTTAACAGTTAATGGAAGTGTTGGCACTCAATGAAGGTTGTAGCGGAAGATGATACCCATTCTGGGATATTTTTATCTTAAGAAGAAGAATAAAGTTAGAAACTCCTAAATATCTAGGAAATAAAGGACTGACGGTTGAATGATAATTATAAACCCCTGCAGGGAGATAGCTCAGAATCTTTGTAGTGGCGGCTATATGTGGGTGATTTTAATTTTCTTATTTGTACTTTTTGGTATTTTTCCAAATGCAAGACAAGGAGGCCACATTATTCTCTAAGCTGAATTTCCTCACCTGTAAGATGGGAGTAATCACCGTCGTTACCTGGTGGGGTTGTGGGTGTTAAGGGAGAGCTTGCACAGAAAGCGATTAGCAAAGGGTCTGAATGCCGCAATCACTGTGAGTATCAGCTCTTCAGATCTGACCCAACCTCTTCCTCATTTACCGAAGAGAAATGGAAAGTGCAGAGATGATCAGTGGCTTGCTGGAGGTTCCATGGGGGTCAGTAGTGGGACAGAAGCCAGGCTGCTGGTCTCCCCCACTAGGGACCATCCCTCTGTGTGCAGATGACCTGGGTGCTGAGGCAGGGCTGAGCTGTAGGCATGGTGGGGTCAGGTTGAGGGGAGGTATGGGACTGGGGCTCCTGGACACCAGGGCCAAAGGCTGGAATCCTAGAAACTGGCGGCGGGGAGGGAACCCAGAAAGAAAGACATCGGAGTCACAGCCTCAGCCTGCACTCCTTAGCATGCTGCCAGTTGGAGCTGGTCACCTTCCTGAGAGTCTCTAAGTCTCGCCCAACTCACAGGATGATGGCGAATCTTAGAATCTTAATGGAAGCAGCAGCACTTCTGAATGTGAGAGCCAGCACGGACCTTGTAGATCACATTACCAGCTTCCTGCTCTGTGGATGCCCGGCTGGGCTGTGCGGCCACCTCTGCCCCAGTGCTTCCTATCTCAAATGGAAAGGACGGCTTCCAGCTTCTGTGTCCCCAGTAGATGGGAGCCTCCCTGGCCCTAAACACGGGGTCTGGGGCATGCTGGGTCAGCAGGGCCTCCCGAGGCTGGGTGCTCACCTACATCGTGGATGAACTGCTCGATCTTGGCCTGCATGCCCCAATAGCGGAACTCAACCTTGCACAGCTTATAGGCGCACATAAGGGGCCCCGTCTGCGCCGCCGTCCGCGCCCAGTCATCAGCCAGTGGCCCTCGGCCTGTCTTGACTGAGCGGTACAGCCGGGGGTCCTCTTCTGCTTTGTACTCGCCTGGGGCCACTGCATCCCGCACGATGTCGATGGTGTCTGAGGGAGTTCGGCAAGTATTGAGCAGCGCCAGTCCCTTCGAGCCCCTGCTCCTGGCACCCTATTGGGACTGGGTGACAGCTCCTGTCCTTTTGCAGATAGGACAGGAGGCCTGGAGAGGGCTGGGACTTCTCAGAGGCTGCCCACTGAGGCAGCTGGGAGCCTGAGAGGGGCGCCAGGGTTCCCCCATAGCTCCAGGCCTCACCCAGGATGCGCTGTCTCCTCTCAGCCCCACTCAGGTTGAAGACATTCGGCTGCTGCCCCCCATCAGGCAGGTAATAGGTCTCAATTTCAATGGAGAATTTCTCCACGAAGGGGCAGGTGTACCTGGGCAGAGGGCATGGGTGAGGGTCACTGATGTACTCACCAGGGCTGCTCTCCTCTGGCCCCGGACCATGCCCGCCTCACCCGCTCACCGGGTTCGAGTGTAGGGGTAGGCGTTCCAGGATTCCTCTTCTACCTGCAGGGCAGCCTTGGGCAGCAGTGCCCGGAACCAGCCTGGGATGTGGGAGCCCACGTGGTACACCTTATGTGTGTACTGCCCGCTGCCCCCGGGCCCATCTGTGTAGGGCCGGTTGGCCAGGATCTCCACGCCGCTGCCCTCACCACTAGACTCTTCCCGGCTCTTTTTCTGTGGCCCAAGGCAAAGCAGAACAGGGAGCTCAGCCCCAGCCGAGCATCTGGGATCTCCAGTTCAGCTGGGTGGTCTGCACAGCTCTGGGGCCCTGGGCCCAGCCTTTTCAACTCCCTGAAACCAGACCTGCCCCACCGAAGTTCCCTGGGATCGGAATCACAGATGCTGCCCAGTCCACATGGGCTCTGCAACCCAGCACTCAACTCAGTCATTCAAGTATTCATTCAGTGTCTGCTCCACGCCCAGCGGTATTTGGGATTATATCAATTGAGATATATTGATGAATAGAACAAAGACCCCTCTCCTTGTGGAACTTACATTCTAGTGGAAGGAGACATACAAAAGGAAAAATCAAATTATATGGTGTGTTAGCAGGTGCTAAGTGCTGTGGGAAAAGGAAGCCTAGGGGTGTATGGGTGATCAGGGTTGGGGACTGCAGTTTTGATCAGATAGTCAGGGAAGGCCTTGCTAAGAACATAATGTGACCATGGCTTGAACACGACTTTAAGGAGGTGAGGTGGGAGGGAGCGCTCAGGGCAGGGGAAGCCAGTGCAGCCCTGAGGTGGGAGCACATCCTGGATGTGCTCAACAGTGGCAAGGAGGCTGGGCTGGCTGGCAAGAGAGAATGGACAAGGAGAGGAAAAGGGATCGCCAGTTCTCAGAGGCCCTGCCCCTGTCCCCTCCCTCTCTGGAAGGCCCTAGCCACCTCCGAATCCCAGCTCCTGCCACACCCCTCATAGCTTGAGAGCCCCAGATCCTGCCTTCTATCGCTCTGGGGCCCAGTTGGCCTTCTCAACACCGAGGTGGGGTCCAGGCCCTCTTGCTTTATGAGACTCTGGTCCTGCTGTGCTGGGGACAGATCTGGAGTGGACTCTGAGACCCTGCACCAACCTGGCCACCAATGAGGGCCTGCCCTCGCCCACTCTTCTCACTGCCCAAGCCCAGAGCCCCCTTGCCCTCCAATCCTTGCTGCCCTGTCTCTGCCCCAGGTTTGGTGCATGGTCCTTACCCCATCTCCCTGACCTCCAGGTGTAGCTGGGACCCTGCACCTCTCCAGACCCCCTCCCGCCCTCCTCTGTCGCAGACGCCCCCCTCCTCATTCTTGCCGCCTCCTGGGCGCTTTTTCCTTCCCCGATGGGATTACAGATCCTCAGGAGGATTACAGGAGATCAGAGGAGGGCTGGGCACTTAGCGGGTGGGAAGCGCCACTCGGCCCTCCTCCCCTTCTACCCACAGCCCTTCCCCATCACTGCATCTGAAGGGGGGCCTCTCTCGCCTCCTCCGGGCTCCCAGTGGGTCCCAGCCCTGGGGCAGGGCTGGCGGGGTCAGCAGGGATCCACCCCTTGCCCGGGCGCCCTCTCCCTGCGGCCCTTACCTGGATCATGTAGAGCTGGGCCACCTGGTACTCGTCCAGGCTCATGGGCAGCAGAATGTGGTATTCCTTGATGAGCATCCTGAAGGCGCTCAGCGGGCCGCGCGCGGCCTCCACTTCAGCTCCTGGCGCAGGGCACGGCGCGGCCGTCAGTGCCAGGAGGCGGCGCGCGGTCCCGAGCCCAGCGCGCCCGCCGAGGGGCTCGGGACGCGGGACCCCATGCCCGGGCCCGCCGGGGGAGGCAGAGGCGAGCCCAGCGCCACCGCCCGCGCCGCCGGGGCCCGGAGCCGCAGCGAGGCTGAGCGCTGACCTCTTTTTCGCGCAGCCCCCGCCCCCCGCCCGCCCGTCGCCAAGGCAACCGCGCGCTGACGCGGGCCCCCCGGAGCGCCAGGCTCCGGCCGGCGGGCGGCAGGGCCACCTCGTCTCTCCCGCTGCGGCCGCGTCTTAATCCTGGGAAACAGCATCCCTCGGGGGCGCGATCCTCGGAGCCCCGGGGCCCCTCCTTCCGGGCCCGCCTTCCGCGACCGGCCCCTCGGGGACCCGCCCCCTGCATCCCCTTCGCGGAGGAGTCAACAGGGTCCCAGGTCCCCCACTCTCGGACGTTCACCTAGAACCTTGTTCCCCGGGTGTCTCTGCGCGGAGTGGCCCCGTGCGACCAGCATCTCTGCCAGGTTCCCCCACGCCCTGCACCCGAACCTACCTTCCGGGACCAGGAATCCCCTCCGCCCCCCAGATCTGTCTTCCTCACCATCGAGGGCAGCCGGGTCCTCGACCTCCCCCTCCCAGCATCCTTCCTGGACCCCCGGCCCTTGCCGGCTTTCCACGCGCCTAGGCAGCCACCCTGTCCTGGCAGGCGATGACCCCTCCTCAGGCTGAGGTCAGAGTGGCTCCACTTGGTATCCCACGAGCCCTGGCTCTGGAGACCTGCTCCGCCCACCCGCACCCCGGGCTGGCACCGCGGTTCCGCTGCAGGCACCCCTCCATCCCCCACTAGCACTCTGCGAGCAAGCTAGAGGCCCCGTTGTCCCCACTTCCCTCTGCTCTCCGGCCTCCCGGTCCCCTGCCGCGCTCTTGGCCCGCCTGCAGACGTCCCGGCTCACCTCTAGCTTGAGGCGGACGCCCCTCACCCAGCCCGGGCAGGGCCAGCCGGCCTGTAGGTCGGAGCCGGGAGAGCCCTCAGCCCCGGCCTCGGGTTCCAGCGGTGGCCGGACCCTCCCGAGGCGCAGTGCCGGCCCATGGCCCCGACCTTCCTCTCGATCCGCCCGCCGGCGCCCCTGCCGTCCCTCCCAGCCGCCCGCCGCGTCACTGCGGTCGCCCCGCCCCCTTCCTGGGCCCGGCCTGGCCCTCCCTACCCTGGCGGGGTCCCGGCAGCCCCGCCTGCAGCGGAGGCAGGGAGACAGGCCCCTGCCTTCCTTCCCCTGGGCAGTGGGGAAGAGGCATTGCCTAAATTCTGTTTAGTCCCTTAGTCCCTCTGTTTTGTTTGGGGTCCCTAAAGACTCTTAGTTCCTATCTCCACCCTGGCCCGGCCCTCCTGTGTGCAGTGAAGGGGTGGAGTTTGACATGGGGGGGCGTGTCCCAGGCCCACTGTCCTCTCCTCACCCTCTGCAGTCCTTGGACCGGGGACCCAGGGTAGAGGAAATGCCTCCCCACCAAAGTCTAGGCAGACCCTGGTGGCTCTGATGTGCCTCCACCTAGGGCTGAGTTCCAGGGCCCCCGGGCTTCTACAGTCACCCAGCTACGCACCCAGGCAGAAGCGGGCTGTCACTGAGTGGCTGGGCTAGCCCCTGTGTGTTGCCACAAAGCCTCCCCAACCTCTGCCTTCCGGGTCCACAAGTCGGGCGACCCAGCCACCCGGAGTCTGGGCAAAGGGCGAGGCACCTTAAGGAACCCCAAGGCTGGGCTCCTGGAATCGCGCCCAGCCTGTTACAGGTGCTGCGGTGGTGACGGCAGCACCTGCCAGCCTCTCTGCTTGACTCTGAGGCCACTGCTGGAAGCAGCATCGCGCATTCTCTCTGCGGAGTCATAGACCTTCAGGGCTGATTCAGAGGCTGGGGTGTTGTCAGGGCATTAGGGCGTGTAAGGGAGTGGCTTACGTGAACTGGCATTTCCACGCTGCCAGGCATCACCGCCAATCCAGAGGAGGTGCCTTCCAGGCCCAGGCTGCCCACAGCGCCAAGGGCTGTGGAAGCAGCCAGACCCTGCTCTGCCCCCTGGTGGCACCACAGGAAGGCCCAGGGCTCTCAGCACCAGGGCTGGGGCAGGAGAGGGCCTGGGTCCCACGGGAGGCCTGTGGCCCACAGAGGCAAGTCAAACCCTGTTCAGTCACACCCTCCCCACCCCTAGTCACCTCTTCCTTCTCTGCCTGGCCCACCCAGGCTTAGCTGAAGAACCAGACCCAGAAAGGCTCAGAGCTGAGAGCACAACTCCAAATCATCTTTTATTAATATAAAAAGGGCATATTTAGCAAAAGACACACAGAGAAAAGAGTCACTATGGCCCAGGACACAAGGCAAGCAGGTGCCAGGCCTGAGCCCCTGCTGGGAGAGAGGGAGGCTCGGGACGAAGTGGGAGAGTGCTGCGAGGGGCTGAGCAGTGGGGGCCACAGAAAGTTCCGGTGGGCAACACTGTCGGCAGGTCATGGGCGCAACTCACAGGGACCTCACTGCTGACTCTTGTGTGTGTGGGGGGGCGTTCTTAGAGCTGCCACTTGGAGTGAGAGCCGCCCTTTGGTTCCTGGAGGGCACCCACCAAGGGACACAGGACAGGAAGCCCAGGATGGTTAGCGCAACTCGGGATGATGGCCAGGGAGAAGCGGGTGCTCTGCAGTGGCCGGGAAAGGTCCAGACGCTGAGGCCAAGAGGCTTCCTGTTACGTGCGGGCGTTCCGCTCTGTCTCTGCCAGGCACTCTCGGACTAGGGCCCGGGCATGGATGATACCTGGGGGTAGGGCGGGGTCTCAGCAACCCTCCATGGCCCCACCTCCGCCCTCCAGAGGACCGCCACTGCCTCCCCACTCCCTTTCTTTTCGGCAAGATAATCTAATAATGGTGAGATGAGATTAGAAGTTTGGCTAACCCTCAAGGTGGCCCTGTTGAAATACAAATTCCCAGGCTCTTCCCTGGAAATGGACTCAATTTCAATTCAAAACACCTCTCTGCATAGTAATACTGGCCCTAGTCTAGGCGTGGCTCAGGGGGCCTCCAGATGTCCTTACTTCCCTAATGAAGGATAGTCCAGAGTCGGCTTCCCGAGCAGGGGAGCAGGGCAGGGCGGCCTGGCCTCACTTACCTCTCTTCAGGCGCTCCATGGCACTCTTGCTGCCAGCATAGGTGGGCCGGATCTCTTTGCCCATCTCCTCTATGACCGACAGCAGGTCCGTGTAGGTGCTCTGGGAGCCCTGGGCGCCGGGTGGCTTCATCGCCTAAGTCAAAAGAGAACAGGGCAGTGAGCTCGGGCACCTGGCAGGGAAGGGAACTCCAGTCCCCATCCATACGCAAGGCGTTGGCCCCACTCACCTGCACATAGCCCATGGAAGGCGGTCCAAAGTCGTTAAACAGCGGTCTGAAAGGGGCGGCGGCTCCCGGCACTGAGCCCGACGGCGACGGCACGCTTCCTGCAGCAACAGGCGCGAGTAAGAGGTCAGCGCTGAGCAGGGACGCGCCTCCCTGCTTTTCCAAGCCCAGGACCGGGTTCGCCCGATTCCCTCCAAAGGATGCTTCATTCCATGCTGATCAACTTCAGGGACAAATCCCTCCCCCTGTGCTCCACCTACAAGCCCTTACATGACCACGCCCATTTCACAGGCCAGCAAACTGAGGCTCAGCGAGGGGTAGGCGGCAGGCCCAGTATTGCAGAACTCAGGCCGTCTTCTCTTCGAGACCTCGACCGCCCGGCAGGCGAGCAGGGGTGGAGCTGGATCCTCACCTGTAGGGACTGGGGTGCCCGGCCCAGGGGTGCTGGAGCCAGGGGTGCTGCTGGGGGCGGGGGCGATGGGTTTGTAGGACATCCCCAACTCCTGGGCGCGGCGGACGCCAGCCGGCCGCTCCTCGGGGGTTGGCCACCGGGCCGCTCAGCCGCGCTCTGATTGGCAAGCGGGCTGCACGCCCCTGGTAAATAGAGGTCTGGCCGGAAGGGCGAGCGGGCTCGAATGCTCCCTCACTCCCGATTGGCGCCTGAAGATGTCACTCGAGCCTCCTTATTGGACGAGACCTGCCCCAGCAGGTCGCAACCGCCGCCGATTGGCCTCCGCCTTCCAGACCTCGCACCTGTCTGTTCCGGATTGGGCGGTGGCTACCGCCCTCCGCAATTGGCGAGTTCGCGGCCCGGGCCGGCGCGCTCTCAATCCGATTAGTCCCCAGGCCTTAGAGGCGGGGCCTCGGGAACCCGGACCCCTGGCTGGGCAGCCGGTTCGCGCCGAGGGGTTTTCCCGGAGGCAGGCGCTACCCTCGCGCTTCACTCGCGCTGTTTCAGACGTCGGCTCCGCTCTGCCCAGTTTCGGCCCAGCAGGGGTTGCTGTCGCCGCTGCCGTCGCCGCTGTCGCCGCCGCTGTGCGCGCCTATGCGCTCCCGGGGCCGAAGGACGCAGAGCTTTGACGTCCCGAGCCCCGCGCTCCACCCCGTGCGCTTTTACGTCACCTTTCACCGGTTCAACACCCTCTTGCCGATCTGCGCATGCGTCCGCCTGAGGCCTGCGTTTGTTCCCATGGCAACGGGCCCCACTTCGTTGCGGCCACGCGCCGCTCTTCTAGCGGCTTGTCTGGTCCTCAGGTCCAAGGGCGACCTCAAAGACCTCTTTGCCCGCACCCCCAAAGCCCCGCGCCGCCGCCTCAGCTAGTGACAATGGCCATAGGGCAAACCTGCGGGATTACTGTGTGGCGGGCCCGGAACAAACTGATCAAGAGCACGGACTGGAGCCAACCGCCTGGGTTCGAATCTCAGCACCACCCCCGCTGGCGATTTCCCCCAGGCAAGTGTCTCGCCTCAGTATGCCTCAGTTTTCCCATCCGTAAAATGGGGAAAATGACGATCTCATTGGGTTGTTGTGTGGATTAAGTGAATAGTCATAAACTGATGGTTGTTTCATTCTCCGCCTTCCTTTCCCACTCCAGGGCTCCCATACTTTTCCACTCCACCACTCAGACGCCTCCCCTCAAATCTCACTCCCCACAAACTTAGACCTCAGACCCTCCTCCACTCACTAACCCTTTCTCCCAGGCTCCTTCCCCAAGCTCAAACTTCTCTGGCCTTATGTACCTTCATGGTCCCAGCTTTGTAGATCTTCATCTCCAGGACAGTCATTCATTCATTCATCCATCCAGCAAACATGTTCTGGCCCGCGTTGGCTCACGCCAGTAATCCCAGCACTTCGGGAGGTGGAGGTGGGCCCATCAAGAGGTCAGGAGTTCGGCCTGGTGAGGTGGCTCACGCCTGTAATCCCAGCACTCTGGGAGGCCGAGGTGGGCAGATCACGAGGTCAAGAGATTGAGACCAACCTGGCCAACATGGTGAAACCCCGTCTCTACTAAAAATACAAAATATTAGCTGGGCGTGGTGGCGTGTGCCTGTAGTCCCAGCTACTCGGGAGGCTAAGGCAGGAGAATTGCTTGAACCCGGGAGGCGGAGGTTGCAGTGAGCTGAGATCGCGCCACTGCACTCCAGCCTGGCGCCTTGCGAAAGAGCGAGACTCTGTCTCAAAAAAAAAAAAAAAAAAAAAGAGGTCAGGAGTTCAAGACCAGCCTAGCCAACATGGTGAAATACAAAAGTTAGCTGGGCGTGGTGACGGCACCTGTAATCCCAGCTACTTGGGAGGCTGAGGCAGGAGAATCATTTGAACCCAGGAGGCAGAGGTTGCAGTGAGGCAGACGTTGTAGTGAGCCAAGATTTTGCCATTGCACTCCAGCCTGGGCGACAGGGCGAGACTCCGTCTCACAAACAAAACAAAAAAAACATGTTCTGACTCCCTTGACTCCCTCCTCCATCCCACATCTTGTGCCGAACGCTGAGGTTACAGAAATGAACTGGCCATGGCCTCTGTACTCAAGGAGGTCTTATCTCTGAGACAGACAGGGAAGCAACATCTTCCTTACACTGCAGTGAGACAGTGGCCACAGGGGAGACTCGGACAGGGTGCATCGGAACAGAGAAAGGGTCTGCTGGGTGGTATCACAGAAATCTTTCCAGAGCAGGTAGCATTTGAGTAGGTGGGGGCAGAAGTGGAGATGGAGGGAGCATTCCAGGTAGAGGGACTGGCATGTGCAAAACCTTGGGAAATGGGAGAGCACAACATGTGTTTGAGAAACAGTGTTTTTTGTTTGTTTGTTTTTGTTTTTTTCTGCTGGAGAGTTCATTGGGGAGTGGGGGTGAAGCTGTGGAAATTACCACAGGGGCAGGAGGGGACCTTAGGTGACCCGGATGTAAGGAAGCTGAGTCGACCACAGAGTCCAGTGCTTCCCTAACTCCAGCCATTAGAAAAACGCCATCGGTCTTGCCATCTGTTGAACATTTCCTTTGAATTAACTCACTTTAAAAAAATCTTAAATAGGAAAAATAATAATGTCCATTTAATTGTATACTTACTATTTATAGTTTTCGAATACATATTCAAATCCAACTACTGTTAAAATGAAAAGGTGTTGATCAGGTCACCCAAGGTCTTACGCTCCCTGTTGGTGGCACTGAGGGTGTGCTCTCAAGAAATCTACCGTGATCCACAGCAGGTGAAGAGGAGCCATGGAGGGTTATGCTTCCTTCGGGAACCACCAAGCCCCCACTCCTTCTGCTACAGGAAAGGGATCCGGATCCATATCCCACCAGAGGGTTCCTGGATCTCATGCAAGAAATAATTTAGGGCGAGTCCAGAAAGTGAAAGACGGTTTATTAAGAAAGTAAAAGAATGGCCAGGCACGGTGGCTCATGCCTGTAATCCCAGCACTTTCGGATGCTGAGGCGGGCAGATCACCAGAGGTTGGGAGTTCGAGACCAGCCTGACCGAAATGGAGAAACCCTGTCTCTATTAAAAATACAGCAATTAGTTGTCATGGTGGTGTATGCCTGTAATCCCAGCTATTGGGGAGGCTGAGGCAGGAGAATTGCTTGAACCTGGGAGATGGAGGTTGCAGTGAACTGAGATTGAGCCATTGCACTCCAGCCTGGGTGACAAGAGCAAGACTCTGTCTAAAAAAAAAAAAAAAAAAGAAAGTAAAAGAATAAAAGAATGGCTACTCCATAGAACAGCCCCAAGGGCTGCCCACTTTTATGGTTATTTCTTGAAGATATGCTAAACAAGGTGTGGATTATTCATGCCTCCCTTTTTTAGACCATATAGGGTAACTTCCTGACAGTGTCATGGCATCATGACATCCTTACACTGCAGTGAGACAGATGGGAATGCAGCAGTGAGGACGACTAGAGGTCACTCTCATCGCCATCTTGGTTTTGGTGGGTTTTAGCTGGCTTCTTTACTGCAAGCTGTTTTATCAGCAAAGTATTTATAACCTGTACCTTGTGCTGACCTCCTAGCTCATCCTGTGACTTAGAATGCCTTAACTATATGGGAATGCAGCCCAGTAGGTCTCAGTTTCGTTTTACCCAGCTCTTATTCAAGTTGGAATGGCTGGGCGCAGTGGCTCACACCTGTAATCCCAGCACTTTGGGAGGCTGAGATGGGCAGATTTCCTGAGGTCAGGAGTTTGAGACCAGCCTGACCCAAAAAGGAGAAACCCTGTCTCTACTAAAAATACAAAAAAATTAGCTGGGCGTGGTGTCGTGCACCTGTAATCCCAGCCACTTGGGAGGCTGAGGCAGGGGAATTGCTTGAACCAGGGAGTTGGAGGTTGCAGTGAGCTGAGATCCTGCCACTGCACTCCAGCCTGGGAGACAGAGGGAGACTCAGTATCAAAAAAAAAGATGGAGTGGCTCTAGTTCACAGCCTCTGCCACTTCCACATCTTAGACCTTCCTACTTTCTCCACTGCCCATTATATCAGTCACTGCAGCCTTGACCTCCTGGGCTCAAGTAGTCCTCTTGCTTCAGCCTACCGAAGTGCTGGGATTACAGGCAGGAGCCACTGGCCTAATTCCACAAACAAGGCAAAATACCGGCCGGGCGCGGTATTACAGGTTCACGCCTGTAATCCCAGCACTTTGGGAGGTGGGCAGATCACAAGGTCAAGAGATCAAGGTCATCCTGGCCAACATGGTGAAACCCCGTCTCTACTAAAAATACAAAAAAATTAGCCGGGCATAGTGGCACGCGCCCGTGGTCCTAGCTACTCTGGAGGCTGAGGTGGAAGAATCGCTTGAACCCAGGAGGCGGAGGCTGCAGTAAGATTCCGCCACTGCACTCCAGCCTGGTGACAGAGCAAGACTCCATGTCAAAAACAAAACAAACAAAAAAAAAACATAGACTTGGTGGCTTCAGCAACGAACGTTTCTTTTCTCACGGTTCTGAAGACTGCAAGTTTGAGATCAGGTTGCTAGCACCATTGGTTTCTGATGAGGACTCTCTTCCTGGCTTGCAAATAGCCACCTTCTGGCTACGTTTTCATATGTTCTTGGTGCAGAGAGAAAGAACTAGTTTCCTGGTATCTCTTCTTATAAGTACTTAATCCTGGAAACTGGGCAGGGAGGCACAAGGCTGTAATCTCAACTACTTGGGAGGCTCACAATGAAGACTTGCTTGAGCCCAGGAGTTTGAGTCCAGCCTGGGCAACATAGTAAGACCCCACATCTAAAACACACACAAAAAGAGCCAGACTCGGTGGCTCACTCCTGTGATCCCAGCACACCGGGAAGCTGAGGTGGGAGGATTGCTTGAGCCCAGGAGTTCAAAACCAGCCGGGGCAACATAGTTAGACCCTGTCTCTACAAAAAATACCAAAATTAGCCTGATATGGTGGCATGTGCCTGTAGTTCCAGCTACTCAGGAGGCTGAGGTAGGATTGCTTGAGCCCAGGAGATTGAGGCTGCAGTGAGCTGTGAATATGCAACTGCACTCCAGCCTGGGCAATAGAGCAAGACCCTGTCTCAAAAAAATAAAAAAGAAGAAGAAGAAAAAAAAGGACACTAATTCTATCAAGTCAGAGCCCTACCCTTACGGCCTTTTTTTTTTTT
>NW_016107417.1:948323-951013 GCF_001604975.1 Cebus imitator | reverse complement strand
ACTCAAGTATGATTTCTTACATGGAAAATCCTGGCAGAAGGGAGATCCTGGGACTGTCCTAGTGTATTCACCTATTAGGTTTCCAAACTAGCCAACCCAGTGAAGCGAATCGCTCTTTGTTGAGCCAAAGCTAGTTACACTATCTTTTCCCACTATGTTGGTGTCTTGATATTCACTTATTCATTCAGTCAGTCATTGAACCAATGTTTAGTGCACATTTTTTTTTTTTTTTGAGACAGTCTCACTTTTTTGCCCAGGCTGGAGTGTAGTGGTGTGATCTCTGCTCACTGCAACCTCTACCTCCCAGGTTTAAGCAATTCTCCGCCTCAGTCTCCTTCATAGCTGGGATTACAGGCACCTGCCAGCATGCCCAGCTAATTTTTTGTGTTTTTTAGTGGAGACGGGGTTTCACTGTCTTGGCCAGACTGGTCTCGAATTCCTGACCCTGTGGTCTACCCACTTCGGTCTCCCAGAGTGCTGGGATTACAGGCGTGAGCCACCGCGCCCAGCTCATTTAACCTTAATTACTTCCTTAGCTGCCCATCTCATCTCCAAACACAGCCACACTAGGAGCTAGGGCTTCAGCATGTGAATTTTGGGGAGACACAAACATTTAGTCCATAACACCTATGTTTGGGGGAAGGGGCTTGCTTGGGAGGTGCCTGAGAGGCTGAACCTTGTAGAGCAGTTTATTCATTCATTTATATTTATTTATTTTTGAGACAGAGTCTTACCCTGTCACCCCGTCAGGCTTGAGTGCAGTGGTGCAAACATGGCTCACTGTAGTCTTGCCTCTTGGGCTCAAGCAATCCTCCTGCCTCAGCCTCCCAAAGTGCTGGAATTACAGGTGGGAGCCACTGGCTTGGCCCTAAAGCAGTTTGAGGTGTCCCTCCTCCTTGGAGCAGTAGGCTGTGGCAGGAGGGGCACAGAGTTCCCTGAGAGAGGTAGGTGGTGACAGCTGTGGCCCATCTGAGAGAGAGGACTCTGTCTGCCTCAGGCGAAGAGAGCACAGATTTCTTGGTACAACACTTCAGGGCATCCCTCCTCCCAGCCCCCAGACCCAGAGCTCATCTCCTGGATTTTGGAGCCTTTCACCCTTGAAGCCTCCAAATCAGAAGTTGAAAAGCGGGGCCCACTGGCTAAATTCAGTGCATAGAATGGGCTCTTACTGGCTTGCCCAGTGAATGAAAACTTATTTTAGTGCCCAACATTGTATTTCTGTACAATCCTTTCAACTTTGCCATATGTTTGAAAGTTTTAAATTTTGAGATGGTAGTCTCTGTCGCCCAGGCTGGAGTGCAGTGCCTTGATCTCTGCTGACTGTAACCTCTGCCCCCCTGGGATCAAGCGATTCTTGTGCCTCAGCCTCCCCAGTAGCTGGGACTACAGGCATGTGTCACCACACCTGGCTAATTTTTGAATTTTTAGTAGAGATGGGGTTTCACCACGTTGGCCAGGCTAGTCTCGAACTCCTGACCTCAGGCCTGCCTTGGCCTCCCAAAGTGCTGGGATTACAGGCATGAGCCACCATGCCCAGCCAATTTATTTATTTATTTAGAGATGGGAGTCTTGCTCTGTCACCCAGGCTGGAGTGCAGTGACACAATCTCAGCTCACTACAACCTGTGTCACCTGGGTTCAAGTGATTCTCCTGCCTCAGCCTCCTGAGTAGCTGGGACTACAGGCGTGCGCCACCACACTTAGCTAATTTTCGTATTTTTAGTTTCATCATGTTGACCAGGTTGGTCTGGAACTTGTGACCTCAAGTAACCTGCCCACCTCGTCTTCCCACAGTGCTGGGATGACAGGCTTGGAGCCACCGTGCCTGGCCTGTTTGAAAAGTTTTACAATAAAATGTTGAAAAATGAATGGATGAAGAAGAAGATACCACCACATTCTTGTTAGAATGGCTAAAATCCAGAAACTGACAATGTTCAATTCCTGGCAAGGGTGTGAGCAGCAGGGACTCACATCCACTATTGGTGGGGGTGCCGAATGGTACAGCCACTTTGGAAGACATTTTGGTGGCTTCTTCCAAAACCACACATAGACTTACTCTATGATCCAGCAGTTGTGTTCCTGGGTGTTGACCCAGCCGATTTGAAAATGTATGAACACACAAAAACATGTGCATGTGAATATTTACTGAAGTTTGATAATCTCCAAAACTGGAAGCAACCGAGATGCCCTTCAATAGGTGAATGGGGCCGGGCGCGGTGGCTCATACCTGTAATCCCAGCACTTTGGGAGGCCAAGGTGGGTGGATCACCTGAGGTCAGGAGTTCGAGACCAGCCTGATCAACATAGTGAAACCCCCTCTCTGCTAAAAATATAAAAATTAGCTGCCGTGGTGGTGGGCGCCTGTAATCCCAGCTACGCAGGAGGTTGAGGCAAGAGAATCGCTTGAACCCGGGAGGCAGAGGTTGCAGTGAGCCAAGATCATGCCACTGCACTGCAGCCTGGGTGACAAAGTGAGACTCTGTCTCAAACAAAACAAAACAAAACAAAACAAAACAAAACAAAACAAATGTGAATTGATAAACAAACTGACATGTCCATACAGTGGAATATTATTGAGAATGAAAGGAAATCACCTATCTAGCCATGAAAAGATATTGCTGGCCAGGCGCGGTGGCTCAAGCCTGTAATCCCAGCACTTTGGGAGGCCGAGGCGGGTGGATCACGAGGTCA
>NW_016107417.1:935882-947638 GCF_001604975.1 Cebus imitator | reverse complement strand
TTTTTTTTTTTTCAAGACAGAGTTTCATTGTTGTTGCCCAGGCTGGAGTGCAATGGCATGATCTCGGCTCACCCCAACCTCCACCTTCTGGGTTTAGGCGATTCTCCTGCCTCAGCCTCCAGAGTAGCTGGGATTACAGGCGTGCACCACCACATCGAGCTAACCTTTGCATTTTTAGTAGAGACAGGGTTTCACCATGTTGGTCAGGCTGGTCTGGAACTCCTGACCTCAGATGATCCATCTGCCCCGGCCTCCCAAAGTGCTGGGATTACAGATGTGAGCCACCACGCTGGCCAATTCTTGTATTTTTAATAGAGATGAGGTTTCACCACGTTGGCCAGGCTGGTCTTGAACTTCCGACTTCAGGTGGATCCACTCGCCTTGGCCTCCCAAAGTGCTGGGATTACAGGTGTGAGCCACCATGCCTGGCTGACTTGTGTTTTTGATTCAGGGCCTCGCTCTGTTGCCCAGGCCGGAGTGCAGTGGTGCAATCATGGCTCACTGCATCGTCCAGCTCCTGGGCTCATGCAATCCTCCCTCTTTGGCCTCCCAAAGTGCTGGGATTACAGGTGTGGGCCATAGTGCTGGGCTGAGTAAACCTTAATGTATGCAGTTTTAAAAACTTCATCCTGGCAGTCAGTTGATCCCAGGATGGAATGCAGAATGTGACCAGAGAAACTAGCTATATTACAAACATATGTAACAACCTCACTGTAGGGGCTGTGGGAATAAGGTGCTGACCTAGAAATGAGGGAGTCTGTAAGTCTAAAGGCAGAAGGAACTGCATGGTGGTGTCTCACGGGAGGATGGAGTAACACTTCTAAAACCACCACACATGTGTTCTGGAACTGAACAATTAAGTAAACAGAGGATGGATGAGGGGGTCACTGTTGGAATGAGAAGTTACAGATAAGCAAGTGGGAGGGCTAGAATGATCCATGTGGTAATGGACTGGAGTTGGCGGCATCAGCATTAACTCATGTGCAGCTTAATAGAGATTCAGTTGCTTACGTACAGAAATATTTATAAATGTATATATACACAGAATAGCATACATCTTCTTATGCTATCAGCAGAGAAGACCTGAAAACAATCATCCCCTTCCCACCCACACCTACTGGCAACAAGCAACCTAATATAGTGCCCAGATCTTGGTTTCTTTTACTTTACTTTTTTTGTTCATTTTTTTTTTTGAGACGGAGGTTCTCTCTGTCACCCAGGCTGGAGTGCAGTGGTGTGATCTCAGCTCACTGCAACCTCTGCCTCCCGGGTTCAAGCTATTCTCCTGCCTCAGCTTCCTGAGTAGCTGGGAAGTAGCTGGGATTATAGGCGCATGCCACCATGCCTGGCTAATTTTTTCTATTTTTAGTAGAGACAGGGTTTTGCCATGTTGGTTAGGCTGGTCTCGAACTCCCGACCTCAAATGATGCGTCTGCCTGGGCCTCCCAAAGTGCTGGGATTACAGGCATGAGCCACTGCACCCAGCTCCTCCCACTTTTTTTGTTTTAAGGAGAGGCAGGGCTTTGCCCTGTTGCCTATGCTGCGTTGTAGTGAACTTGGCACTATCCTAGTTCACTGAAGCCTTGAACACCCAGGCTCAAGTGATCTTCGCCACTTCAGCCTTCCAAGTAGCTGGAACTACAGGCACACACTACTACACCTGGCTAATTTTTAAAATGTTTTTGTAGAGATGGGGGTCTTACTATGTTGCCCAGGCTGATCTTGAACTCTGGGCTCAAGTGATCCTTCCACCTTGGCCTCCCAAAGTGTAGGAATTACAGGCATTAGGCACCATACCCTCCCCCAGATCTTGGTGTCTAATACCATTCTCCAATAAAATGAATCAGAGCTCCTTGGAGAAATGACTGATTCTAGGACTTGAGCAGGAAATATACGAGATGATCCTGGAGCAACTTGTAGTGCCAAAATGTAAAATGTGCTAAAAGCAAACAAACGTACACAATGATGGAGACACAAAGCCAACTGAAAGACTCCCTATAGATATCTCAATGAATGAATGAATGAATGAATTAATCATCTGCTGAGATATCCTATTGGTTCTGTTTCTCTGTAGAACGCTGACTGATACATAGGGGAATCTGGGTACGGGGTATTTGGAAACCCTCTGTGCTATCTTCACAGTCATCCTGTAAGTCTACAACCCTTTTGTTGATTGACTGATTGATTGATTTGTATTTATTTATTTACTTATTTTGAGATGGAGTCTCACTCTGTTGCCCAGGCTGGAGTTCAGTGACACAATCTTGGCTCACTGAAACCTCTGCCTCCCAGGTTCAAGTGATTCTCCTGTCTCAGCCTCCTGAGTAGCTGGGATTACAGCTGCCCGCCACCAGGCCTGTTTAATTTTTGAGACGGGGTTTCCCCATGTTGGCCAGGCTGGCCTCAAACTCCCGACCTCAGGTAACCTGCCTGCCTCGGCCTCCTAGAGTGCTGGGATTACAGGCATTAGCCACTGTACCCAACTCCTACAATCTTCTAAAATGAAATAGGTGGAGGGAATATCTTGACCTGGGTGATGGTTACCTGGGTGCATGCACATGTAAAATTTGTTGAGATGTGAGCTTAGGATTTATACACTCACTGAGTGCATGTTATACTCAAAATACTTAAAGCACGAATCTGAATGTATAGCTTTTTTTTTAGACAGAGTCTCACTCTGTTGCCCAGGCTGGAGTACGATGGCCCAATATTGGCTCACTGTTGCCTCCGCCTCCCGGGTTCAAGGGATTCTCCTGCCTCAGCCTCCCAAGTAATGGGATTACAGGCACGCACAACCATGCCTGGCTAATTTTTATACTTTTAATAGAGACGGGGTTTCACCATGTTGGCCAGGCTGGTCTCGAACTCCCCAACTCAGGCGATCTGTCTGCCTCGGCGTCCCAAAGTGCTGGGATTATAGGCATGAGCCACCGTGCCCAGTCTAAATCAGAAGATCTTATAGTTTGGGGCTGCTCTGACTGGCAAGAGTCGGAGGAGTTGGGTGGTAGGTGCCCCCTGTGGCGGGGGCAGGGGTCTGGACTCGCCGTAGTTTTGAGCCTGCCCGCTGTTCCTTCCCCAGCCCACTGCAGCCTCGATCTCACAGGCTTGTGATCCGCTGCCCCAGCTGCTGTCTGTTGGGAGGTATATGTGAGGTTTGGGGGAGCTGGGAGCACTTCTTTTGCCAGCAGACACACAGTGCCCCGATTCAGACCACCCCACAGCCACTCCCAGTTCTCCTGCCACAGAGTCTGCCAGGCTGAGGGCTGGGGAGGTGGTGGGAGGCTGGCCCTGAGTGGGGTTCTGATTTCCCTCTTCCTCATGGCCATCACTACCCCTCAGCCCCTGCGGCAGGGACAGACATCTTCTCAGACAGCAATACCATCTGTACCAGCTGTGAGGGTGGCGGAAGGGAGGGTGGGAATGTGGATCCTGGCTCCCAGAGAAGCCACTGGGGCTGGGAAAACTCATCCTCATCCCCAGGCCTGCCAGATTGGCAGGAGTGATCACCTAATTGAGGATTAAGGATTAATTGAGCTCTGCCGGGAGAGTGGTGCTCAGGCCACTGCAGCCAGCCCTGGCACCTCGGCAGCCGGGCTCCAGACTGTGCAGGGCATGTCCCAGGCCACCTGCCTGCCTTGTCCCAGGGCCATCTTGCAGGTGCAATGTGAGGACCAGCGCAGGCACTGGGAGCTCCCCAGTGACCCCTTTGTGACCAGGAAAGTCAGGTTCATTTGCTCCCAGCAGGCAGGAGCTGCAGATGAGGCCTGCGCCATAGCTAGAAGAGGCTGAGATCTGGCCTGGCCAGTCCTGACCCTGAGGCACCCTCCCTGGTCGGCGCTGTGGTTTTAGAGTCCCTGGGCCTGAGTACAAGTCCCACCTTCCTTCGTCCTGATTGTGTGTGGCTTTATGCCAGTCCCGTGTTCTCTTGGGGCCTCTGGTGCAGGCACGGCCCTGGATTAAGCTGGGGGTAATGGAGAATCATGGCCAGGTCCTGAACAGGGGTGTGACAAAATGCAAGTGGCATTTTAGGAAGAATAACCTGGCAGTGTGTGGGGATAGAGGGCAGTGAGGCCACGTGACCTCTAGCAGGTCACTTGGACTTGGTGCTATTGTTTATGTTATTATTATTATTTTTAAATTTACTTATTTGTTTTTTTTAAAGACAAGGTTTCACCATATCGGTCAGGCTGGTCTTCGAACTTCTGACCTCAGGTGATCCACCCGCCGCAGCCTCCCAAAGTGCTGGGATTCCAGGCGTGAGCCACTGCGCCCGGCGTTATTATTATTTTTTTAGTTAAAAAAGTTTTTTAGAGGCAGAGTTTTGTTCTGTTGCCCAGGCTGGAGTGTAGTGGTGCAATCACATAGCTCACTGCAGCCTCCACCTCCTGGGTTCGAGTGGTCCTCCCACCTCAGCCTCCCAAGTAGCTGGGACTACAGGCATGCACCACCACACCTGGATAATTTTTATTTTTGTGGAGATGGGGTCTCACTGTGTTGCCCAGGTTGTTCTCAAATTCCAGGCCTCAGAGTGCTGGTATTGCATGCATGGGGAGCTCCTGCACCCAGCCCCTGTGCTATGGCCTAGATGTTTGTGTCCCGTCTGAAATGCATGTTGAAACTCAATCCCCAGTGCAAGGACAGTAAGGAGTGGGGCCTTCAGAAGATCAGGCCTCGAGGGCTCTGCCCTTGCAGATGGGATTAGTGCCTTGTAGAAGGGCTGGGGGTGGCATTGGGATAAGGGAGTAGTGGGACCCTCCTGCCCTTCCTGCCTTTCCACTGCTCGCGGCGCCCTCTGGAGGAAGCAGCTGGAGGCACTGTCTTGGAAGCAGAGACCTGGCCCTCTCCAGACACTCAACTGTCCGCATCTTGACCTTGGACTCTCCAGCCTACATAACTGTGAGCCCGGTTTATAAAATACCAGCCTGAGGTATTTTGTTATAGCAGGAGGAACGGATGAGGGCACTCAGCCTGTGAATTTCTTCAATCTGGAAAATGGGGTCATGAAGACTGGGGTATGCTGTGAGTGTCCAGGGTCCTCCAGGAGGCGGATGCTGAGATGGAGTTAGGAAGGAGGGTCACAGGGGTGGAAGCAGGACCCAGCAGGCCAGCCTCTGGTTCACGAATATCTGTCTGCCCTGGCTGCCCCAAAGGGGAGCTCAGAGCAAACATGGCCCCTTACAGGGGCCTCGCTTCAGGCAGAAGTGTCCAGGTCCTGGTTCCCCACACTGTGCTCAGCCAGTGGCGTTGGGTGGTCCCTGGAGGAGTGAGGTGTCAGCCCAAAAGCTGAGGTGTCTCCTGAAGGGGCCAGCGGCCGGGCCCTTCTGCTATCACTCACTCCTCTTAAGTGGAACTGCACGTTCTTTAAGGGAGCTCTGAGCAGTGCGCCTCCAAGGCTACTGCAGGAGGAGTGAGATCAAGCTTGGGAAAAGTCTTCCCAAGGCAATTTCTCCACACTTAAATGTAATCACAGAGCTGGCAGGAGCTGTTCTCAGGATACGCAGCAGGAACTGGAGGCCAACACATGCCTGAGCTCCGGACAAGAAGGTTCTGTTTACTTCCTAGGGATGTTTCCTGGCTTGCTCTGGGCTGGGTCCAGGATCCAGGGAGGAAGAGGAGAGGGTCCCCGCCTCTCCGGAGCTCATGATGGAAGGGGCTGTGATCCAAGAGGACAGCCCCAGGACTTGATTTTGGGGGCCAAATACTGGAGCCTCTAGGATGAGCGCATGAGAGGCAAAAGCCATTTTCCAGGCTTGGAGAAACTTTATTGTCAGAGAAACAGAGACGAGGCCAGGCGGCTTTATTGGAGGAGCAGGCAAGGGCACTGCACACAGGTGGGTTGGGGAGAGGAGGATCCCTGCTGGAGGCGATGATGGGCTTCAAGGGATGTGCTAGTAGGCAGAGGCTGTGGTCCTTGAGTCCTGTCTGCTGCCTCCAGCTTCCGTACAGGCTCAGCGAGACATCATTCGCACAAACTCTGCCAGGACAAAGCCAAGGTTTTGGGTCTGCTCTCTGGACTGCACTAGGAGTGAGGCCATCTGCAGGCCTTGGGGCAGGTGGGAGTGTGGTTGAGGGGGAGGGTCTTCAAGGGCATCCCCTGGATCTGATAGAGAATAGGCCTCAGGGCCAGGAAGAGGAGGCTTTGTCTTATGAGGGAAAGAACAAACAAACTCTTGTAACGAAACTTGTTTTCCTTTTTTGCTTTGACGGCTAGGAAGCTCAGGAGTAACTTTGGGCTCTGCTTATGGGAATGTATTTCCACATAGTAATTTTCCTTGGCTTCTTATTGTTATTTAATCATTTTCCCCTTTATGGGAATGCAGCATAGAGGAAGAGCTGGGTTCTGGATCAGGCTGCCCAGATTCAAACGCTGGCTCCATCTACTTGCTTTTGCTAAGTGCCTAGGCTTTCCTGAGAGTGGACTTTCTTCTCCTGCCTATGGGGATGACAATTCCTTCCTCTCGGGGTCTCCGTGATGGTTAACTAGGAGAGGACATGGGGGTGCGTGGCACAGGGTCTGGTGCACAGTGCTGGCACTTGCTGTGCGGTTTCTTATCTGGAGGAGCCCTCCAGGCTATGTTGCTAAGTGTGGCATCTGGTACCTTCGAAGTCGACCAGGCCGTCCCCATTGAGGTCGACATCCTGGAGGATCTCGTCCACCTCCCGCTGGCTGAGGCGCTCCCCGAGCAGGGCCTTGAGGGCTGCCCGGAGCTCGCCCACGCTGATGCGGCCGTCCCCGTTGGTGTCAAACTGTGGCGGCGTTGGTCGTGGCGTCGGGTCACTGACAGTCATTCACCCGCTCAGCCCCTCACTCTCGGCAGACACGCAGCCCCGCCCGCCCTCAGCCCCAGTGGCCGCACCTCCCGGAAGGCGTCCCGAAGCAGCTTGGGGCCCATCAGCTCCACGAAGTCTTCAAAGTCCACTTTCCCGCCACCTGGGGGTCCCGACCCAGGGCATCAGAGACCCCTGCCCCACCCTGTTCTGCCCTCTGCCCTCTCTTTGTGAATGGATCCTTCCCTCTCTCTCTGCCCAAAGCCTAGGTCATCTGTATTTCCCAATGGAAATCGCCCTCCAAACAAGGCACAAATTTGGCCCAAAGTGAAAGGAAAACCACTTTCAAAACTTCTTTGGTGGGTGCGGGGGCTCAGGCCTGTAATCCCTGCACTTTGGGAGGCTGAGGCGGGTGGATCACCTGAGGTCAGGATTTTGAGACCAGCCTGGACAAGATGGCAAGACCCCCGCCTCTACTAAAAATACAAAAATGAGCCAAGTGTGGTGGTGGGCACCTGTAATCCTAGCTACTCAGGAGGCCAAGGCAGGAGAATTGCTTGAACCCGGGAGGCGGAAGTTGCAGTGAGCTGAGATTGCACCATTGCACTCCAGCCTCAGCAACAGAGCAAGACTCCATCTCAATAAAAACTTCCTGGAGCTTTCCTTAATTTTCCTGAAGAGTTCGGCTGGGTTCAAGTCCTGGCTCCAAGGAACTTGTTGTGTGACCTTAGACAAGTCACTTGACCATTCAGTTTCCTCATCTGCAAAATGAGGGTCTCAGTCCTTGCCATGCCCGCCTCCTAGAGGCTGGTGAGATTCTCCAGAGGCAAAGCCTGCCTTGAGAATGACCCAGGTCGTGGGCTCTGGGGACAGCCTATGCAGCCACCTCTGTGCTTGGACTGCTTGGCTTCCAGGGTCTTGCTGGGGTATCTGGAGGACTGGGGATACGGACAGGTTTGAGGCACATACTGATTTGCTGTGAGATCTCGATGAGCTCCATCTCGGTGGGCATGTAGCCCAGGGTCCGCATACAGGCCCCCAACTCCCGGCAGCCAATGTAGCCGTCTCGGTCTCGGTCAAACTCCTGGAAGGCGACCTGCAGCTCTACCAGGCAGGGTGGGGTCAGTCCTTCCCTGCATCCTCCGGACCCTGGCCTGGACCAGCCTACGCTTCTCCCTTGGTCCAGTCATCCCTCCTTCTGAACGTCAGATTCTCTTTGCTGCCTCAGGGCCTTTGCATGTGCTGTTCCTGTTATTTCTTTCAGCAAATACTTGAGGAGCATCCACCATGTGCCAAGCTCTGCTCTAGGCACTGGGGATACAGCAGTGAAAGTTTTCAAAAAGGAAGAAAAAGAAAGTGGGGGAAACAAATCCTGACCTTTTGGAGATTTCCTCACTCTCCTCCTTCCTCTTTGGTTCTATGTCGCCTACTAAAGGAAGCTGTCCCTCTACATGTGGCCTCCCCTGGCCTGTTCGTTCCTTTCCTGGAGAGCATGTGCACCATTTGTACTTGTAGCTGACTAATTGACATTGGTCTCCAGAGGGCATGGGCCGTATCTATCTACCGGGCCATGTTTCCAGCACTCAGCCAGGGCCCGGCACACAGTGAGCACCTGAAAGTGTCAGCTGAATGAACAGATATAAAAGGGGCCCTGTCACCTGCCTGGTCAGTGAGACCAAGGAACTGACAGCTCGGTGGGGGTCTGTCATCCCCTCCCTGCTCAGTCTTGTCCCCATTTCCCTGACCTGGTCCCCTGAAGCCTTCTTGCTCCTACTTCCTCCTGGAAACACTGAGGCCCCCACCTGATGCCCCCCCCACCCTGCATCCCCACCCCATGCCCACCTCCCCTCCAGGGAACCAGTTCTTTCTCCAACCCTTTACCTTCAATCTCCTCGGGCCGCAGCTCCCGGTCCTGAAGGGGCACAGAGGGGTTAGGAGTTCCCTGCTGCTCCTGATGGCTGCACCCTTCCTTCTTGCTTCTCAGGGGGCTCCCTACCCAACCCTGCCCCCAACACGCACATGTAGGGCCTGTGTCTATCTGACTGCTCAGCCCTGGTTCCCACCCAGTCCCGCTCACTGGCTTGGGTGACCAGGTGCCCCCTTCCCTGCTGCTGCCCAGGTGGCTCCTCAGGCTGTCCCCACCTACTCTGTCACCCTCTTCTGGGGCAGGGGCTCCCTTTGCTGTGGTGTATCTGGGGTTTGGGCAAAACCTCAGATGTAGCCCTGCCAGCCTCAGTGTCACTGTTGATCTCTCTTCCGTTTCTGGAGTCATCGCTCTCTCTCCCCGCTCTGCACCCCTACCCCAGATCTGTGTGGCTTTGCTCTGATGTTCCCACTCAATCCTCTTCCCCCCAGCTGCAGGAGAGGCAAAGCGAGGGGCAAGGGCAGGCGGGCTGGTGGGCAAGTGGCCATACATACGAGTTGGGTGGCGGCGATGCTGGGCCGCAGGAAGATGCAGGCAGGCCCCACCAGACTGTTGAGCACCGAGTAACCCTGGACGCCCGGCCCGGGGCCCCTCTGCTCCTTGGGGCTGGAGCTGGGGCTGGGGCAGGAGCCCCTTGATGGGGAGCTGAGCCACTGCCAGGGGTCCTGCAGCAGAGCTGGGTGTGAGCCGGGGTAGTGGCCACTGAGCTCCAGGCCTGCCAGCCCTCCCCACTCCTCTCCCCAGCCGCTCCTGTCTTTGGAGCCCGTCACGGGACAGTAGAGGAGGGGCTGGAGGGCAGAGGACCCTCACCCATGAACACTTTAGGTTGAAAGAGTCACTCCTCTAACTGTTCTGTTGGGCAAACTGAGGACCAGAAAAGGCAAGGGACTTGGCCAAGGCCACTGAGAAAGCCAGCGGCAGAGCGGGACCTTATGCCCAGCTCTGTCTCCCAGAGCCTGGCTAGCAGGGAGTGGGATCTGCAGCTGGGGCGGGGTAGCTGGGCGGGCAGCTAGGGGACCTGGTGAGCCTGGCATGGGAGACCCAGCGGTCTGTAGAAGCCAAGATCAGGATGTCAGAGGCTATGGCTTCCAGGAAAAAATCTCCACCTGGGGCAGTGGGCAGCCCCCAACCCTGCCCGGCCCTCACAGGGCTCTGCCCATCCCTTCTGACCCTCAGGGTCCATCCTGGCCTCCTGGCCTGGGCTTCTTCCCTGACCCCTCCTACCTTAGGCCCCCGGCGCTGGGGCCGCTTGGCACAGTTCCCCATGGGCTCTGAACCATGCCAGGCCTGGAACCCCGGGGGTGGCCCGGGCTGGGCCTCGGCGGATGCTGCTGCTCTCGGACTCCTGCCAGCCCCCAGCTGCTCCCAGTGAGAGCCTGGAGTACTGCCGGGGATTTTCCTGGGGTTTTGTGGGGAAGATCGGGGGCGGGTGGGCAGGCGGGGGAACCTGGGCCCGGGGCTTGGGTCCTAATCCCGGATTATCTTTGAGCGTCTCCACTGCTGAGGGGGGCCACTTGAGCCCAAGGCCCCCTGGAGAGTGCAGTCTCCCGAGGCTGCCTCCCGAGGGTCTTCCAGACACCGTTTCTCCAGCACCTCCCCCACCCCTGCCTCTAATCTCTCCCAATCAGTGGAGATTTAATGTCTTCAGAAGCAGGGCCTGGGTCCCAGGAGGAGGAAGGCAGGCACGCAGTGTGCCAGGGTGAGCTAGGCCCTCTGAATGGCACAGATTCCGGTTGGTATGGAGACGCAGGCCCTCCCACACGGAGGCAGCCACTTGGCCCAGCCCAGGAAGCCCCTGTCTCTCCCTGCAGGACCCTAGCTGTGCCCTGGGCTCCTCACTTGCTTGCCCTTGGCACCCCCTGCCTGGACTGGTGCCCTGCCCTTGGGTGAGGAGCAGAAGGGAACTGACTTGGTGCTGTGGGCAGCAGCAGGGCTCGGTGTGGGCGGAGGTGGGGAAGGGGAGCCACCCCAGACCTGCCGACCTGAGAGACCCCCCCGGTTGGCCTGTGCCTCCAGGCCTCCTCCCTAGACTGAGTCCTGGGTCTGTCCTCTGGAGCCCCCGGTTGGGGTGTGGGGTCCCTGCTGTTCGCTTCTGGTCCCCTCACCCCCTGCCCGCATTACCTGCCCGTAGGCTGCCTGCACCTGGGCCTCCAGCTCCCGGAGGAGCGCCCGTCGCCGGGTAGCTGCTGGGCTGCCAAGGGCCTGGCTGGTTTCTGGAGTGTCCCTGGAGGGGCTGGGGTCCCCCATGGGGAGGCTGCCATCTGTTGGGCCCTGGGGCTGGGCCATGGAGATGAGGGCGTGGCACCTCCTCTTGGCTGAGGGACACTGTCCCCGTCTGGCCTCCCCAGTCCTGTGGGAGAGTGGCCTGGTGGGCGGCCGCAAGTGTGGCCCAGGTCCCTGCTTCTCTTCTTTCTGTCCCTTCCTCCACAAGCTGGGAGATCCCCGTGGCCCCTCGTGTGGCCTTGCTAGCTTGGTGAAGCCCCTCATGCTGGCCACAGGCTGTGCCCAGGGCTCCTGACTGTCCTCTTGGCCCTGCAGCGTTCAGCCTCCATCTCTCTGGCTCACGCCCCTCCCTGCTCCCGTTGTCCCACACACTTTTCTTCCTCGGTTTCCATCTCACCCCACCCCTTTCTGCCCCTCTGTCTCTGTGTCCGCTTCACCTGCAGCCCCGTCTCCATCCCCTCTGCCCGCCGCCGTCTCTCTCCGTCTGGGTCCAGCGATGTCTCTGCCATCTCTGACCCACCCGGCCCGTCTCTCTGCTGGCTCCTTCCCCATGTTGTCCCAAGGCCCTTTCTCGCATTGGTCCATCTTTCGGTCTGTCCTTCCTTGCTCTTCCTAGTCTCCCCACCATCCTGTTCCAGGAGAGCTCCAGAATTCTGGAAAGGCCTCTCCCACCTCCCCAGCCCAGAGCCCCAGGGTCGCTCTGTGCTGGCCACCTCCCTCCCTCCCTCCCTCCTCCCCAGGTCCCTCTGTGCTCCCCCTCCCTCTCTTCCTCCTCCCCAGGTCCCTCTGTGCTCCCCCTCCCTCTCTTCCTCCTCCCCAGGTCCCTCTGTGCTCCCCCTCC
>NW_016107417.1:903229-934015 GCF_001604975.1 Cebus imitator | reverse complement strand
TGCCTCCTCCCCACTGCCCACCTCCCTGCCTCCTCCCCACTGCCCACCTCCCTGCCTCCTCCCCACTGCCCACCTCCCTGCCTCCTGCCAGGACCTCCACCTGGTCCTGCTGACCTTCAGCCTCTTGCTTCTCAAGGGAAAGGGGTGAAGGTGGGCGAGGCAGCCCCTTCTGGCCTCCCACGCTTTCTTGCCATGCCCTCAGCCCACTCACCACCCAGCTGCCTGCTCTTCAACTCCCAGAATGAGGTCATCGTCCTGCCCCGGCTCTATTCCAGGCCCCTCATGATTTATTCACCTGCCCCCCCCACACTGGCCTTTGTCCAAGGGAACTAGATCCTACTAGGTGCTGCCACCTGAGCTGGTAGCTCTGGCTTCTCTTGGCTGCACGCGGCCATCCACTCATGTATTCCCTCAGCAAATAGCTGAGGCTGGCTGGGCCAGCTGCTGGGGCTATGTCACAGGCCCCGTCTGCCCAGAGAAGCCCACTCTCAAGTTCATCTAAGCAGGAAAAGAGCCCCCAGACAGTCTCCAAGTGCTTTCGGTCATTGGCCTAGCCGTCAGGGAGGCTTCATGGAGGAGGTGAGGGAGAAGGCAACACTGCAGGCATTGCCTGTTCATGTTTAACCTTACCTGGCCCTGGGTGAGAGCCAGCGTCCCTGGCAGGGATCAGCCTTGAACTTGGAGTGCCCCAGGAGCTGGAACCTGGCAGGGTATGTTGGACAGAGACACTTGGGAGGGAGGAAAGAGTTAGTGACCTCTGGAGAGGGTATGGGTGGCAGGAGGTCAGAGAAAATTTTAGAGAGGCTGAATCTGCAGCAAATGTTTGTCCAGCACCTGCTCTGTACCTTCCTGGGCGCTGGAACCAGTCCTTGCCTCCTGGAATCTTTCATTTGCTGGGAGATGTACATCCAGCAAACCATAATGACAATGGCTGGGGAGGTGCAGGAAGGGCCAACAGGTGTCAGGAGGGAGGCCTTGGCCAGGCGAGGTGGCTCATGCCTGTAATCCCTGCACTGTGGGAGGCCAAAACTCCATTTGAGGTCAGGAGTTTGGGACCAGCCTGGCCAACGTGGCGAAACCCTGTCTCTACTACAAATACAAAAATGAGCTGGCATGGTGGTGCATGCCTGTAATCGCAGCTACTCGGGAGGCTGAGGCATGAGAATCACTTGCACCCGGGAGGCAAAGGTTGCAGTGAGCCGAGATCGCACCATTCCTCCCCAGCCTGGATGACAGAATAAGACTCTTGTCTCAGAACAAAAAACAAACAAGCAAAACTGACATGCCAGCCAAGAGCAGAGGATGATGGGAATGGCTGAGCAAAGGGAGGGGATAGCCACACAGGCAGAGGAAAGCCTCCACATCTGAGGACAGGTCAGGGTTGAGAGGTGAGTGGAGAGGCTGGTTGTGATCATCCCCATTGCCTCAGCCTTCAGTGTCCTTCAGCTCTACCCCTCCACGTGGAGAGCAGGAACACCCTGTCACTGCCTCCCAGACAGTAAGGTCTCTGAAAACATTCCTCGATTCTCCTCTGCAAGGCTGTAGAAAGGGCCAGTAGGCCTGGGTTCCCCCATGCACACACGGTGTCACCCTGGGAAAGGTATGTCACCTCCTTGAGCCTCAGTTTCCTTATCTGAAAAGTGGAGGCTGACCTAGCATCTGCCTCCCAGTGCCATTGTGGAAATTAGATGGCAGGACCTGGCAGGTTCCTGGCACACAGGAAGATGCAGAACGTAGTGGGCACCACATGTGATGAATGATTCCATGTCTAAATAACCATCTTCAAAAGTGGGAACTGGTGAGAAATGTATGTCTCAAAGTATCCAAAACAGTGGGGTCTATGACTGCTCAGAGTATAGGGAGTAAAGAGTTTTCAATCGGGAAGCAAAGGCCTTGTGTCTAAGTGGAGGAGAAAGCCTGGCTTCAAAATCCCTCCTGGCTTGTGTTCAATGAGCAGCATCCTGGAGCATTTGTCTTTGTGCCGTCAACTTGCCCACCATTTCTTACCCAAGCTGGGGTCCTGGCTCCAGTGTCCAGGATGGGTGGATCAGGGGTTTGACTAATGGGTAGACAGAGGGACGGATGGGTAGAAGGATGGTTGTTTGGGTAAAATGGGTGGTTGGAAGGATGGGTGGAATCTGATGAACTGGTGTTTAAATGGACAGATGGATGGACAGGAGGGTGGATAGTTGGGTTGGTGGATGAGAAGTTGGATGGATGGACAGGTGGGTGGGCGGCTGGCTGGAAGGATGGGTAGGTGATTTGATGGGCTGGTGGTGCAATGGTTGGTAAGTGGATGGATGGTTGCAGTTTGTTGGGTAGATGGTTGGATAGATAGATGGATGAATGGAAGAGGGATGGATGGACAGGTGGCCAATGATTGCCTGGGTAAATGGGTTGTTGGATGAATGGGTGGATAAACGGATAGGTGAATATCTTGATGGACTGCTGTTGAATGTTTGGTGGATGGATGGATGGATGACTGGGTAGATGAGGCTTTACATGGATAGAGAGATGGATGGAAGTAGATAGACTGCTGGGAGGATGGACTGCTGGTGAAGGGTGTGTGTGTGTGTGTGTGTGTGTGTGTGTGCGCACGCACGCACACGTGTGTTTTGAGACAGGATCTCTGTCACCCAGGCTTGAGTATGGTGGCACAATCATGGCTCATTGCTTACTACAGGCTTGACCTCCTGGGCTCAAGGAATCTTTCTCTCAGCCTTTTGAGTAGCTGGCACTATAGGCATGTGGCACCATGCCCAGCCATATATTTTTGTATTTATTCCAGAGATGACATCTTGCTATGCTGCCCAGGCTAGTCTTGAATTCCTGGCCTCAAGCGATCCTCCTGCCATGGCCTTCCAAAGTGTTCGGATTACAGGCATGAGCCATGGCTCCTGGCAAGGGTCCTGTATTCTTCATTAAAAGAGTTCATTAGGGTACAGTCTACATCCTGTCTATTTTGGTGTCTCTCTTGGTGTCTAGCTGATTCGTTGCCTGGAACATACTAATCAATGCATTAATGAAGACTTGTGTCTATCTCCCTCCGCTCTTAACTGTGATTCCTCTAATAGCAACGATGAGGGCTTCTTCTCCCCTGTCTTCCCCACAAGTCGAACCTAGAGCTTGGTACCTGGTAAGCACCTCAAACAGAACCATGTTGAGATGCTACTTCCTAACCACCAGGATAATTAACGTAAAAAAGACGGACACTAACCACCCTGGGTCAGGATATGGAGACATTGGAACGCTCAGACTTGGCTGATGCGATTATAAAAAGCCACTTTGGAAAGGGCTTTGGCAATTCCTCAAAATGAGTTATCACATGACCCAGCAATTCCACTCCGAGGTGTATCAGTCAAGGGAATTGAAAACATAAGTTTGGGGCCAGGCAAACATAAGTTTGGCTCATGCCTGTGGTCTGAGCACTTTGGGAGGCCAAGGCAGGATGATCGCTTGAGGCCAGGAGTTCAATGCCAGCTTGGGCAATAAAGGGAGACCCTGTCTTTACAATAAATTTAAAAATTAGCCAGGCACAGTGATGTAGTCCCAGCTACTCAGGAGCTGTACTCCAGCCTGAGTGACAGAGCAAGGCCCTGTCTCTAAAAAACCAAACCAACCAAAACAAAAACTGCTATAAGTTCACACAAAAACGTCTACAGAAACGTTCATAAAAGCATTATTCATAGTAGACCAAAAAGTGAAACAACCTAAATGTCCATCAACTATCAATGAGTAAAGGCCGGGCATGGTGACTCACGCGTGGAATCCCAACACCTTGGGAGATTGAGGCGGGTGGATAACCTGAGGTCAGAGGTTCGAGACAGCCTGGTCAACATGGTGAAACCCCATCTCTACCAAAATTACAAAAATTAGTTTGGCATGGTGGTGTGCACCTGTAGTCCCAGCTACTTGGGAGGCTGAGGCAGGAGAATTGCTTGAACCTAGGAGGTAGAGGTTGCAGTGAGCCGAGATCACGTCACTGAACTCCAGCCTGGGTGACAGAGCAAGACTCCGTATCAAAAAAACAAAACAGAATAAAACAAAAACCCACACGCAAAAAAAAAAAAAATAAATAAACAAAAAAAAAAAAAAAAAAAAAAAAAAAAACCCCCAACAAAAAAAAAAAAAAAGCAAACTATGAATGAGTAAACAAAGGTGGTCTATCACTGCAATGGAATATTACTTGGCCATAAAAAGAAATGAAGTGCTGACACATTCTACTCCATAGAAGAACCTTGAAAACGGTATGCTGAGGGACAAATACAGACACAAAAGGACAAATACTGTATGACTTCATTTACATGCAATGTCCAGCATAGGCAAATCCATAGTGACAGAAAGTAGATTAGTGGTTGCGAGGGGCTGGAGGGAGGAGGAAAGAGGAGGGATGCTAATGGGCATGGGGTGTCTTTTTGGCCTGATGAACATGTTCTAGAATTAGATAGGTGATGACTGCACAACACTAAATTTATGAAAAGCCACAGAATGCAGGCTTTGTAAGGGTGAATCTTATATAACAATAAAGCTGTTTAGGCTGGACACGGTGATTCACGCCTGTAATCCCAGCACTTTGGAAGGCCAGGGTGGGCGGATCATTTGAGCTCAGGAGTTCAAGACCAGCCTGGGCAACATGCTGAAACCCTGTCTCTACTAAAAACACAAAAATTAGCTGGGCATGGTAACATGTGCTTGTAGCCCCAGCCACTCGGGAGGCTGACGTGGGAGGATCGCTTGAGCCCAGGAGATCGAGGCTGCAGTGAGCCAAGATTGTGCCACTGAACTCCAGCCTGGTGACAGTGCAAGTCCTGGCCTCAAAACAAAACAAAAGCTGTTTATATACACTTTAGAGCCCACCAAAAAGCCAGGTGCTGAAGTGCACATGCAGTGGAGGCGGGGGATAGACTGGGAAAAGCTGTGCTTCTGGGAGGCAGAGGAGGTGGCTCCAGGGTAGCCACAGAGCTAGACCACAGGGAGGGCCCGTGGAGCCAGAGGGCTGTGGGTAAAAGTAGCCACGTGGAACACCACAGCACCGTGGGAGCAAGCTATCTGGACGTCCAGCCCGCCCGGTGGCGGGAGGGGGGCAGTCCTCTGGACAACAAAGGGTCCTCCCACACTCTCAGATCTGTGATGCTTCTGCACAAAGGAGTAGCAGGTGATCTGGGCCACAGCAGGTTCCTCAGCCTTGGTGTCCTCATCTGTATAATGGGAACGTGACTCTTCCCTCCCAGGTTTCCCAGGTTGTGTGGAGATGAAATGAGATCATTTCTATGAAAGCTCTTTGTAAGCTGCTACAGGCTGGGCAGATGTTCCTCCAGCTGTGAGTCAGGGATGAGATTCCAGCCCTGGCACCACTTCCCCTCCCCCCAGACCTAGGCAGCTGGGAGCTCGAACGTGGAGGAGGGGAAGTGCGTCCAACCGTGAGCGCTCCGTGTAGGGGTGCCCCTGATCAGAGCCAGGTTTTGATTTTTTTCCCATGCTTTGGGTGGGCGGTTCTGCACCTGTGAAGGACACCTCTGTCCCTCCTATGGCTCTGAGCCCTCTGGGGGAGGGGCAGCCAGGAGGAGACCTGGACCGAGGGGGCCAGCTGAGCTTGCAATGAGGCAGCACTGGGCTCCTCCAGGTGAGACACAGCCCTCCCAGGTCCGGCATTTGAAGGCTGCATTCGCCTTCATACTCAGTCAAGAAATGGTTTGCAGACTATGTGGGGGAGAAAAGATAATCTTTTCTCAACATTCATGAGTCGTTAGCTGGAATGGACCCCCGTAATAGAAGAACAAAAGAAAAACCAACAATCACACAGGAGCAATCTCAGTGAAAAGTCAGTCCAAGCAGTGATGAGACTTCACTCACTTAGTATCTTCAACAAAGAGCAATACATTTGAGAGAAATGACAAGAAAAATAAAGCAGCTTTAGGCTTCCAAGAGTGATTGCTGTTGGAAGGTAAATCTATGGCAGGAAACAAATGGAGGGAGGTTTATCCACAAATTCTGTCAGCAGGCAAGGGGGGTCTCCTGTAATTTTATAGGAGTTTATATAATTTCCTATAAGATAGGAATTTTATCAACTTGCATAATTGCCTCTTTTTTTTTTTTTTGAGACAGAGTTTTGCTCTTGTTACCCAGACTGGAGTGCAATGGCGCGATCTCGGCTCACCGCAACCTCCGCCTCCTGGGTTCAGGCAATTCTCCTGCCTCAGCCTCCCCAGCAGCTGGGATTACAGGCACGCGCCACCATGCCCAGCTAATTTTTTTGTATTTTTTTTTAGTAGAAACGGGGTTTCACCATGTTGACCAGAATGGTCTCGATCTCTTGACCGCGTGATCCACCCGCCTCGGCCTCCCAAAGTGCTGGGATTACAGGCTTGAACCACCGCGCCCGGCCCATAATTGCCTCTTTTATAGCCTCCTGTCCTGCAGCCTGTTTTTCCCCAAACCCTGTCTGGAAAGTGGTCACCTTGTTGGTTGGAAGCAGCTTCTGACAGACCCCAGCAACTTACAGAAAGTGAACTTTCCCCATGATCATGCTAAAGTCTCCAGCCCGGAAGGAGCTATAGCTTCATGACCATAGCACGCGGCCATGTGCCGATGTTAGGGAGCCTAGGAGAGCCAGGGTGACACCATTTTTAAACCACGTCCATCTTGGTATTTTGTTTATTTATTTATTTAGAGATGGAGTCTTGCTCTGCTGCCAAGGCTGAAGTACAGTGGCACGATCTCGGCTCACTACAACCTCTACCTCCTGGGTTCAAGCAATTCTTTTGCCTCAGCTCCTGAGTAGCTGGGATTATAGGTGCACACCACCATGCCTGGCTAATTTTTGTATTTTTAGTAGAGACAGAGTTTCACCATGGCCAGGCTGGTCTCAAACTCTTGACCTCAAGTGATCCGCCCACCTCAGCCTCCTAAAGTGCTGGGATTACAGGTGTGAGCCATCACGCCAGCCATTTTTGTTTTTAAATTCGAGTTGAGGTCTCACTGTGTTGCCCAGGCTGGTCTCCAATTCCTGGGCTCAAGCAGTTCTCCTGCCTTGGCCCCCCAAATTGAAATCAATTTCATCTTAAACTATTAAGGCATTGGTTGAGCACAGTGGCTCATGCCTGTAATCCCAGCACTTTGGAATAAATGTGCTTTGATAAAATAACACTTTAATAAAATGTCAGTTTTATTAAAGTTTCTTCAAATCAATAAAATATTAATTTTTGTCATTCTGTAAGCCCACCTGCATGTAGGGACAGCTTAGTTTAGTCTTTGCATAGACAAGACCCATATGCATATGGATCTTGTCTATGCAAAGACAAATATATACATATATTCAAGCAAATATATATATATATTCTTTTGCCTCAGCTCCTGAGTAGCTGAGATTATAGGTGCCCACCACCATGCCTGGCTAATTTTTGTATGTTTAGTAGAGACAGAATTCACCGTGGCCAGGCTGGTCTCAAACTCTTGACCTCAAGTGATCTGCCCACCTGATATGATATATATATGTCTCTTAAAACAAAGATGGTGCACCCCTCCTGATGCTTTCTGAGGATGCCCTACTCTGTAATGGAGCAGCTTTCAACAAACTCTGTCTCCTCACTGCACTCTTCAACTTACCTTGAATTCCTTCCTGCATGAGATCCAAGAACCTGCTCTTATGTAGCTTAAAGGGAGTCCTACAGTTGATGAATGCCTGCCTAGCTCCATTCCCACCTGACCTGGAATGTTTAATTGACTATACATCTTTTGACTCTAAGTCCCTCGGCCATAGGGATCCCACCAAGGGACATAATGGACCCAGGACAGGTAGCACACCACCCTGGGATCGATATGGGACAAAATAAAAGCTTGGCAGGCTGGGTGCAGTGGCTCATGCCTGTAATCCCAGCACTTTGGGAGGTCAAGGTGGGCAGATCACCTGAGGTCAGGAGTTCAAGACCAGCCTGGCTAACATGGTAAAACCTTGTCTCTACTAAAAATACAAAAATTAGCCAGGTATGGTGGCGTGTGCCTGTAATCCCAGCTACTAGGGAGGCTGAGGCAGGAGAATCACTTGAACTGGGAAGGCAGAGGTTGCAGCGAGCCAAGATTGCACCATTGTACTCCAGCCTCAGTGACAGAGCAAGACTCTGTCTCAAAAATAAATAAATAAATAATAAATAATAAAATCTTGGTCATTGATACTGCCTCTGGCATACCTTGACAAAAAAGGGGATATATACACTAAAGAAATAAATACAATTCTAAGCCCCTTAACAGAATGGACCCCTCTCTTGGTCAAAGGAATTAAAAGAAACCTTTAAAAATGTAATTCAGGCCATGATGGGAAGCTGGGGGTCAGACCAGCCTTGCTATACCTTTTACCCCTTGGAATTCAGGCACAGCTGACCAGCATTAACATTAAAACAAAGATTATAAAACTCACAGAACAGACTCCATGGAAATAAGATATCAAATTATGAACATTATCTAGGACCATGCCAGGCAAGGTTTAAGTCTCCACCCAAGGCACACAGAGTGATATGTTCCATGCATGTTTGTTTAACATACATGTGTTGGGACCACCTCCAAAGATATTCATAGCTTCCATGTTCAATCATGAGGCCTCATCTTACTAAAAACTTGGAAAGAAGGGACTGGATGTGGTGGCTTATGCCTGTAATCCCAGCACTTTCAGAGGCTGAGGTGGACAGATCACTTGAGGTCAGGAGTTTTAGACCAGCCTGACCAACATGGTGAAACCCCATCTCTACTAAAAATTCAAAAATTAGCCAGGCATGGTGGTGGGCACCTGTAATCCCAGCTACTTAGGAGGCTGAGGCAGGAGAATTACTTGAACCAGGACCCAGGAGGCGGAGGTTGCAGTGAGCTGAGATCAAGCCACTGCATTCTAGCCTGGGCGACAGAGCAAGACTCCATCTCAAAAACAAGACTAAACAAAACAAAAAAACTTGGAAAGAAGGATTCCCCAAAGATCAATTATAATCAAAATGGAGGGTCCCCTATTAAGTATTGTTAAGCATGCCCTCTGCTGTTAAACTTCAGGGACTCACTAGCTGGGCACACCTGTCCAAGATTAAATCTGGTTCTTTTTGGACGGGGTACGGAGTTTCATTCTTGTCACCCAGGCTGGAGTGCAGTGGCGCTATCTCGGCTGACTGCAACCTCCGCCTCCCAGGTTCAAGCAATTCTCCTGCCTTAGCCTCCTGAATAGCTGGGATTACAGGCATGCACCACCATGCCTGGCTAATTTTTGTATTTTTCATAGAAACAGGGTTTCACCACATTGGCCAGGCCGGTCTCAAACTACTGACCTCAGGTGATCCACCCACCTCAGCCTCCCAAAGTGCTGGGATTACAGATGTGAGCCACCACACCTGGAGGATTACACCTGTTTCTTATGAGTCCCCGCAGGTACCTGAGAAAGACACCATGATCTATACTTAAAGTCGGGTGTAGAAGACCTAAAGAAATAAACAGGTAAGTAACATCCTGAGTCCCTCCTGCTTAACAACTCCCATCCCATACAGATTTGCACCCCCAAGAGATTCCGATGACTATTTGGTCACCCATTTAATCAACCTATAAACAACTTGTCTCTTATTTGGGATCATGAAACCCATGGTTACCAGTGTATTGATAATGTTTGGTTTGCGGGTCAGTGTATATTGGGACAGGCAAAGCCCTCTAATATACAATTACATAACATCACTGATCCGAGCTCTAAGTGGGCAGTTAGCTTTATATTGGCTGGGGTTGGGCTTGCCGTCAGCTTATTGGCGCCCTAGGAAAAACTTGCCTATCACCAGGCACCTCTTCAAAATTTCACTTCTTCATTCTATACAGTCTCATAAAACGGGGGACACTTTAGATTAATCAAAAGTCTCCCTTGATTCCTTCAAAGATATAGTAATGGATAATAGATTACCACTAGATTACGTATTGCTTGAACAAGGGGCAGTGTGTCCTGTAATAAAAAATCCAGCTGGGCGAGGTGGCTCACGCCTGTAGTCCCAGCACTTTGGGAGGCCAAGGCAGGTGGATAATTTGAGGGCAGGAGTTCAAGATCAGCCTGACCAACATGGTGAAGCCCCGTCTCTACAAAAAATTCAAAATTAGCCAGACATGGTGGCACACACCTGTAATCCCAGCTACTTGGGAGGCTGAGGCGGGAAAATTGCTTGAACCCAGGAGGCGGAGGGAAACTCCGTCTCAAATAATTATAATAATAATAATAAATTAAAAAACCTCCTGCACTTATGTGAACGCCTCAGGTCAGGTAGAAGAAGACATATGTGGTGCCGAAGCGAGCACAATAGAAGAGATACAGAAGAAATATGAGCAAGCTGCCTGGTTGCATAAATATAACCAAGGCACCATCCCAGCCACTGCTCAGTCATTAAATTTGCCCTCCAGAATCTCACTGGTTTTTGCCCTTCCTAGAGCCTTGGGTAGCTTATCTTGTTATTACTTATCTTTGGCCCTTTCTGGTTTAACCCCTTGGTAAAGTTCATGTCTTCTGTTAATACGGCCGTTCCACATAAATATGATGCTGGCACAAGGCTTCCAACCCATTCCATCTTCTGAGCCGGGAAATAAAACGCACCATATCTTTAGGCCTTGTAAATCAGGCCTCCAGAGACTTTTCCACCTCCAGTACTAGGGGGTCCACCTAAACGAGGACCTCCCCTGGCTCCCTAGAGGCCAACTGCAAACCCTTATGAGAGAATCCTGTTCCAAAGATCAAAAGCCCCCATCAGCATGAAGAAGTTGCTGTGGGCCATTTCACTCTTTTCTCCTTTAGATTAAGGGTTCTCTCATAAGTAGGTACGGGGACTGCCAGGGAAGCAGGAGCCTGGGACAGCCAGAGTGACACCATTTTCAAATCAGATCCATCTTGGCCGGGCGCAATGGCTCACACCTGTAATCCCAGCACTTTGGGAGGCTGAGGTGTGTAGATCATGAGGTCAGGAGATTGAGACCAACCTGGCCAACATGGTGAAATCCCGTCTCTACTAAAATACAAAAAATTAGCCGGGTGTGGTGGCAGGTGCTTGTAGTCCCAGCTGCTTGGGAGCCTGAGGCAGGAGAATCGCTTGAACCCAGGAGGCAGAGGTTGCAGTGAGCTGAGATTGCGCCCATGCACTCCAGCCTGATGACAGACCATCTCAAAAAAAGGGCTTCATCTCAAAAAAAAAAAAAAAAAATCAAGTCCATCTTAAAACTAGCAAGGTACATTCCACGCCAGTCACAACCCATGGTTCTAAGACACTTACAGCTAAGGAAACCCGCTTGGTACTTACTGCCCACAAGGACACATTGCTGAAGCCAGAGAAACTCCAGATGTTCCAGTACCCATGACAACATATGCTTTCGAGATAATTATGGTTCTGCTTTGGTGCACTCACACATTAAAATGTCAAGGATCGTTTTCTTTAAATCAATAAAATAATAAATTTTGTCATGCTGTCAGCCCATCCACACAGAGGCACAATTTAGTTGAGTCTTTGCAGAGATGAGAACCCCGTATGAGAAGAACTTAAAACAAAGATGGTGCCTCTTTCCTCTTGCTTTTTGAAGATGCCCTACCTGTAATGGAGTGGCTTTCAATAAGCTCGCTCTTCTCACTGCACTCTGCCACTGGCCTTGAATTCCTCCCTGCAAGAGATCCAAGAACCCTCTCTTGGGATCTGGATCTGGACCGCTTTTTCTGGGAACACTGGCATAATGACTCACTGCGTCTGTGCAACCGGGACCTCTCCTCTGCATGCCATCACCCCCCACCTCCATCACCCCGTAAAGCCCTCCTGTGCCTTTCCCGTGGGGAGATGCTGCTTTGGAGAATCCTCTCAGTGTTCTCCGTACTTATGCCAAGTAATAAAACCCCCGTTCATCTAAACCTGCGTTCCCGTGAAGTCGTTTCTTACTCGCCAGGTGGAAGAACTCAGGTTTTCTCTGGTAACAAATCCTTGGGGCCGAGAATCTAGAGTTGTCTCTAATAAAGGAGAATTTACATCCTGCCTTTAGGCAGGAGAGGAGAAGGACAGGCAGCGCTCTTTCTCTGTTTGTTCCTGCTGCTGCTTCTTTGAGATGGAGTCTCGCTCTGGAGTGTAGCGGCCCGATCTCAGCTCATTGTAACCTCCGCCTCCCAGGTTCAAGCAACCCTGCCTCAGTCTCCCCAGTGGCTGGGATTACAGGCAGTCACCACCACACCTGGCAAATTTTTGTATTTTTATTTTATTTTATTTATGTATATATATTTTTTTGAGACGGAGTTTCACTGTTGTCACCCAGGCTGGAGTGTAATGGCTCGATCTTGGCTCACTGCAACCTCCACCTCCCCAGTTGAAGCAATTCTCCTGCCTCAGCCTCCCAAGTAGCTGGGATTACAGGTGCCCACCCCCATGCCTGGCTAATTTTCATATTTCTTTCTTTTTTAAAACTTTTTAATTTTTTTTCTTTTCATTACCTCCAATAATGGCTATAAGCAATAATTTTCATATTTCTAGTAGAGACGGGGTTTTGCCATGTTGGCCAGGCTGGTCTTGAACTCCTGACCTCAGGTGATCTGCCCACCTCAGCCTCCCAAAGTGTTGGGATTACAGGTGTGAGCCATGGCACTTGGCCTGTTTGCTCCTTAATTGCCTCCAGCTCAAGAATAATTTTATGTCAAAGAGGCATATTTTGGGATGACAAATTCTGGTTTTCCTCAACTACAAGGTCTCAAAGAGGACAGAATGAGAGTGGAGCAGCACAGGCCCCTGGAGCCAGACCGGGGTTCAAATCCTGTTCACTAGCTGTGTGACCTTGGGCATGTCATTTAGCCTCTCTGTGCCTCCTCAGTTTCCTCTTCTATAAAATGAAGATGAGCTGGGCGTGGTGACTCACACCTGTAATCTCAGCACTTTGGGAGGCAGAGGCGCCACCTGACTGAGGTCAGGAGTTGGAGACCAGCCTGGCCAACATGGCGAAACCCTGTCTCTACTAAAAATTTGAAAATTAGCCAGGCACTGGTAGTAATCCCAGCTGCTTGGGAGGCTGAGGCAGGAGAATCTCTTGAACCTGGGAGGCGAAGGTTGCAGTGAGCCGAGATAGCACCACTGCACTCCAGCCTGAGCGACAGAGTGAAACTCTGTCTCAATCAATCAATCAATCAAACGAAAACGAGCCTTACGGTCGTAATACATGTAAAGCCCTCAGCCCATTATTCAGGCCCTAAGAGTTTTTTGTTATTACCGCTACAGAGAGAGGTTGTGTAAATGTGTATGTCTGTTTATTGGAACTGCATTCATCCATGCAATAAGCATTTTTTTGGCTGGGGGTGGTGGCTCATGCCTGTAATCTCAGCAGTTTGGGAGGCCAAGGCGAGCAGATCACTAGGTCAGGAGTTTGAGACCAGCCTGGCCAATATGGGGAAACCCTGTCTCTACTAAAAATACAAAAATTAGCCAGGAGTGATGGCACACATGTGTAGTCCCAGCTACTTGGGAGGCTGAGGCAGAAGAATCACTTGAACCCAGGAGGCAGAGGTTGCAGTGGGCCAGACAGCTTCACTGCATTCCAGCCTGAGCGACGGAGTGAGACTCAGTCTTCAAAAAACTAAAAAAAGCATTTTTTTGAGCACCTACAGTCCACTGGTGCTGGGGACCCAGGAATGTGCAAGGTCCTCAGTCCTGGCGTCTGTGTGGTTTGGGGGTGGGCATGGGCATGTGTCAATACGCGGTGGTTGTTAGGTGTGGGTGCCTCTTGCAAAGCCACTGCCTGCAGGCAGGGTATATCCATGCAGATGCACAGGCTGAGCGTTGCCTGACCCTGCCCTCATCACGCCCATGCCTCCTTACCCTGACCTGCTCCCTGACTTGGCGCATTCCTGGGGTGGGGCCGAGAGGGCTGTGGGGGTGGGGCCAAACAGTGAGTAGAAGGTCTCTGGGCACGCCCCCCCCTTCCTGCTCCGCTTCCGCTTCCCTGCCTATAAGACAGGGTCTGGACCGGATGGGGGCAGGGCCAGTCCGCTGGAGGTTCGCCCAGCTCCAGCGAGGGCGAACCTCCTTCACCGCCTTCATCTGCCTGTCTGTCTCTCCTAGTGACACCATCGTCTACTTCCCGACGCGAGGTACAGCCCCAGCTCCTTCAGGAGGACGAAGGGCACACACTAAGTCGCTGGGACCGTTCCCTGGGCCAGTGCCAGGGGCGGAGGGGGGTAGGGCCAGGGTGAATCTGGCCCCGCGGTAGTCCCAGCTGCTCGGGAAGCTGAGGCAGAAGAATCGCTTGAACCTGGGAGGCAGAGGTTGTAGTGAGCTGAGATCGCTCCACTGCACTCCAGCCTGGGTGACAGAGGGAGACTCGGTTTCAAAAAAACCAAAAAACAAAAGAGGGTTGCAGTCCCAACCCTCTACCAGTGACACGGGTGTCTGCCTATCTGGACACCCTGGCCCTGCTCTCAGCCTCTGTCGCACATCTCGGCTCTTGGCCCAAGCCCAAGGCCTACCTGGCCTCCCCTGAGAACCATCCCATCTTTGGAAGCTGTAAGGTGTCAGCCCACTCAAGAAAAGCAATGAGAGGAAAGCTGCGCCGTGTCACTGAGGGACCCTCTGCCACATCCCAGGCTGCCTCGGGGAGGGTGAGTTCGAGGCCAGACGCCCGGGCCGGGTAACAGCATCAGACCCCAGAGCTGCCTGTGAACACGAGGAGTTCAAGGCACCAAAACTCAAGGATCCACCCCGGAGGCCTCCTGCAGGAGGGGTTGGCTTCACAGGGGTTGTAATGACAGCAACCCAGGGAATGGTCTCAATCCAAGAAAAGGACAGCCTGGCGGTGACAGTTGCTGCTGGTCGCATGATGAATTCCATTGTCTGGACGCATGGACAGGAGGGTCTCTGCACACCCAGACGTGGTGCACACACATACACTCGGGTGGCACACACACTCGGTGTTTCACATGCAAATCATGCTCCCTGTTCTCATGTTACCCATGGTCACGGACGCTGGGACAACCCCAGCCTGTGCCGCAGGTGGCCAGCAGGGCCTAGGTGAGGGCCATCTTGTGGGCCTGGAAGTCTGGGTGGCCTCCTGCCTCTGGGGACTGAGGCATCAAGGGTTTCCGGCAGCTCCAGGGAGCCTCCGTTGGTGCAAGTGGGGCTCGCCCCCGCCCCAAGGCCCCACTGCCTGCCCAGCCTAGCCCATCTTCCTGTGGACACCTCCTGCAGAGCCGAGCCTGCCTGGCACTTTCTGCCAGCTCATTGCACGATCTGGAGTTGGACAATTCCAGAAAGCCCACCACCCTCACACACGCCTGCTGCCCTCAGGGTGAAGACTACCCCCTGCAGGTCTTGCTCTCTGTCCAGAACGTTCCCTGCCCCATTCACCCTTGTGCTGCCCAGCCTGGCTCACTGGGAGCCCGTCCTTCAGCCCTCCTCTCTGTCCCTCCAGCAATGGCTCAGGTGCCCTGGGACACTTCTGCCTTCCTCAGCTCCCCTGGGGAGCCTGGGCTGCTCACTGCCTTCCTGGAACCACAGGCTCCTCCCCCGAGGGCAGGGCTGGGTCTGGTTCTCTTCTGTCTCCGCTGCTCCGGGGAGGTGGCCGACTCCCCTTTACCCTGAGTCAGGACATGGGTGTGCAAACACCACTGGGAGCTGCGCCCTGTCCCCACTGCTGCCACCTCTGTCTCGAAGGCGCCAGGCCTAGGTTTCGCCCTTTCCCTCTTTTCCTCTCTCTCTTCAACCCAGTGGCATTTTACGAGTCTCCTCTCAGAGACCTGCCTGTGCCCACAGGCCTGGCACCCCACGCTGTGCTGGGAGCATGGTAGGAACTTAGATGACTGTCTCATCTAACCCCTCTGGAATGAAGCCAAAGATCAAAGAGGTGAGGTGACTTGTCCAAGGCCACACAGCTCAGAAAAGGCGGAGCTGGATTCACACCCAGGGCTGAGCAACTCCAAGGCTTTTTCACAGGTGGCCCTGGGAAAAAGAGGAAGGGAAGGGGTCGGGGACCAGAGGAGAGAGCAGGAGGCCAGGCCCAAGGCAGGAATGACGCAGGCACAGGCAGGACCGGAAGCTACGGAGGAGACTCCCAGGGGTTGAGTGGACAGGGGCCTGGTGACCTCAGTGGAGGCCTTGTCTGCTGGAGGAAGGAGTGGGAGTTGACTCCCAGGCCACTAGGGAGCCACTGCAGGCTTTTGAGTAGGGTTGGTGACTTTTAGGAATCAGAGCCTGCGACAGCTCAGGAGGCCTTGGGCACCACCTAACTCAACACCTAACAGATAGGGAAACTGAGGCCCAGAGAGAAACTGGACCTCCTAGGTTCACTGAGCAAGTGGATAGATGGGCCGAGTTGGTGTCCTGGGTCCTACCTCCCAGGCTGGAGACGCTTAGCAGAGGCTCCATGGGGAGGGGCCTTATGCACCTTGGATGTGAGGGGCTGACTGGCAGTTGTGTTTCTGGTGAAGGAGAGCTGACCCCTTTTGGACGTCATGCTCCAGGAAGGACCCCCCCGCAGTCCCCAAGAGGAATGTGCAGCACGCCCATCATCTCAGTGAAATCCTGAAGCTCCCAAGCCCTGAAGACAGACTGCTGCCTGAAGGGGGCGCTGTTCCGGTGGGTCTCGTAACCCTGCCCCAAGGAGCCTGCCAGGAAGGGCCCAGGGCCTTCAGCCTGGGTATGCTTGGGATGCCCCGGTCCTGGGGGCAGGCAGCTCTGCCAGTGGCTTGGCATGAGGAGGGCTGGAGTCCTTGGACCACAGTGGTTCACTGTGCAGGCAGGCAAGACAGTGGCCGTGGGAGGCTACAGATCAGGCCTGGGGGACACTCGGGCATCCACAGGTTCTAGGGCAGCAGGAGAAAAGTGGCTCTTTTCAAAGCTTCCTGCAGGAGTTGGGTGCACTGCTCACACCTGCAGTCCCAGCTCCTCAGAGGCTGACGTGGGAGAATCGCTTGAGTCCAGCAGTTCGAGGCTGCAGTGAACTATGATTGCGCCACTGCACTCCAACCTGGGCAAAAGAGTGAGACCCCATCTCTAAAATATATTTTATTTTATTTTTTGAGAAAATCTCACTCCATCACCCAGGCTAGAGCGCAGTGGCGTGATCTCGACTCACTGCAACCTCCGCCTCCTGGGTTCAAGTGATCCTCATGCCTCAGGCTCCCAGGTACCTGAGATTACAGACATGTGCTACCATGCCTGGCTAATTTTTGTATTTTTAAGAGAGACAAGGTTTCGCCTTGTTGGCCAGGGTGATCGAAAACTCCTGACCTCAAGTAATCCACCCACCTCACCCTCCCAAAGTGCTGGGGTTATGGGTGTGAGCCACTGTGCCCAGCTTAAAAAAAAAAAAAAAAAATATATATATATATATATATATATACCCACACATATATATACATATATGTATATATATATTTTATGTGTATATATAACATACAGCTAGTGCTTGACTTACGACCACGATTGGTTCCGACAGACTGGTCGTAACACGATTTGGTTGTAAGTTGAGTAGGCTATATGTACAGTACTGTGAAATGATGTTATAAAAATCTTTAAGTCATATTTTATCATAATTTTCTTTCATTATTGTTATATATCATAATTTTCTTTGTTCATTTTATGCCATTTGTATCATCTCTACACCATTTTGTTTCTTATTTTTACATTCGTCAGGTTTAACTAAAACACTGCATTACCAGTACAACTGGTTTAATATTTGCAAAACATACAAAATTACAAAATACAGGTGCATACAAAAACACAAAATACAGGTGTAAAAAATACCATAGCAAACATTTTCCCAATTGCAAAACATATCAAAATATATAAACATGTATGAAACATTTTATTGGCCGCTGGTGCTTGGCTGCGGATCGCTGATGTCGTCATCTGAGGCAACAGTTGGGGTTACCGGAGTTGGTTTTTTCCATAAACATGGTGAGCTTTGTCTGAATTGTATGTTTCTTTTTTTCTTCATAAATTTCACGATACGGACAAAACACATCGTGCGCCATCCGTTCAATCCTTGCAAATCGTTCAATGTTTGGGTCCATTGCTTCGAAATGTATAAGAAGTTTATTGGGAGGGGTTTGATGAAAAGTATCCAAGACACAAAACACAAATTGCTGTACCGAGTCTGGGATAACAGTTGAAATGGTGCACGCGGAGATGGTAGTGCTGCCGGAAGCTGGCCCGCACTGTCGTACGCCCAGCTGGGCAACGTTTGCGCTGCCAGACGCGGAGCAGTCGTGGCTAGCGATTGTGGTCGTAAAGTCAAATGGTGGTAAGTTGCATAGGTCGTAAGTCGATCAATATCTGTATATGTATATTTACATATATAATATATATAAAATATATATTATATATACACATATATGTATATGTATATTATATATAAATATATATTTATATAATTTATAATATATATTTATATATAAATATTATATAAAATATATAAAAACATATTATATATAATATATACATGTATGTGTATATATAATATACACATATTATATATATATAAATATATGTAATATATATGTGTGTGTGTGTGTGTGTGTGTGTGTACATATATATATATATTTTGTTTTGTTTTGTTTTGTTTTGAGATGGAGTATGGCACTGTTGCCAGGCTGGAGAGCAATGATGTGATCTCGGCTTACTGTGACCTCCGCCTCCTGGGTTCAAGCAATTCTGCCTCAGCCTCCGGATTTGGAATTACAGGTGCCCATTACCAAGCTCGGCTAATAGTTTTGTATTTTTGGTAGAGATGGGGTTTCACCATCTTGGCCAGGGTGGTCTCAAACTCCTGACCTCTTGATTCGCCCACTTCAGCCTCCCAAAGTGCTGGGATTACAGGCATGAGCCTCTGTGCCCAGCTAAAAATATTTTTAAAAGAAAGCTTCCTGCAGACAATCACTTGCACATTCTTCAGGGTGATTGGGCTGGGCATTTTGACTGTGTAGCTCTGAGACTGCAGGCACGTGGATGGAGAGGCTCCCTGTGGCCAGGAAAAGGGACTGGGCCCTGTCTGGGTGCCTTAGGACTGGCATGAACCACATGTATGAGCTGGTGCTGCAAGGCGTGGGGGTGAGCAGATGGTCATCGGTGAGAGGCTGGGAGCCCCTCTAGCTGGACGGTTGACAGGTGACACTCAGGGCATGTGGTCAGGACTCCCTAGCAGCACATGGGAGGGAGTAGGGTGAGCTTGTCCAGGCAGGGTCCCAAGCACTTGACGTATGTTAACTCAGTCAGCAGAAAGAACCCACCTGGTGGATACTATTAGTATCTCCATTTTGTTTTTTAAATTTTTTATTTTTTGAGACAGAGTCTCACTCTGTCACCCAGGCTGGACTGCAGTGGTGCGATCTCGGCTCACTGCAACCTCCTCCTCCTGAATTCAAGTGACTCTCCTGCCTAGGCCTCTGGAGTAGCTGGGATTACAGGCACCTGCCACCATACCTAGCTAAGTTTTATATTTTTCGTAGATGTGGCTTTCACCATGTTGGCCAGGCTGGTCTCCAACTCATAACTTCAAGTGATCTGCCTGCTTCAGCTTCCCAAAGTGCTGGGATTACAGGTGTGAGCCACTGTGCCTGACCTTTTATCTCCATTTTAGAGATGAGGAAACAGAGGCACAGAGAGGTAAAGTAACGGTCTAAGGTCACACAGCTAGTAAGAGGGTGACTCAGGATTTGAACTAAGGCTTTCTGGCTCCAGGCCTGTGCTTGAGGCACCTCTGCCACAGGTGGAGGCTCAAGCTGCTGGGTTTTTTTGGCTTTTTCTGGTGCAGAGTGATCGAGAGAGGTCGGTAACTCTGTTTACTGCCCCTCATTATACAAGGGACAGGAAGCCCAAAAGAAAGGCTCGGCTTCAGCCACTCAGGGTGGGGGTGGGGGTGGTCTGAAGGTTGGAACATTTGGAACTAGTGGCCGCATTTGCTCCCTGGCTGGGGAGGGGGCCGCGAAGTTTACAAATGAAAAGCTGCTGTTCTCAGCAGGAGCCTCTGGCCCCGGCCAGCTGCTGTTCAGGAGCAGGCAGAAGGGGCAGATCAGGGGGCTGGCGTCTGTTCACTCAGGGTTTGGCCCTTTGGTGGCAGCCCTGGGACTGAGAGGTGTGGGATACCAGCATGGGGAGGAGGGCCTTGGGGGTGTGGAGAGTGACCCCAGGCCTCAGGGGCAAAACCTGAGGCTGCTTGCAGGCCTTGGCACCAGGTCTCAGCCCACAGGTCCTGTCCCCAGTGGCACCATCCGGGCAGGGCATCTGCAGGAATTTGGCTCCACCCCTCCTTGCCCCTCCTCCTGCCTCCCCTGCTTGTTTCCTGCTTGGTCAAGGTCCCAGGTGGCTGCAGCTCAGGCTCGGGTTCCATTCCTCTCCACCCTCCTAAGAGGCCTGAGAACTCTTCCCCGCCCTGCTTGGGGACTCTGCAACTAGACACTGGGGCTCATGGCTGCCTTTACCTAGCTGTTGACCTTGGTCAGAGCGGTCAGCTCTCTCTGGGCCAGCTTCTTTTTGTTTGTTTCAAGACAGAGTTTTGCTGTGTTGCCCAAGAGATGTGGTGGTGCAATCACGGCTCACCACAGCTTCGACCTCCTGCACTCAAGTGATCCTCCGGCCTCAGCCTCCGGAGGAGCTGGAACTACAGGCATGCACCACCATGCCTGGCTATTTTCTAAAATGTTTTGTAGAGGGGGGTTCTCCCTGGTGTTGCTCAGGCTGGTCTCGAACTCCTGGGCTCAAGTGACCCGCCTGCCTCACCTTTTCAAAGTACTGGGATTACAGCTATGAGCTGCCTCGACTGTGGGCCTGTTTCTTCCTCCAGCAGCCGAATCTATCACAAAGTGCCCTGCTGTTACCAAATACCTCCCACATGCCAGCCACTGGCAGGTCTTCAGACCGCCAGTTTACTGATGGAAAAACTGAGGTCAGAACTGAAATGTGTACCCAGGAGGCTGACTACCAAGCCTTCATCCTTTCTCAAAGAGCCTCAGAAAATGCTCTCAAAAGCACTCTGGAAAAGATTCAGAAGACTCTTGGGCTGGGCATGGTGGCTCACACCTGTAATCCCAGCACTTTGGGAGGCCGCGGCTGCAGGTCACCAGAGGTAAGGAGTTCAAGACCAGCCTGGCCAACATGGCAAAACCCCATCTCTACTAAAAAAATATACAAAAATTAGCTGGACGTGGTGACGGGCATCTGTAATCCCAGCTACTCAGGAGGCTGAGGTGGGAGAATCGCTTGAACCTGAGAGGTGGAGGTTGCAGAGAGCTGTGATCACACCACTGTGCTATTGCTTGGGTGACAGGTGACAGGGCGAGACACTGTCTCCAAGAAAAAAAAAAAAGCACTCTGGACAAATGAAGTGGCTAGAAGTGGTTATTTAAAAGGTTATTGTTGGCTGGGCGTGGTAGCTCACGTCTGTAATCCCAGCACTTTGGGAGGCCGAGGCGGGCAGAGGGCAAGAGATTGAGACCATCCTGGCCAACATGGTGAAACCCCATATCTATTAAAAAATACAAAAATTAGCTGGGCGTGGTGGCAGGTGCCTGTAGTCCCAACTACTCAGGAGGCTGAGGCAGGAGAATCGCTTGAACCCAGGAGGCAGAGGTTGCAGTGAGCGGAGATCAGGCCACTGCACTCCAGCCTGGCGCCTGGCGACAGAGCAAGACTCTGTCTCAAAAAAAAAAAAAAAGGTTATTGTTAGTTAAATGTTAACTATCCTGACTGAAATTAAGTTGAAGCCCAGGAATTTTAGAAGCAAAAGCAGAGTCGCGCACAACCTCTGGCCCACTCTGCAGCTTGCCTTCATAGCCAGCAAGGCGGGAGGCCGGCTCTGAAACCGGTGGGGTGAAGTCGGGGTGCTCACATACTGCCGGAAGCCTCCTCTCACTGCACCCGCACACACGGTGACCCCTGAAAGCTGCTGGGTGTTTCTCTGGGAGTTGTTTTTGGCAATGAAACCACACTTGAACTCCAGACCTCCCCGCTGGAAGACTTTGGACAGGGTCAGGGTGGGACCTTTGCATTTCCAGATGGGATTTTCTGCCACAAACAAGGTCAGGAGCGTGGCCGTCGCTCATGCAGACGTGAGTGTTCGCCTTCTCTGCTTCCCCTTAAACTGACATCACAAGTCCTGTCCTTAGAAGCAGCATCCAGGGCAGAAAATCTGGTGGAAGGCTTGGCCCACCTGTCTGCTGTGCCTGCCACAGGCGCCTGGCTTACAGCGTGTCCCACCTTAAAATGAGAAGGCGGTGCCCTCTCGGAGGTCCAGGTTCAGCAGGTTTAGGTCTTCAAGTAGACCCAGCGACCAGGCCACTCCTGCGGAGGATTGCCATTGCCAGAGTTGGAAGCAGTTGCTTTTTCCTGCTATTCCATAAATAGGACAACCGCGACCTTTGGCTCATAAACCCAGCCAAGGCAACAGTTGCACACGCAGCTGGGATAGCTGCCCGGCTCTCTTCCTCTGCCCACCTGGCCCAGCGTTCCCTGCTGGTCCCAGGGCCTGCTCCCTAGACGCAGGATTGACCCAAGCCCTGCCAATCAAAGAGCCTTGGCTCCAGGCACAGCAGCAACTGGTCCCTCAGGGAGAGCACAGGAGCAGAGCCGGGCTTATCAGAGTCCTCCCTGACCTGTCCCAAACACAGCTGGCCAGGAGCCTGAGCCCCTCTGAGATGGGAGCTTCTATTCAGGTCAAGAGGCTGTGAGAAGGGGAATCCAGAGTGGACTGTGGTGTTGGTTACGGCTGAGAGAGTGGAGCAGGTGTGTGTGTGTGTGTGTGTGTGTGTGTGTGAGAGAGAGAGAGAGAGAGAGAGAGAGCAGGGCGGTGGGCATTTTTAGTTGCCTGGTTCCATTCCATGAGAGTCCAGCTCCACTTTCCCTGGTAGGTCATGTGAGCCCATAAATGCCTCTCTCCCTTTTCGTGTTGAGTTTCTGTACTTTCAGCTGAAAGAGGTTGCGATAGATTCAAAATATGTCCACAAATCCTTTGACGATTTCTCCCTCAAATTTTGGAAGCTGGCCAGGGCGGTTCCAGTAATCCCAGCATTTTGGGAGGCCAAAGCAGGAGGATCTCTTGAGCCCAGGAATTATTAAAAACAAAATTACAATTACAATTGCAATTAAAAATAAAATTAGTCCGGTGTGGTGGCATGCACCTGTAGTCTCAGCTACTCGAGAGGCCGAGGCAGGGGGATTATTTGAACTTGGCTGGGATGTTGAGGCTGCAGTGAGCCGTGATTGTGCCACTGCCCTCCAGCCTGGGTGACAGAGGGAGACCATGTCTCCCCCCTTAAAAAAATGAAAAATGAACCTAATCCCTACCCCTTGAGTCGAGGCTGGACTTCGTGTGTGGAAGTGATGTGCGTGACTTCCGAGACCAGGTCATGAAAGGCACTGCGGCTTCCATCTTGCTCTCTTGAATCACATGTTCTGGGAAAGCCAGCTGCCATGTCATGAGGACACTCAAGCAGCTCTGTGGAGGTCCAGTGGTGAGGATCTGAGGCATCCTGACAAAGCCAGCACTACATCACTGTTCATGTGAGTGCACCAGTGTGGACGTGGATCCTGCAGCCCCAGGTAAGTCCGGGGCACCATCTCTCTCACCTCATGAGAGACCCCAGCAGCAACTCCTAGCTAAAGCACTCCCAAATTTGTGACTCAGAAACGAATATAATACATGCGTGTTGTTTTAAGTGGCTAAGCTTTGGGGTAATTTGCGATGCAGCAATAGATAAGTAATACAGGTTCAAACCAAGCTGATGCCATCAAACCTCAGTATGGGACGGAGGTGAGTGGCTAACAAGGCTTACCACACAAGGCAGATGCTGAGATTTCATGAGCTTTTCTCCAGAGTCCAGTTTCTTGGGTTGGAGCTTGCAGCCGTTTCTGAGTTCTCTTGGCAAAGGTGTTTGTCAGTATCTGGGATAAAGGCACATCCTTCAGACAGGAGTCTTTCCTCTGATGATCCCCGATTCCTGATTGTGAGGTTGTGTGGCTGCAGCTCATTCACACTGAAGAGGAAGGAAGGAGCAGTGTGTAAGAGAGCAGGTGCTGGGCTTGGCTTCAGGTCCCGACTCTGCCGTATGACTTTGAGCTAGATGCCTAAATGAGATAATGCCCCTAAAACATTTAGCACAGTGTCTGGAACACAGTAGGTGCTCAATAAATGGCTGAAAACAATTTTTGTAAAAATCTAGCTTCAGCTAGGCACAGTGGCTCACACCTGTAATCCCAGCACTTTGGGAGGCTGAGGCGGGTGGATCACTTGAGGTCAGGAGTTCGAGACCAGCCTGGCCAATACAGTGAAACTCTGACTCTGCTCAAAATACAAAAATTAGTGCAGCATAGTGGCACATGCCTGTAGTCCCAGATACTTGGGAGGCTGAGGCAGGAGAATCGCTTGAATCCAGGAGGTGGAGGTTGCAGTGAGCTGAGATCATGCCACTGCACTCCAGCCTGGGCTGCAGAGTGAGACTCTGTCTCAGAAAACAAAAGAAAACAAACAAACAACCCAGCTTCAAAGTTTCTCACCACTGTTAGCTTTGGTGTTGTCTCAACATCTTCAGAAAGCGCATCTAACAAACAAACAACCCAGCTTCAAAGTTTCTCACCACTGTTAGCTTTGGTGTTGTCTCAACATCTTCAGAAAGCGCATCTAACAAACAAACAACCCAGCTTCAAAGTTTCTCACCACTGTTAGCTTTGGTGTTGTCTCAACATCTTCAGAAAGCGCATCTCTGCTTTTTCTGTGTATTTTGTACAGATAAGCAACTGAGCACAACCTCCTGCTTTCATATGTTCATCTCACCTAAGAGCAAGAAAAAAAATAGGTAGTGACTTGACCTGTGGCAAAACTTGACTTTTGAAAATTTCAGCCAAGCCGTGAGTCAGGCACTTGAGTCTAGTATGAAACAAAGAAATATTACTGCATTGCAATTTTCTCTCCAAGTAAAGTTCTTTCTTTCTTTCTTTCTTTCTTTCTTTCTTTCTTTCTTTCTTTCTTTCTTTCTTTCTTTCTTTATCTTTCTCTTTCTTTCTTTCTTTCTTTCTTTCTTCTTTCTTCTTTCTTCTTTTTCTTCTCCTTCTTTCCTTCTTTCCTTCCTTCCCTTCCTTCCTTCTTTCTTTTCTTTCTCTTTCTTTCTTTCTCTCTTTCTTTCTTTCTCTCTCTCTTTCTCTCTTTCTTTTTCTTTCTTTCCTCTAGATGGAGTCTCTGTTGCCCAGGCTGGAGTGCAGTGGTGCAGTCTTGGCTCACTGCAACCTCTACCTCCCATATTGGAAACAGATGCTCGGTGCCACAAAGAAAATTAGCACTGAGACAAAGGATCTCTCAGCAAGGCAAATTTTACTTCCTGCAGGAAGGGTACCCTCACTAGCCATCTTGCCACAAGAGTACAACGAACAAAGGAAAAGCAGACGTATTTATACCTTATGCATTTGGGGTCATTCTTACTGCTGTGTCTGATCTGTTGATTGGAGCCAGACCTCACAATCTAACCTAAAACCCAGTTGGCTAACAACTTAAAACTTTTCTATGAGGTAAGAGCAATGGATAGCAAAAAGGAAGTCCAAATAAGGAAGGGGCACAGGCTGCGAGCTGGGGCCTGCCTGTGGGCACATCCAGCACAGGTGTCTTGGTTAAAGTACAAGGACACAGAATGTACGACGTGCCTGTTAGCGTGTCTATCAGCTGCACAGGATAGGGCGTAACAAAGAGTTATTAGCAAAAAGCAAGAAGGATTTATTCTTTAACAAGACAGAAAACTTTGAGGAGGAACTTTTCTACTTCCCACAGCCGCATTCAAGTTATTCTCCCACCTCAGCCTCCTGGGTAACTGGGATTAAAGGCATGCGCCACCACTCTTGGCTAATTTTTTTTATTTTTAGTAGAAACAGGGTTTCACCCTGTTGGCCAGGCTGGTCTCAAGTTCCTGACCTCAAGTGATCTGCCTGCCTCGGCATCCCAAAGACCTGGGATTACAGGCGTGAGCCACTGAACCTGGCCTCCAAGTAAAGTTCTTTGAAACCAAGCTTTTAATTGCTCAATATTCAAAATCAACACACTATTTAAGAATGAAAACCTGGCCGGGCATGGTAGCTCACACCTGTAATCCCAGCACTTTGGGAGGCCAAGGCAGGCGGATCACCTGAGTTCAGGAATTTGAGACCAGCCTGGCCAACATGGCAAAACCCCATCTCTACTAAAAATACAAAAAAATTAGCTGGGCATGGTGGCACACGCCTGTAGTCCCAGCTACTCGGGAGGCTGAGGCAGGAGAATAGCTTGAACATGGGCGGTGGGGGCTGCAGAGCCAAGATGGCGCCACTGTACTCTAGCCTGGGTGACAGAGTGAGACTCTATCTCAATTAAAGAAAAAAAAGGAATGAAAACCTAATTGATCGGTCTAATCACATCAAGCAGGTTGAAAAGCTGTCTTCTCAGACAGCCCTAATGTGTGATCCTTCTGCTTGGATCATGTACTGAAGTTCTCCAGAGGAATGGAACCGATAGAAGATTTACACCAGTGTGAAAGCTGGTGGTGTAGTGCCAACGCCTGAGAGCCGGGGGCAGAGGGTGTAGATTCCAGGATGGGGCTGCAGGCTTGGGAACCAGAAGTGCCAATGGTGTAAGTCTCTGTCTGAGGGCAGGAGCAGATTGATGTCCCAGCTCAAACAGTTAGGTAGAAAGTGAATTCAGTCCTCCTCTGCCTTTTCGTTCTGTTCAGGCCCTCACAGATTGGACAATGCCCACCCACGCTGGGGAGGGCCATCTGCTATCCTTGATCCTTCAATTCAAATGCCAGTCTCTTCTAGAAGCACCGTCACAGCTACACCCAGAAATCATGTTTACCCAGCAATTCGGGCATCCGTTACCCTAGTCAAGTTGATACATAAAGTCAACCCTCATCAACAGCTTTGCTAGGTTTCCGTTCTGCATATCAGATCCAGTCCACATTGCTCTCAGTTTTGCCTCTGAGCCCTGCTGTGATCTTCCCTTTAGAGGTATCTTCACCACATCCTCCAGCTGACACTGGTCATCTGCCCTTCTGCATTAATGCATTCCTAGGCCTCGGTCCGCCCTCACGTTGCTTGCCTCCCCAACAAAGCTCTTTAGGATGACCTGATGTCTCCAGTCCACAACACCTCCCTGCATCCCGGGAGGGCTGCTCCCACAGCCTGGATTTGGCCTGAGCTGTTTTGCTAAAGGGAGTGATGTGGACTCCCCGCACGGTGGGAAATGCGCTGATGAATGGTGTCACTTTGCAGCCGCAGGTGCGTTTGTATCAGCTCTCAAGTTGGCCCCATTTCTACTGCTCCATGCACCCAAAGCACTATCTGTACCTCCAGATTTCAAGAGTATATAATTTTTTTTTTTTTTTTTTGGTATTAAAATGCTCATCTAGGTGGGGCGTGGTGGCTCACACTTGTAATCCCAGCACTTTGGGAGGCCGAGGTGGGTGGATCACTTGAGGTCAGGAGTTTGAGACCAGCCTGGCTAACACGGTGAAACCCCGTCTGTACTAAAAATATGAAAATCAGCCAGGCACGATGGTGGGCGCCTGTAGTCCTAGCTACCCAGGAGGCTGAGGCATGAGAATCGCTTGAACTCAGGAGGCAGAGGTTGCAGTGAACCCAGATCATGCCACTGTACTCCAGCCTGGGAGACAGAGCAAGACTCAGTCTCAAAATAAATAAATGAATGAATGAATGAATAAAATGCTCATCCACGTCTGTTTTCCTATTACGGCTAGAAATCTCTTGAGAGAAGGGACTGGATTATTTTTTCTTCTTCTTTTCCCCGCCTTTGAATTGAGCTATTACTTAGAGTAGATGAACTTATCTTAAACATACAGCTCAGTAAATGTTTATATGCGTACACCTGTGTACAGGTACACCTGCGTACCTGTGTAACCACAACCGAATCAAGGTGTTGAACATTCCCAGCGCCCTCTGTTTGCTGGTGTCCTGGGTTGCCAGAAAGCCTCAAATTGATGTAACTGTGTTTGCTATTTGCTACTTACCAAAGCACTCTGACTTTTACTGGCTTAAAACAACACATGTGTATTCCTCCCATCCCTGTGGCTGGACTGGGTGGCGCTTCTGGGCTGGGCCAGCTTGGCTGAGTCTGGCTGGTCTGGTTGCCCTCACCATGACGTGGGACCTCAGCTCAAATAGTGGGAACTCCAGCTGGGCGCAGTGGCTCATGCCTGTAATTCCAGCACTTTGGGCGGCCAAGGCAGGAGGATCAGCCAGGAGTTTGAGATCAGCCTGACCAACATGGCGAAAGCGCATCTCTACTAAAAATACAAAAATTAGTTGGGCGTGGTGGCATATGCCTGTAATCCCAGCTACACAGGCGGCTGAGGCAGGAGAATCACTTGAGGCGGAGGTTGCAGTGAGCTGAGATTGCGACACTGCACTCCAGCCTGGATGACACAATGAGACTCGTCTGTCTCAAAAAAAAAAAAAAAAAAAAAAAGAAAAAGATAGTGGGAACTCCCTCCACGTGGTCTCACATTCTCCAGGAGGTCAGCCCGGGCTTGCACTTGCCCTGGCAGGTTTTCTAGCACAAGAGAGGGTGACCTCGGTGCAGAGGCGCTTTCCAGGTCCCCGCTTGTGTCCCTTTTGCTCATATCCCATTGTCCAGAGCAAGCTGTGTGACCAACCCCAGATTCAGGAGCCAGAGTGATGCTTTTCCTCTTGGTGGACAGAGCAGCAGAGTCACGTTGTGGAGGGACTTGGGCATGGGAATGGGAAAAAGTAGTGGTCATTTGACAGTTGGCCGCTGATGTTCTTCAAGCAGAATGTGAATGATCACAGGCAGAGGAACAGAGATTCAGGGAAACAAGCAAGCAAGCAAAGAGGTGTAGATGCGCGGGCAGTTTTTAGGGTATCCCTAAGAGAATACACAGAGTGTATGTCATCTAAATTAGCAGGAGGGAAAACAGAATGATACACTCAACCAATGCAAAAGCAAAAAAATAGAAAACAGAACAGGCAGGACAAATAGCATAAAATAAGACAGACTGAAACACAAATTAGCAATTAAATTGACAGGTCCTCTTTGTCACCCAGGCTGGAGTGCAGTGGTGCAATCACGGCTCACTGCAGCCTCGACCTCCTGGGCTCAGGTGATTCTCCCACGGTGGCCTCCCAGGTAGCTAGGACTACAGGAGCGCACCACCATGCTGGGCTAATTTTTAAAAATTATTTGTAGAGATGAGGTTTCACTATGTTGCCCAGGCTGGTCTCAGACTTCTGGGCTCCAGCAATCTGCCAACCTCGGCCACCCAAAGTGCTGGGATTACAGGCGTGAGCCACCATGTCTGGTCCCAAGCGATTTTTCCCCCAACTTCTTTTTTTTATTGTAGTAAAATACACATGCATATAATTTGCCATCTTAACCATTTTTAAGTGTAAAGTTTAGTGGTATTAAATACATTCATGTTGTGTACCTACTACTGCTATCCATTTCTAGAACTCTCTTTATCTTATAAAATCAGAACTCTACCCATTAAACACTTAACTCTCCATTCTTCTCCTCCCAATCCCTGGCAACCACCATTCTACATTCTACTTTCTGCTTCTATGATTTTGACTACTCTGAAGTATCTCACAGAAGTGGAATCATACAGTATTTGTCTTTTTGTGACTGGTTTATTTCACTTAGCATAATGTCCTCAAGGTTCATCTATGTGGTGGCGTGTATCAGAATTTCCTTCCAAGTGATTTTTTACAAAGATGCAAAACCAGTTCAGTGGAGAAAAGATAGCCCTTTTGATATGGCTAGGCTTTGTGTCCGCACCCAAATCTCATCTTGAATTGTAATCCCCAAGTGCTGGGGGAGAGACCTAGTGGAAGGTGGTTGGATCTTAGGGCGGTTTCCCCAGTGCTCTTCCTGAGATAATGGGGGAGTGCTCACGAGATCTGATGGTTTTATAAATGGCAGTTCCCTGCCAGGTGTTGTGGCTCATACCTATAATTCCAGCACTTTGGGAGGCTGAGGCAGACAGATCATTTGAGGTCAGTAGTTTGAGACCAGCTTGACCAACATGGAGAAACCCCATCTCTACTAAAAATAAAAAAATTAGCCAGGCATGGTGGCACATGCCTGTGATCCCAGCTACGTAGGAGGCTGGGGCAGGAGAATAACTTGAACCCAGAAGGCAGAGGAGGCAGAGGTTGCAGTGAGCCGAGATCTCCAGCCTGGATAACAGAGAGACTCTCAAAAAAAGAAAAACAAAAAAACAAAAAAACAAAACAGTTTCCCTTGGGTTTTTTGCTCGCTCTCTCTCTCTCTCTCTCTCTCTCTCTCTCTCTCTCTCTCTTCCTCTCCATCTCTCACCTGCCATCATGTAAGACATACCTGCTTTCCCTTTTGTTGTGATTATAAGTTTCCTGAGACCTCCCTAGCCATGTGGAACTGTCAATTAAACCTCTTTCCTTTGTAAATTACCCAGTCTCAGGTGGCATTTTTATAGCAATGTGGCAATGGACTAGTATAGTAAATTGGTACTGCAGAGTGGGGGACTGCTCTAACGATACTTGAAACGTGGAAGTGACTTTGGAACTGGGTAATGGGCAGAGGTTGGAACAGTTGGTGGGGATCAGAAGAGAACAGGAAAGGGGCCGTGCGCGGTGGCTCATGCCTGTAATCCCAGCACTTTGGGAGGCTGAGGCGAGTGGATCACGAGGTCAAGAGATCGAGATCATCCTGGTCAACATGGTGAAACCCCGTCTCTACTAAAAATACAAAAAATCAGCTGGGCATGGTGGCACATGCCTGTAATCCCAGCTACTCAGGAGGCTGAGGCAGGAGAATTGC
>NW_016107417.1:900649-903139 GCF_001604975.1 Cebus imitator | reverse complement strand
AAAAAAAAAAAAAAGAGAACAGGAAGATATGGGAAAGTTTGGAGCTTCCTAGAGACTTGTTGAATGCTTTTGAACAAAATACTGATAATGGTGGGAACAATGAAGTCCAGGCTGAGGTGGTCTCAGGTGGAGATGAGGCGCTTATTGGAAACTGGAGTAAAGGTGACTCATGCTTTTCAGCAAAGAGAATGGGCGGCATTTTGCTCCTGCCCTAGAGATCTGTGGAACTCTGAACTTGAGAGAGATGATTTAGGGCATCAGGCAAAAGAAATTTCTAAGCAGCAAAGCATTCAAGACATGACCTGGATTATTCTGAAAGCATTCAGTTTTATGCATTCACAAAGAGATTATTTGAAATTGGAACTTATGTTTAAAAGGGAAGCAGAGCATAAAAGTTTAGAAAATTTGCAGCCTGATGATGCAACAGAAAAAAAAAATTTCTGGGGAGAAATTCAAGCCCACTGCAGGAATTTGCATAAGTAATGAGGAGCTGAATTTTTTTTTAAATGGGGTCTCGCTCTGTCACCAGGCTGGAGTGCAGTGGTGCGATCTCAGCTCACTGCAACCTCTACCTCCTGGGTTCAAGAGATTCTCCTGCCTCAGCCACCCTGAGTAGCTGGGACTACAGGCATGCACCACCATGCTCAGCTAATTTTTGTATTTTTAGTAGAGACACAATTTAACTCCCCAGCCATGTAGAACTGTGAGTCATTTCCGCCAATGAGGAAAATGTCACCAGGCCATGTCGGAGACCTTGTTGGCAGCGCCTCCAATTGCAGGCCCAGAGGCCTAGGGGAAAAAAAATGGTTTCATGGGCCCAGGGCCCTCACTGCTCTGTGAAGCCTCGGGACATGGTACCCTGCCTCTCAACTGCTTCAGCTCGTCATGGCTAAAAGGGGCCAAAGTAAGCTTGAGCCATTGCTTCAGAGGGTGCAAGCCCCAAGCCTTGGCAGCTTCCATGTGATGTTGGGCCTGCAGGTGCACAGAAGTCAAGAACTGAGGTTTTGGAACCTCTGCATAGATTTCAGAGGATGTATGGAAATGCTTGGATGTCCAGGCAAAAGTCTGCTGCAGGGACAAAGCCCTCATGGAGAACCTCTGCTAGGGTAGGAATGGAAGGGATATGTGAAGTTGGAGCTCCCACACAGAGTCCCCACTGGGGCACTGCCTAGTAGAGATATGAGAAGAGGGCCGCCGTCCTCCAGACCCTAGAATAGTAGATCCCCTGACAGCTGCATCATGTGCCTGGAAAAGACACAGGCACTGAATGCCAGCCTGTGAATAAGCTGCCTGAGGCCATGGGAGCCTGCCCCTGGGATCAGAATGCCCTGGATGTGAGACATACAGCCAAAGGAGATCATTTTGGAGCTTTAAGATGTAATGATGCCCCGCTGCATTACAGACTGGCATGGGGCCTGTAGCCCCTTTGTTTTGGCCAATTTCTCCCATTTGCAATGGGAACATTTACCTAATGCCTGTGTCCTCACTGTATCTAGAAAGTAACTAGCTTGCTTTTGATTTTACAAGCTCATAGGCAGAAGGGACAGGCCGTGTCTCAGATGAGATTTTAGACTGTGGACTTTTGAGTTAATGCTGGAATGAGTTAAGACTTTGGCATGATTACGTTTTGAAATGTGAAAAGGACATGAGATTTGGGATGGGTCAGGGGTGGAATGATGTGGTTATGCTTTGTGTCCCCACCCAAATCTGATCTTGAATTGTATTCCCCAGGTGTTGAGGGTAAGACCTGGTGGGAGGTGATTGGATCATGGGGACCGTTGCCCCCATGCTGTTCTCATGATATGGGAGAGATCTCATGAGATCTGATGGTTTTATAAAAGGCAGTCTCCCCTGGGCTTTTCGTTTGCTCTCCCTAGCCTGCTGCCATGTAAGATGGGCATGCTTCCCCTTCTGCTGTGACTGTAAGTTTCCTGAGGCCTCCTCAGTCCTGCAGAACTGTCGGTCAATTAAAACTCTTTCCTTTATAAATTACTCAGGCTCGGGCAGTATCTTCAGAGCAGTGTGAAAATGGACTAACATACCTTTCAACAGAAGGTCATGGAGCAATTAGAATTTTATAGGCAAAAAAGAGCAATGTTAATCTAAACCTCACAATGTATACAAAATTAACTGAAATGGATTACAGACTTAATTACACAATAAAAATGTATATAACTTTAGGAAAAAAATGTGAGAAAATGTTTAGGATCTAGGGCTAGGCAAAGAATTCTTAAATTAATACTAAAAGCATGATCCATAAAAGATAAAATGGATAAATTGCATCTCATAAAAATGAAAATGTTTGGCTGGGCACTGTGGCTCACACCTGTAATCCCAGCACTTTGGTAGGTTAAGTCAGTAGGATCACTTGAGCCCAGGGATTCAAGACCAGCCTGGGCAACACAGTGAGACCCCATCTCTACAAACAATACAAAAATTAACCAGGTATGTTGGTGCATGCCTGTAGTCCCAGCTACACAGGAAGTTGAG
>NW_016107417.1:888405-900154 GCF_001604975.1 Cebus imitator | reverse complement strand
AAAAAAAAAAAAAAGAAAAGAAAAAGAAAAAGGAAAGAAATAGCCTCTTCATCACAAAGACCCAAGTTATCTTTTAATAATTGGTTTCTAGCTCAGTTGTACTGTGTACAGAAAACATGTTCTAAGATTTCAGTCCGTTGAAGGATGTGGATCTTTCTGGTGCTGTGTAGGATCTCATAGGTGCTCTATGTGTGCTTGAAAAGAAAGTGTGTTTGCAGTCATTCAAATCTTCAATATTATTCTGATTGCTTTCTCAGGCTGTTCCATCATTTACCGAAGCGCTATGTCAAAATATCCCACTGTAGGCGAGGAGGAAATAGAAATGAACTAAGATTGAGATTGGCAAACACACACACACATACACACACACACACCCCTGTTTTGTGTATTTCTCATCATAATTCCATCATATTTTACTTATACAGTTTGTGGCCATGTTATTCAGGGCATTCAAATTTAGAAATTTTGCAATTTCTTAATAAATACTGAATCTTTTTACGTTAGCAAATTCCCATCTCATATTTAAAGGTTTTGTTTTCTTTGTTTTGAGACAAAGTCTCGCTGTGTTGGCCAGGCTGGAGTGCTGTGGCTATTCACAGGCTCGATCGTGGTACATTACAGCCTTGAATGCCTAGCCTCAAGCCATCTTCCGGTCTCAGCCTTCCTAGTGGTAAAGATTTTGTTTTAAAATTCATTATGTATTTATTTATTTTTCTGGCTTTAAAGTGCTGTTGGTAGGCCAAGCATAGTGGCTCACGCCTGTAATCCCAGCACTTTGGGAGGCCGGAGTGGGGGAATCACGAGGTCAGGAGTTTGAGACCAGCCTGGCCAACATGGTGAAACCCTGTCTCTACTAAAAATACAAAAACTAGCCAGGCATGGTGGCGGGTGCTTGTAGCCCCAGCTACTTGGAAGGCTGAGGCAGGAGAGTCGTTGAACCTGGGAGGTGTAAGTTGCAGTGAGCCGACATCGTGCCACTGCACACCAGCCTGGAGGACAGAGCCTCCACCAAGCACATAAGCCAATTAGATAGAGTCTGGATCTATCACCCAGGCTGAAGTACAGTGGCATGATCTCGGCTCACTGCAACCTCTGTCTTCCGGGTTCAAGCGATTCTCCTGCCTCAGCCTCCTGAGTAGCTGGGATTACAGGCGCCCACCACCATGCCCCGCTAATTTTTGTATTTTTAGTAGAGACAGGGTTTCACAATGTTGGTCAGGCTGGTCTTGATGTCCTGACCTCATGATCTGCCCGCCGTGGCCTCCCAAAGTGCTGGGATTACAGGCGTAAGCCACTGCACCTGGCCTAAAATTTATTTTAAAAATACAAGCATTTGGACGGGTGCAATGGCTCATGCCCCTAATCCCGGAACTTTGGGAGGCCGAGGTGGCCAGATCTCCTGAGGTCAGGTATGTTCAAAAAAGTCCAATTCTGCAGGACAGTAATTCTGCAGGATAGTCTGGCAGGCTGGAGACCCCAGAAAGAGGTGATGCCACTGCTTGAAGCTGAAGGCCGACTCTGGCAGAATTCCTTCTTGTTCAGGGAACCTTGGTCATCTCTCTTAAGGCCTTCAGCTGATTAGATGAGGCCCACCCACATTATGGAGGGTCATCTGCTTCACTCAGAATCTACTGATTTGTCAATCTCATCTAAAAAATACCTTCACAGAAACATCTAGAATAATGTTTGACCAAATATTTGGGTGTTGTGGCCTGACCAAATTAACACATAAAATCACCCATCCCAAGTATATACCTTGGAGATTTTGTAGCTAATACGGTTTTTCAGTGTGGCTGACAGTTTGACAATCCCTCTGAGCCGCAGCACGTGGAGGTTCCAGTTGCTCTGACTCCTGTTGACAGCTGGAATTGTTAGTGTCTTGTGTGCATGGTATTTCATTGTGGCTTTAATTTACATTTCCAGCCGGGCGCAGTGGCTCACGTATGTAAATCCAGCACTTTGGGAGGCTGAGGCAGGCAGATCACCTAAGGTCAGGAGTTGGAGACCAGCCTAGCCAACATGGTGAAACCCTGTCTCTAACTAAAACTACACAAATTAGCTGGGCGTGGTGGCAGATGCCTGTAATCCCAGCTACCCGGGAGGCCGAGGCAGGAGAATCATTTGAACTCGGGAGGTAGAGGTTGCAGTGAGCAGAGATCATGCCATTGCACCCCAGCCTGGGTGACAGAGTGAAACTCCATCTAAAAAAAAAAAATTGCATTTCCCTAATAACTAATGATACTGAGCATGTTTTTACTTTTTTATATGCTTAAGGGGTGTATAATAATGGCATACAAATTATTTTAAGACTGCTTTTTAAATATTAGGGACTAGACTATGGAATATGAACACAGATAGACTAGTAATGTATTGTCCCTTTGAAGTCTGTTTTTTTTTTTGTAGAGATGGGGTTTTGCCATGTTGCCCAGGCTGGTCTCGAACCGCTAGGCTCAAGTGATCCACCTGCTTTGGCCTCCCAAAGTGCTGGGATAACAGGCGTGAGCCACCACACCTGGCCACCTTCAAAGTCTTTTACTTTTTTTTTTTTTTAAGACAAGGTCTCACTCTGTCACTCAGGCTGGAGTGCAATGGCGCGATCTCGGCTCACTGCAACCTCTGCCTTCTGGGTTCAAGCAATTCTCCTGTCTCAGTCTCCCGAGTAGCTGGGAATACAGGCATGTACCATCATGTCTGGCTCATTTTTATTGTATTTTTAGTAGAGACAGGGTTTCACCATGTTGGCCAGGCTAGTCTCAAACTCCTGACCTCAAATGATCTGCCCGCTTTGGCCTAAAGTGTTGGGATTACAGGTGTGAGTCACTGCGCCCAGCCCAAAGTCTTTACATATTTGCTCAACGTGTATTTAGTTTGGCTGTGTCTTTATTTTAAAAAGCCACTTTTTATTTAAAGGAAAACAAAAGATTGTTTTCAGAAACAGATTCACCTTCCGGGGCTAAAAAAAAAAAATCCTCCTAACCACTTCCTGCTTCTCTGTGGTTCTTGTTCTTACTTCAGGTTGTATATTAATCGGATATAAGTTCCACTGAGATTACAAAGTCCCCCAACAGCAGCAGCTAAAACAAGCCAGAGTGTGTTTTCACTCTGCAGCAAGTCCGCCATCCTCTGCACAGAGCGGCAGGCACTCTGTAGTGTCATGGACCCAGGCTCCCCACTGTTCTCTCTGCCATGCCAAGGGTGCCATCCCTGTCACTTCCATGTTCCAGCCCCGCAGGATGGGAGGTCCTCTGAACAACACCTTTTGAAGAGGCATCTTCTAGCTTTGAAAGGGGATGGTAAAGCAAGTCCCTTGCCAGCAGGAGCATACCCCATTATGCAGCACCGCCTTTCTGCTCGCACCTGGCCGTGACTTCTAGTGAATGTGCAGCACAGAAACACTCGGAGACTCCAATGTTCTCACAAAGTAACTTTTTTTCCCTCTGGAATATTTCAGTGGGGTGCGGCCGATTTATATTTAACCGGTTATTTCAGGAATCAAGGAGGGCAGGGAGGCACACTGACTGCTCTATTACTGGTTCATTCCGGGGACGTCTGGGTCCAGCTCCAGCTCTCTGAGGCCACGCTGCAGGCGGGGTCCACAGCGTCGATTGTCCTCAACTCTAACCAGTGTCTACCGCAGCCTGCAAACGTGCCGCACACTGCAGCAGGGGCGGCTCACTCCTCACACTCGCTCTTCGACTTGTGTTAGCTAGGTTGATTTTGATTGAAAGCAACAGAAACCCAACTCAAACAAAGGCGAATTTGCTGAGTCCGTTAACTGGAAGATAACGGATGCTTCTGCTTACACACCTGGCTCCATCTCTCGGCTCACCGCAACCTCCGCCTCCCGGGTTCAAGCGATTCTCCTGCTTTAGCCTCCTGAGTAGCTGGGACTACAGGCATGCACCACCATGCCTGGCCAATTTTTGTGTGTGTATGTGTGCATTTTTAGTAGAGATGGGGTTTCTCCATGTTGGTCAGGTTGGCCTTGAACTCTCGACCTCAGGTGATCCGTCCACCTCAGCTTCCTAAAGTGTTGGGATTACAGGTGTGAGCTACCACACCCGGCCAGCTCACATTATTTTAATGTAAATTCCTGGTAAAGGGGCTGGGTGTGGTGGCTCATGCCTGTAATCCCAGCACTTTGGGAGGCTGAGGCAGGTGGATCACTTGAGTCCAGGGGTTTGAGACCAGCCTGGCCAACACGGTAAAACACCTTCTCTACAAAAAATACCAAAATTAGCCAGGCGTGGTGGTGCATGCCTGTAGTCCCAGCTACTGGGGAGGCTGAGGTGGGAGGATTGCTTGAGCCTGAGAGGTGAGATTGCAGCAAGCTGAGATCATGCCCCTGCACTTCAGCCTAGCCAATAGAGTGAAAACTTCCTCTCAAAAAAAAATTTTTTTTTTCTGGTAAACAACTTAGGAACTGCCTCTCTTTTTTCCTTAAAAACCAGCTTGTGCCGGGTGTGGTGGCTCACGCCTGTAATCCCAGCACTTTGGGAGGCCGAGGCGGGTGGATCACCTAAGGTCAGGAGTTTGAGACCAGTCTGACCAACATGAAGAAACCTCATCTCTACTAAAAATACAGAATTAGTCGGGCATGGTGGCGCACGCCTGTAATCCCAGCTACTCGGGAGAATTGCTTGAACCCGAGAGGCGGAGGTTGCAGTGAGCCGAAATCGCGCCATTGCACTACAGCCTGGGCAATAAGAACTAAACTCCTACTAAAAAACAAACAAAAAAACCAGCTTGTATCTGCTGCAAATCAGAGTGTACATTTAGGGCAACTTGAGTCTGTGTCCCAGGCGGCCATCCTCAGGCTTTAGACTCTGTACTTAATCATATTTTTGGAATCTTGTTATATTAAGGTTGACCCCAGCTGGGACCTGAAGGGAGCCTCCAGCGATTCCACCACTTCACCAGCAACCAGAGCCTTGGTACCAGCATGAACCACAGACTCACCCGACCTTCCGAAGCCAGCAGGGATTTCTGATAAGGCCCCGCTCAGGGCCAAATTCCTCCCAGGCTTGGTTGTAAATTCAGACTTGCTTCAAACTGCATGCACTCTTCACTCGGTGGGGCTGGAGTCAAAACTCTCCTGAGAGGTGGCAGTTTCATCTGTTATTCTCTAGAGACTCTGCTGATTAAATATTCATGATTTTTACTTTTCTCTGAGGTTAAGAGTTTGTTTGTCTTCCTCATTAGAGTTTGCAACCTTTTTTCTCATTTCAAATTTTGATCAGGGTAAAAATAGATTCTCTCTGAAAAGAGTGAAATCTCTGCGGCTTCAGTGTCAAATCTGTAATCTTTTAAACTGGCCACGTTCTGAAGCTCGGCTCCATGGCTGCTCCTGAAGGAAAGATTCACACGGAAAACATCGGCTGGATTTGTGTTTAATACTGTGGCGCCTCCACGCAAATATTTAGAAAACTGGTCATGACCAGAAAACTCGTGATGACCCCAATTTATAATGCCAAATGGAGTACTTTGAAATGCCCAAATTAGTTCACATGCACAACTGGAAAAAGCTGATTTTAGAACCAGACAAATAGGGCCAGATGTGGTGCGTCACACTTGTAATCCCAGCACTTTGGGAGGCCAAGGCAGGTGAATCACTTGAGGTCAGGAGTTTGAGACCAGCCTGACCAACATGGTGAAACCCTGTCTCTACTAAAAAATACAAAAAATAGCCAAACATGGTGGTGGGCGCTGTAATCCTGGTTACTCGGGAGGCTGAGACACGAGAATCCCTTGAACTCAGGAGGTGGAGGTTGCAGTGAGCTGAGATCATGCCTCTGCATTCCACCCTGGGTGACAGAGCAAGACTCCTTCTCAAAAACAGAAACAAAACAAAACAAATGGAATGAGAGATTTACTTCCAGTAGCACCTAGAAGCCTCTTCTGTTTTTTGTTTTTTGTTTTTGTTTTTTTTTGAGACAGAGTCTCGCTCTGTCACCGGGCTGGAGTGCAGTGGCCAGATTTCAGCTCACTGCAACCGGCACCTCCCGGGTTCAAGCAATTCTCCTGCTTAGTCTCCCAAGTAGCTGGGATTACAGGCACACGCCACCACGCCCAACTAATTTTTGTAGTTTTAGTAGAGATGGGGTTTCACCATGTTGGCCAGGCTGGTCTCAATCTTCTGACCGTGTGATCTGCCTGCCTCAGCCTCCCAATGCGCTGGGATTACAGGCATGAGCCACCGTGCCCGGCCACACCTAGAAGCTTCTAAAGGAAATTCTGAAAGAAAAAATTGCCTCCATTCAAGAGGTAAACAAAAGGATATTTGAAACTCTTTCTAAGTTAAGACAGACTTTGGAGGCTTTTTCTCCCTTGCCGCCGCCTGCTCCTTGGCCCTCACCCCCTGCAATCTGAACTCACCTCTTTCTGCTGGTTCCCTCGACTCCCGTACATCTCTCAGGCAGAGATTTTTGGAATTCCACAATACACACATTTCCTTCTCTCAAAAGGGTGGAAATCTAAATTTGGAACAAAGGAAACAAATGGAATCACTACAGAATGAGAATGACTCTAATGACGTCATAAAATACAGATCCAACATTTTTTACCTTCCAAACCAGGACTAATGAATGACAATGATGATTTATTGACCCAGTATCAGAAAATACCCTTTAAAAGCCCTGCTAGACTTTACAGTCCCCTGGAGATGTAAATCTTATCAGATATTTGAAACGTTAACTCTGACGGAATTGGCTAAGCAGAGTTCTAGTTGAGATCAGATCTGAAACAGGCTAACATCCTCTAAACGTTCAGACTGCCTGCTTTGGTTCTCCAGCAGGCCTGACAGAGCACCGTGATCATGACTATGATTCTTGGCTTCATGACTGCAGCCTAGGCTGGACTCCTGGCCAGGGGACCGATCTTGTTCATTTTAAATTATTGCGTGACTCTTCACCTTTTGGGTAGACATTGGTAATTGGTCCTCTTCCTTTCCATGGGCGGCTTCTGATTTCCTGTTTTTTTCCCATCTGTGGGGCATACGGGGATTTTGAGCCTTTATGCATAGGTGGTCGACTGAGAAGGTGACATCCTGGAATATGACTGGACAGAAATGTGGGTCACACTCCATTTGAAGCTTGTGATGTCAGAGGCGTTTGAACCAGAGCAACTGCCTCTTGAATAGGGACTAGGTAAAATGAGGCTGAGACTTACCTGGCTGCATTCCCAGATGGTTAAGGCATTCTAAGTCATAAGATGAGACAGGAGGTCCACACAAGTACAGGTCATAAAGACCTTACTGATAAAACAGGTTGCAGTAAGAAGCCAGCTAAACCCCAACAAAACCAAGTGGCGATCAGAGTGTCCTCTGGTCGTCCTCACTGCTAGGCTCCCGCCAGCGCCATGACAGTTTACAAATGCCATGGCAATGCCAGGAACTTACCCTATATGGTCTAAAAAGGGGAAACATGAATAATCCACCCCTTGTTTAGCACATCATCAAGAAATGACCATAAAAATGGGCAACCAGCAGCCCTCAGAGCTGCTCTGCCTATGGAGTAGCCATTCTTTTAGTCCTCTACTTTCTTTTCTTTCTTCTTTTTTTGAGACGGAGTCTCGCTCTGTCACCCAGGCTATAGTGATGTGGCCCGATCTTGGCTCACTGCAACCTCTGCCTCCCAGGTTCAAGCAATTCTCCGGCTTCAGCCTCCTGAGTAGCTGGGACTACAGGCGGACTACTTCATGCTGGCCTGATTTTTGTATTTTAGTAGAGACAGGGTTTCACCGTGTTGGCCAGGATGGTCTCCATCTCCTGACTCGTGATCTGCCAGCCTCAGCCTCCCAAAGTGCTGGGATTACAGGTGTGAGCCACCGCGCCCGGCTATACCTCTACTTTCTTAATAAACTTGCTTTCACTTTACTCTGTGGGCTTGCCCTGAATTCTTTCTTGTGTGAGATCCAAGAACCGTGTCTTGGGTCTGGATCGGGACCCCTTTCCAGGAACAGTGAGACTTTTCTTTCTTCGAGCTGTCTTTAGGGCGGTTCTGGATCTTGTGAGGACCACTTTGCACGTCTTTGGGGATGCCTTGTTTGTCCTTGGCTAAGTCATAACCTTGGTTAAGGGTTACTGGCTTTGGTGAATCACTTGCAAAGGAACTTTTTTTTTTTTTTTTTTCCTGATGGCCAGGCTGGTCTTGAACTCCTGACCTCAGGTGATCCACCCACCTTGGCCTCCCAAAGTGCTAGGATTATAGGCGTGAGCCACCGCGCCCGGCTGGAACTTTTTTTTTTTTTTAAGGTGGATAAATGTTTATAAAAGCTAGGCCTTCTGGTCGAGTAGCCTTGCTTCGTTTTCAGAGCTATCCATGCTGAGTTCAGGCATGGAGAATGCTTTCTTTGCCCTATTCACTAAAGAGCTTCACCCTGAAGTCAGTCATCTAATAAAGAAACAAGCTAAAGCCGGGTGCAGTGGCTCACGCCTCCGATCCCAGATTGGGAGGCTGAGGCAGACGGATCACCTGAGATCGGGAGTTCAAGACCAGCCTGGCCAACATGGTGAAACCAGGGAGGCAGGGTTGCAGTGAGCTGAGATTATGCCACTGCACTCCAGCCTGGGCAACAGAGCAAAAAAGAAAAGAAAAAAAGCAACAAGCTAAGTTGCAAAGACTGCATAGCTAACTAGATTTGTCTCCAAAATATGACTTTCAGGCATTTCGCTGACTCTTTTGATACGGCTCATAAAAGAAATTTACATCTTTAAAGGAAATCTGTTTTTTTGTTTGTGTTTTTTTTTGAGCCGAAGTTTAACTCTTGTTGCCCAGGCTGGAGTGCAATGGTGCGATCTTGGCTCACCGCAACCTCTGCCTCCCAGATTCAAGCGATTTTCCTGCCTCAGCCTCTCAAGTAGCTGGGATTACAGGCATGTACCACCATACCCAGCTAATTTTGTATTTTTAGCAGAGACAGGGTTTTTCCATGTTGGTCAGGCTGGTTGGTCTTGAACTCCTGACCTCAGGTGATCCGCCCACTTTGGCCTCCCAAAGCTCTGAGATCACAGGTGTGAGCCACCACACCCAGTGGTAATCTCTATTTGTCTCCCTTGCTGTGCCTCAACCACTAGAAACTTTTATAACAGGGGAAACACTGGCTTTAAGTTGATGTAACAAAACTTACCTTCGTTTAAGACCATTCTCCTGGCAATGTTGTCCTCCCTGGGCCCTACACCCTTCTGTGTCCCACCAAATCTGTGTTTAGATCTAATTTCTGTGTCTTTGGGATGTAAATTTCCACCAGAGTCATGTCTTTGGAAGTGCAAGTTTAGGGTTGCCTAGCTAGTCATTGTTTAGGACTTGATAGTCTGAAGGGGACAGAAAAAATATTTGAAAAGATAAAGAAACGGATAAAACTGGGCAACATGGAGAGACCTTGTCTCTATAAGAAATACAAACAATTAGCTGTGCGTGGTGCTGCACGCCTGAGTCTTAGCTACTCAGGAAGCTGAGGCAGGAGGACAGCTTCCTGGGAGGCAGAGGTTGGAATGAGCTGTGAGAGCACCACTGCTGTCCAGTCTGGGTGACAGAGTGAGTCCCTATCAAAAAAAAAAAAAAAAAAAAGAGAAAGAAATGTACAAATCGATAAAGTCTGCTTCTGGCTGGGCGTGGTGGCTCAGGCCTGTAAGCCCAGCACTTTGGGAGGCCAAGGCAGGTGGATAATTTGAGGTCAGGAGTTCGAGACCAGCCTGGCCCACATGGTGAACCTCCATCTCTACTACAAATACAAAAATTAGCTGGGCATGGTGGCGCATGCCTATAGTCCCAGCTACTTGGGAGGCCGAGGCAGGAGAATCGCTTCAATCCAGGGGGTGGAGGTTGCAGTGAGCCGAGATCACACCACTGCACTCCAGCCTGGGTGACAGAGCAAGACTCTGTCTCAAAAAAACAAAAAACTCTGCTTCTTCTGTGTGTCTTTATGTCTATCTATTTTTATATGTCATGTGTTTGTGATATTTCACTGCCAAAACATATGAAAATGCTCTAATTAATGACCTTAAAGAAAAAGAAAATGTTGAAATCAAATGTTTCATCAGAAAAGCAGAAACTGACTCAAATATCTTTTAGTTCACATGACTTGGGTACATTTCTGGTAAGTAAGACTAGTTTCATATTGTTGGCTTGGCTGAGCATGGTGGCTCATGCCTGTAATCCCAGGACTTTGGGAGGCCGAGGCTAGAGGATCACTTGAACCCAGGAGTTTGAGACCAGTCTGGGCATCATGGCAAGTTTCTATACCTGCCAAAAAGAAAAATTAGCCGGGCACAGTGGTGTGTGCTTAAAATTCCAGCTACTCAGGAGGCTGAGGGAGGAGGAGATTGACACTTCAGTGAGCCATGTGTACCACTGCACTCCAGCCTGGATGACACAGCAAGATCCTGTCTCAAAAGCATGAGATCCTGGAATGTGGCTGGACAGACATCTGGGTGGGACTCAATTTGCAGCTATAATAATATAATTGGCTTAATAAAAACAGCTCCCAGAAAGAATAAGAAAACAAACAAACAAAAACAGCTCTGTCTTCTAATCAGCAAAACACCCACGTATGTAACTTCAGGACGCTTAGGTGGTGACTGCCTAACATCTGAAGGCTATGAAAATGATTCACAAAGAAAGGACTTGAGAGGATGGGGGTTTGTTTCTGGAACTATTCAAGCATAATTGTTGAGAATGAATAAATTAAATAAATGTCAACAGAGCAAAAGTGTAAAAAGGAACTTTTCATCATTTCAAACATATTTTGCAGAAACTTAATGTCATTATGTTAAATTAAGTAATTCATTATCATAAAATGTCTGAGTTGTTTATATGGTATAGAAAAACAAAATATATTTAGATCTGTTAACAAAAAACTGATAAAATATCTTTCTAAAAATTATGAAATGGTTTTCATCTACAAATACTGGTTTGAAACAGTTTAAAATTATGACTTCCTAGGTTTTTTGCTGCAAATTAGAGTTACTAAGAGTAAAAATTTTAGTTGATATGTGTAAGTAAAAATACTAAATATAAGAGAAGCAATTCTATCTATAGGGTGTTTGCAGAAAGTAAGACATGTTTTTGGTTGGAAGGCTGAGGCAGGAGGATTGCTTAAGCCCAGGAGTTTGAGGCTGCAGTGAGCTATGATCACGTCACTACACTCCAGCCTGGGTGACAGAGTGAGACCCAATCTAGAAAAAAAAAAAAAGATGTGTGTTTTGGTAACTGAGTTGAAAGGAGGGAAATTCTTTTTTTTTTTGAGACAGAGTCTCGCTCTGTCGCCCAGGCTGGAGTGCACTGGCGCCATCTTGGCTCACTGCAACCTCCACCTCCCGGGTTCAAGCGATTCTCCTGCCTCAGCCTCCTGAGTAGCTGGGACCACAGCGGTGTGCCACCATGCCCAGCTAATTTGTTTTGTATTTTTAGTAGAGACGGGGTTTCACTGTGTTAGCCAGGATGGTCTCGATCTCCTGATCTCATGATCCGCCCGCCTTGGCCTCCCAAAGTGCTGTGATTACAGGCATGAGCCACTGTACCTGGCCTAAATTAATGACTTTTGTTTTATAATAACCTGTGATCCTATTTTGATCATGTGTTTTAAACCTTACTTATTTTAGTATCAAGTGTTTTGAACCTTTAAATTTGACATACTTCCCAAAATTAAATTTCAATTTCTAAAATTAAGTCTTTTTTTTATCTGAACTGACTTGGACACAAGAAATAGGAACCCTGGAAGTCCAAGAGAGTAATATGGACTTATTTGGTAT